>NC_044561.1:124016304-124376304 GCF_007565055.1 Rhinopithecus roxellana
TTCATTCCCTGGCCTCAGTTTCTTCCCAGTGCCTCTCAGGTTCTGAAAGGGTCATATTTGTTTTTTGCATGTTGTTGCTCTTTACTTGTTATCTGCTTGGCACTCCCCCTAGACTCATGGACCCTAGGAGATGAGGAATCATGATTGTCTTGTTCATTGCTACATCTCCATCACCTAAAACAATATGTATTTGCTGAATTAATCAATCAATCTCTACAGTGATCTGATGCTACTTTATGGAATTCTTGGGAAGTTTTGAAAGTACATTTTAAACAGCCAGGTTTATAAGAATGAGGGAACTTTGAAAGCTCTGTTTCAATGTGGTTAACTCTACTGAGAAGAATCTAGATAGGCCCAAGATGCTTTGTGAGCTATGTCTTCCATAATCTCATCTACACTGAAAGTCACTATACCTTTTGCGACCACCCGCCCCCCATCTCCACCTTTTGCTATTTGCACCTTTTGTTATTGGCCATTTGGCTAGAACAAAATCACTAATATTCTTATTAGTTTATTTATTTCTATATTATATTAACTTTTTTTGTTTTGAGGGTTTTTTTTTTTTTTTTTTGAGACGGAGTTTCACTCTGTTACCCAGGCTGGGGTGGAGTGGCGTGATCTTGGCTCACTGCAACCTCTGTCTCCCGGGTTCAAGAGATTCTCCTGCCTCAGCTTCCTGAGTAGCTGGGATTACAGGCACATGCCACCAAGCCCTGCTAATTTTTGTATTTTTAGTAGAGACGGGGTTTCACCAAGTTGGTTAGGCGGGTCTCAAACTCCTGACCTCAGGTAATCTGCCCACCTTGGCCTCCCAAAGTGTTGGGATTATAGGTGTGAGCCACCACGCCTGGCCAACATGGTTTTAAGATGGTCAAAAGGTACAAAGAGTGTACAAAGAGGAGTCTGTCTCCCTCTGACTCCTGCCCTAGAGCCAGTTAGTGTTTCCAGGTACCTAGTAAGTGCTTCCAGAAATGTTCTGTGCAGAAACAGGCATATAGGCTATATCCTCATCTTTCCTGTTTACACAGAAAGGATCTAGTTCAATACACTGCTTTATATCTTTGCTTTTTTTTTTTTCTTCTTCATAATTGATCTTGGAGCTGTTTCCATATCACACATCATATGTGTGTGTTTTAGTTGCACAGAAAGCTGTATGCATCAAGAGCTCAGAGTAACTGGTCTCTCTCTCTCCCTCTCTCTCCCCATGTCTTTCTCTCTCTCTTTCTCTCTCTCTCTCTCTCTTCTTTTGAGACGAAGTTTTGCTCTTGTCACCCAGGCTGGAGTGCAGTGGCCTGATCTCGGCTCACTGCAACCTCTGCCTCCCAGGTTCAAGTGATTCTCCTGCCTCAGCCTCCTGAGTAGGTGGCATTACAGGCGTGCACCACCACGCCCAGCACATTTTTGTACTTTTAGTAGAGACAGGGTTTCACCATGTTGGTCAGGCTGGTCTTGAACTCCTGACCTCAGGTGATCTGCCTGCCTCAGCCTCCCAAAGGGCTGGGATTACAGGCGTGAGCCACCGCATCTGGCTTTTTTTTTTTTTTTTTTTCGAGACAGGGTTTTGCTCTGTCACCCAGGCTGGAGTGCAGTGGCACGATGTTAGATCACTGCAGCCTCTAAGTCCCGGGTTCAAGCAATCCTCCCAGCTCAACCTCCCGAGTAGCTGTGACTGCAGTCATTATTTTTTAGAAACCGTAGAATACTGATGGACACCTCAGGCAGCTCCAGTCTTTTGCTTCTGCAGGCAGTGCTGCAGTGAAGGTCCTTGCATGCACCTTTGGGCCCAGGAAAATCACTGAGTCCTTTTGAATCTGGTAAAGCAGCCTGAGAGCTTACCACTCCCCAACCTCATCTTCACCCCTCAGCCCACCCCACCCTTGCTGGTGTTTGTGATTTGGCCTTTTAAAGACTTTTTCAAAATTGACTTTGGCTTCTTGGCCTGAACTCTGAAGTGTTTGAGCTGATAAGATAGCAGGCTTGGCTGAGGGGGCCGGGAGTAAACAGTGACCCTGGGGGCCTCCGCCCCAGTGCAGGAGGGGCCATGGCTCCAAGTCTGTCCCGTCTCCAGCTGTGGGAGCAGGCGGTGTGTCTGGAGGAGGAAGCTGAATTGCGTTGGGCTCCAGATGGGTTTGGGAACCGGAAGGAAGTGGGAAGCTGGCCCCACACGGAACCACTTCTCTGGGCCTTTGAGAACAGTGCCAAGAGGCGCAACATGGGCTCGGTATTTGCTGGGGCCTCTCCTAAACCAAACAGGACACCATGGGCAAGCTGGAGCAGAGTCCTGCAAACCTGAAGACACATCCCGTGGAGCCCCAAGGAGCCGGGGGTCACAGGAGGGGCCCTGCCTCCAAAGCTGTGGCAGACAGAACTGGCACCATCTCCACACAGCGATTGTAACTGCCCCGCTCTGATCTAGGCCACAGAAGTGAACAAATCAGTTCGGATTCCCACCCTCTAGAACTTTCTTCAGTTGAGGAGGGAAGAGAGAGGATAAACAGGCAAAAACTGGCCAGGGTGCAGGGGGCTACAATGGAGAATGGCCAGGCTGCGGGGGCAGAGCAGGAGCACTGGCCAGCCTGGAGGGGGAAGGCCTCCCCAGTCATGCCTGGTCCCAGCTTAAAATGCTTTGGGGCCTCCCAGGGTTTCTCAGGGCTCCTGAGACCATGGCCTCTGCGTGATCTTCCCTGCCCACCTCTACCAGCAGGGTCAGTGGTGCCAGCTTGGCAACACTTGCTGCCCATATCTACCTGGGGTCCCTGCATGCCTGCTCCCTCTGCTGGCAGCGCCCTCACCTCCCACCTCCCACTCGTGTTTCAGCTCTCAGCTGAGATGTCACCTTCTCCAGGGAGCCTTCCTTAATGTCCCTGGATGGTCTTGGGGCTATCACATGCTCCTGTACATTCCTCATCCCTGCTTCAGTCACTCTGAATTGGGGTTACTTGTTTGCGGGTGGCCCAAGGTAGCCCAGCATGGCCAGAACCCACCCCTGTGGCTGACCCTGCTGGATTCAAATGCTAGCTCCACCTCTTAGCTGTGCAACCTCGGGCCTCAGTTTTCCCATCTGGAAAAAGGGCATAGTGATGGCCTCTACCTCACAGGGTGGTTGTGAGGAAGAAGCAATTTAATACAAGTACTTAGAAAGACATCTGGCACCAAGTTTGCACTCAGTAAATGTTGGCTGTGCCATTCCGCCTGTTCTCCCTCCCACAGAACACAGTGGGTGCCCACTTCGCATGTGCACGCTAAACCAGTGCAGCCCTTCAAATATGCTCAATGTGGGGAAAGGCTTAGGTAATTCAGATGCTCCTCGACTCGGGTTGGGGCTGCAGCCTGATAAACCCACTGTAAGTGGTTTTATCGTTAAGTCAAAAGTGCATTTAGCACACCTAACCTACTGAACATTATCATAGCTTAGCCTAGCCTCCCTTAAAGGTGCTGGAAACCTTTACATTCGCCTACATCGGGCAAAATCATCTAGCACAAAGCCTATTTTATAATAAAGTGCTGAATATTTCATGTAAAATTATTGTACTCCGTATTGCTAGCCTGATAAGAGATTAAAATTCAAAATTCAAAGTATGATTTCTACCAAATGCCTATCTCTTTCATACCATCATAAACTCGAAAAATCCTAAAATGAACCATTGTTAGTTGAGGATCATCCATAATGGAAAAATTTTTAAAAACACAACAGTAAAGAGTGGAACAGTAATGATTTACAACTATGCAACACACACACACACACACACACACACACACACACACAGTCCAATACCCTGACTTGGGGAAAAGAAAGAAACAGACTATTTAGTGTGGTTTTGTTAGAAGGATGGGACAAAAAATAATTTTTCTTCTTTCTTGTTTGATGTGTTTTTTTTTTCTAATCTTCTTTAATAAGCATGGTTTCCATTTAAATGGGAAAAAAATAACAACAAATCTAGAGAAGGAACCCGCAAGTCCTTTCAGCTCCACACAGTTTGCCCACAAACTGGGGCAGGAGGTGGGGGAGGTAGGGTGTGGCAGGGTGGTCAGAGAAAGAGCTGGCCTTTAGAAATTAAGCAAGAGCAGGAAAACCATCGTGTGCCGGGCGGGGTAGGGTGTCAGCTTGACCAGGGGAAGCTGTGGCGACAACAAAGCAACTCCTCTCCCAACTCTGGACATGGCAAGACATGCTGGATGCCCCCACTCCCCAGACCCCAAGATGGAGCTAGCAACCCTGCCTAACGCCACAGCCCTGTGTTTCCCTGCAGCATAACACATGTCGCATGGCAGCGTCTATAAAGAAAGGGCCTTGCCACCTGCCCCTACTCGCATATGTTACCTCGCCTCGCCTGCCTAACCCTGAAGACCTGCCTGCAAGGAGTAAGGTACTACTGTTAGCCCCATTTCCCAGAGGGAGAAACTGAGGCTCAAAAGGTGTAATAATTTGCCCAGCGTTGCCCAGTTGATCAATGACAGAGTCTGAACTTAATACCATTTGGGCTAGAAGCGGTGACTCAGACCTATAATCCCAACACTTTGGGAGGACAAGTCGGGAGGATTGCTTGAGTCCAGGAGTTCAAGACCAGCCTGGGCAACATAGTGAGATCTCATCTCTATAAAAATTAAAAAATTAGCTGAGCATGGTGGCATGCACCTGTATTCCCAGCTACTAAAGAGGCTAAAGCAGGAGGATCTCTTGAGCCCTGGAGGTTGAGGCTGCCGTGAGTCATAATGGTGCCACTGCACTCCAGTCTGGGTGACAGTGAAACTCACAAACACACACACACAAATTTTAACACCATTTGGTTTTATCATTGTCTGTGGTGTCTGATTTGTCATCTTTTTTTCATTTCCACCAAAGTAGATGTTAACAAATGGAAGGCTGGAAGAATGGATGGATGAATGGGTGGATGGATGGATGGATGGATGGATGGATGGATGGATGGATGGGCCGGTGGATGAATGGAAGGATGAACAGATGGATGAAAGGAAGGATGGATGGATGGATGGATGGATGGATGAATGGATGAGAGATAGATGATGGCTGGAGAGATGGGTGGATGGATGAATGGATGGTTTGCTAGGTCAGGGATGGATGATGGATGGAGGGATGGATGAATGGATGGGTAAATGAATGAATTAATGGATGACTGGGTGGGTGGAATGCATGCATAGAATGTATGGGTGTCTGAATACATAAAAGAACTAACTAAATAAATAATGATGAAAGGCAGGGGGCACTAAGAGGGTGAAAGGGTTTATTCCTGGACATTGAATGTGCCCTTTGGAAAGATTGCAAACTGGCAGTTATCAGGGTAAATTGAGCCGCAGACATATTTTGTTTGATCTTCACAGGGTTTTTAATGTTTTTGAATTGTCATTATTTTAAAATTAGGAAATTTCACATTAAAAATCTAGATTTCTGGTTTCTCCTGCAAAATTGGGCCAGCACCCATACCAGGAAATAATATACCACGACTGACGGGGCTGAGCCCTCTGAGTGCTCACAGTCCCCACTGCTCCACAATGCAGCCCTGCTATTGAGGTTGTGTCCGCTACCATTTATCATGGCTGTTTGGGCTGGTGTTTTTCTCAGTACCATTACAAAGAAAAAGAAAAATCTCTTACAGGTGGCTCTTCGTCAAAAGTGGAAAATGGACTTAGATAAAGAGGAAATTGGGGGAGAAGTATTTATTTGTCGCCATGGAGACTACTCCTGTGGATTCAATGGACCAGCAGTGCATCTTGCCTGAGCAGTTAGGGGCACAGGCGCTAGAGCCTGATGGCCTGGGTTCAAGCCCCGGCTCTGCTACATACTGGCTGTGTGGCCTCGTGCAAGTCACTGAACGTTTCTGGCCTCCGTTTCCTCATCTGTAAAGCAGAGGTGGTGTCAGTCCCCGCCTCACAGAGTGTCAATGATTTTCTCCCTGTGGGGCTCTCGAGGTGTGAGCTGCTATTATCTGACACAGGGCTGGCTCCTGTCATGCATGTGGCCTGCCCACCCTGGGCGTCCACAGCAGCGGTTCTCAACCGAGGGCAACTGTGTCCCCCCAGGAGACATTTGGCATTGTCTAGAGACATCTTAGGTTGTCACAACTTGGGTGGGGAGGGGCTACCAACTTCTTATGGGTAGAGGCCAGGGAGACTGTGAACAGCCTACAAAGCTCAGGACAGATCTCTGCAGCAAAAGATTCTGCTGCCCCGTGTACTCCACCCCGTGTACTACTGCTCAGGCTGAGGAACCCGAATCTACAGGAATCCAAGTCCGCACAGGGGCTGAGCCATGGCCAGATATCTAGGAGTCCCTGAAGGCTACCAGAGGTGATTTCCTCCAGACGTGGCGGGAGCCATTTCCTCTGGCCTGAGCCACCTCAGCCCTCAGGATCATCAGGCCCCAAGTAGTGCCCTGTCCCAGGGTGCCTGGCCCCAGCCGGCTCCCAGCCCCACACAACAGGCAAGAAATGTGTCCCTAGTGCCTCCTGGTGGCCCGGCCCTAAACTACATGACTCTTCCCAGCCCAGGGTGGTGGGAGGGGAGGATGGGGACGTACCTTCCGGATGTTTAATCCAGACTAGTTGGGAATGTGGGGATTTAAGGTCATGGAAGGTGGTAGCCAATGTTTCAAACACAAATTGACATGGATTTGAATCTCAGATCTTCCACTGACCATCTGGAAGGCCTTGGACAAATCCCATGACTCTCCTGGGCCTCAGTTTCCTCATCTGGAATGGGGATGATGTTATTTACGTCACAGTTTTGTTGGGAGGATTAAATTGAGTGCATAAACAGATGAAACATACGAGAGGCTTAGGATTAAATGAAGTGCATAAACAGATGAAACACACGAGATGCTTCACAAGCCTCCTCTTGGATACTTGTTATTACTGTGTTCATAGCAATTCAGAGCCACTTGTGTTTGATGAACTTCCAGTGTACTCAGAGGGATTTTTTTCGCTATCAACAAATAATTTTGCTCAAAGAAATACAGATATGGGAAAGGATGCACAATATATTATCAAATGACCACAAGCCTCAGAAACATTGTATACAATGAGATCTCATTTTCTGTTTGATATATCTATATCTGTGTGTGTGTGTGTGTGTGTGTGTGCGTGCGTGCACAGAGAGCAAGAGAGAGAGAGAGAGAATCTTGCTTGTTACCCAGGCTGGAGTGAACACGACTCACTGCAGCCTCTACCTCCCAGGCTCAAGCAATCCTCCCACCTCAACCTTCCAAGTAGTTGGGACTACAGGCACCTGCCATCATTTTTAGTAAAGACAGGGTTTCAGCATATTGCCCAGACTGGTTTCGAACTCCTAGACTCAAGTGATCCTCCAACTTTAGCCTCCTAAAGTACTGGGATTACAGGTGTGAGCCACTGCACCCGGCCTGATATATCTATATTTTAAAAATATGAACACTTATAACATGTATGAGAAACAAATACCTCATTTTCTTAGTATATAAAAATCCCTAGCAGATCAACAAAAAGACAATTATCCAAGAGAAAAATAGACAAACAACTTGAATGCTTTGCCATCAGAAAAGAAATATAAACAGTCTTTGAACATATTTTTTAAATGTCCAATCTAACATATAAGCAATGAATATGTAGATTAGAACTATGGTGAACACCTTTTCCCCCTATCAGCAAGGCCACGATCAAGAAGTCCAATAATACTTGGCCTTGGCTAGAATGTGGGGAAACCAGAGCTCACATACGTCGCCAGTGCAAATGATGATTGGTAGGTACAACCTTAGACAGCATTTAGACAACTAGCGTCAAAATGTTTAAACGCACCTGCCCTATGACTGGGCGATTCAGTTGCTAAGAATGTATCCATCAGAAATAGCTCTGAATACATGGAAAGACTTCTGTGAAAGGGATGCTAATTGCAGCATTGTTTGTTGCAGCAAAACCCTGGAAATACCTCCGTGACTATCACCAGAAAACTTGTTAGATAAATTATTATATTGGGACAATGGAATGTGCGAAGAATGCTCTCCTAGTGCTGATCTGGAAAGATCTGGCAAGGTACATTGCTAAGTTGAAAAAAACAAAATCCCAGTGCAGAACAGGGTGTGTGGTGTGCTTCTATTTAGAGAAATGAGTACAGGAATCCACGCACATATTTGCTTATCTATGTTCTGGATGTCTCTGTAATGATCCCCAAGAAATGATAACCAGAATGGATTATGGGGAGGGAAGGATTAGAGGGAAAAGACCCACTGTAAATCTTTTGGTATCTTTTGAATTTTTGCATATGAATACATTCCCTCGTTAGTTTTTAAAAACTGAACTTTTTAATGCGTTGATAGATGACAGAGAGAAAAATGCCTTGAAGGATATGCTCCAAGATGTCAACAGCACTTATCTCTGGGTGGCTGATGTGAATTAAAAGTGACTTTTATTTTGTTCTTTTTTATTATTTCTCTAATCAATTATTTATTTTGAGACAGGGTCTTACTCTGTCACTCAGGCTGGAGTGCAGTGATGCGATCACTACTCACTGAAACCTCTGCCTCCCGGGCTCAAGCAATCCTCCCACCTCAGCCTCCTGAGTAGCTGGAACTATAGGCACTTGCCACCATACCCAGCTGATTTTTTAATTTAATTTTTTTTTTTTTTTGTAAAGACGAGGTCTCACTAAGTTGCCCAGGCTGGTCTTGAACTCCTGGGCTCAAATGATCCCTCTGTCTCAGCTTCCCAAAGTGCTAGGATTACAAGTGTGAGCCATTGTGCCTGGTCTGTTCTTTTTTAAAAATACAGAGCCAGGGTCTCTGTCACCTCGGCTAGAGTACAGTGACACAATCATAACACCCTGCAGCTTTGACCTTCTAGGCTCAAGTGATCCTCCAGCTTCAGCCTCCTGAGTAGCTGGGACCACAGGCATGCACCATCACTTCTGGTTATATTTTGTTCTTTTTACTTAGATTTTCTAATTTTAAAAAATAATTACTGGCTGGGTGTGATGGCTCATGTCTGTAAATGCTAGCACTCTAGGAGACCAAGGTGGGAGGATCATTTGAGCCCAGGAGTTCGAGACCAGCCTGGGCAACATAGTAAAACCCCGTCTCTACTAAAAATACAAATACAAAAAAAAAAAAAAATTAGCTGGGTGTGGTGGCGCTCACCTGTAGTCCCAGCTACTCAGGAGGCTGAGGCAGGAGAATTGCTTGAACCCGGGAGGCAGAGGTTGCAGTGAGCTCAGATCACACCACTGCACTCTAGCCTGGGCGACAGAGCGAGACTCCGTCTTAAAATAAAATATAATAAAATAAAATAAATAATTATCAAGGTATATTCAGATAATTTTAAAAAAAATGAAGTAAACACCTCAGTGTTCTCTTGGTAGTCAGGGAAAAACTAACTTCTACATGAAAAAAACAAAAGACCAAAAACACATACACTTTTCTAAACAGGCAGATTATTTTCATTGCCAAGGACATTTACAGAGACTGAGGTCAGGTGGCTGGAAATACATTCTGTGAAAAATCGAGAATTAATACAACTGTCCTACCATGGACTTTCTGGGCATCAAAACGCCAAGCTTCTAACTCAGATCTGAGTTCAAATTCTGACTGCCACTTACTAACTGGGCAAGTTGCTCCTACGCTGTCGGCCTGTTTTCTCATCTGCAGTCTGAGACCACATTGCTGCTGGCAGGCTCGAGCGAGATCATGCCTGTGAAGTGCTTGGCTCAGGCGTACTCAGAGACCCAGTTCAAACAGGGACCAGGAAGAAATTCTGCACCCCCCAAGGGTGACAGGGCGGAGGGAGGACAGGAGGGGCCCCTTTGCCAGACTGAGGATCAGTGTGCAACTAGCTGGGCCCGGAGTCCCTCACAAACCGGCCAGCTCAGAGGGTCTTCCGACAGTTTGGAGAGAGTGACACCAAGTGGCCAAGTCTGAAACTACACCTTCAAGTCGGAGGGTTAGACTCCCTCTCCCCGAACCCCCTCCAGCTGCGGTCCTGAGCCAGGCACTGAACTTCCCTGAATCTCAGTTTTTTTCAGCTGCGAAATGGAGGTAATGCTGCCTACCTGGCAGATAAGAGGTGGAAATTAAATGAAGTAACTCTCCAGTACCGCCATGTTGCACAACTTCAGCGGCCCCATTCATGAAATTGTGCAAGGCAGCGGAACCCCTAACAGGTGACTGTCTGTGTCATCACTCCCTCAGACGCCGAGTTTCCTTCTGTACTCCCCTAGAGCGATTCTGAAGCCGGGTCTTCCAGAGTGCAGACCAAGTACCAGTGGGGATTCGTGGGGAGATCTTGGTGGGCACAGCACCCCAGTATGGAATAACATTTCATTCTCTGTCAATCATTCTGATCGCATCTAGGCGGCAGTCTCAGTTTGATAGGAACACAACGTTAACGCCTTTCTAACACTCACCTGCCTCCCTTCCGAACTTCCTGTTTGAGAGTGGGCCTCAGACTTAGTGCCTTCAGAAGGCAAAATTATTTGGCTAGAATTTAATAAAGTTACATGTTTTCATAATATTTACTTTTTGTGGTCACCTTCTATTGAGAGCGAGTGGTGCTGGTTTTCCCTTTACAGTAGATGTGGTAGATTGTATTATTGTCGAAGTATTTATCCCATTGGCAATTCCCTGGTGACCTTCCCGACTGAAGTCAGGCTTGGCTGTGTGACTTCCTTTGGGCAACAGAGTGTGAGCTAAACTTTTGAGAAGTGGCTTTGTCGTGTGGTTTCTCTCTGCTATGGGAATGGCCAGCCCCAGGAATGGGCTGTACCTTTAACCTATGACCCAGAGCACAGCTGCAGTGATCCACAACCAACAAATAATAAGACGGTAACTGAGGATTCATATCCTCAATCTGAATAAGAAATCGACCTTTGTCATTAACGAGCTCCTGAGATGCTGGGGCTGTTTGTTACTGCAGTAAAACATAGCTCAAGTTGACTGATGAAGTAGAGATATCAAGTTTCCTTTAAAAGTAAATATACTGGGCCGGGCGCAGTGGCTCATGCCTGTAATCCCAGCACTTTGGGAGCCAAGGTGGGTGGATCATGAGGTCAGGAGTTCGAGACCATCTAGGCCAACATGGTGAAACCCTGTCTCTACTAAAAATACAAAAATTAGCTGGGTGTGGTGGCACGCGCCTGTACTCCCAGCTACTCAGGAGGCTGAGGCAGGAGAATCGCTTGAACCCAGGAGGCGGAGGCTGTAGTGAGCTGAGATTGCGCCACTGTGCTCCAGCCTGGGCGACAGAGAAAGACTCTGTCTCAAAAAATAATAGATAAATAAATAAATAAATAAACTGGCTTGGTGCAGTGGCTCACGCCTGTAATCCCAGCACTTTGGGAGGCCAAGGCAGGCGGATTACCTGAGGTCAGGAGTTTGAGACCAGCCTGGGCAACGTGGTGAAACCCATCTCTACTAAAAATACAAAAAAAATTAGCCAGGCATGATGGTACACTCTTGTAGTCCCAGCTACTACGGAGGCTGAGGTGGGAGGACAACTTGAACCCAGGAGGTGGAGGTTGCAGTGAGCTGAGATCGCGCCACTGCACTCCAGCCTGGGCAACAGAGTGAGACTCTATCTAAAAAATTAATAATAAATAAATAAATAAATAAATAAATAAATAAATAAATAAACTGGTCTGATGCAGTGGCTCACGCCTTTGGGAGTCAGCACTTTGGGAGGCCAAGGCCTGTGGATTACCTGGGGTCAGGAGTTTGAGACCAGCCTGGACAACATGGTGTAACCCCTGCATACTCCTGCCCTCCTTATCCTGTTTGGTTTTTGCTGTTGTTGTTATTGTTGTTGTTATTGTTTGTTGTTTGGTTGGTTGGTTTTTTGAGACAGAGTCTCACTCTGTCACCCAGGCTGGAGTGTGGTAGCATGACCTCAGCTCACTGCAACCTCCACCTCCTGGGTTCAATCAATTCCTCTGCCTCAGTCTTCAGAGTAGCTGGGACTACAAGTGCCCGCCACCATGCCCAGCTAATTTTTTGTATTTTTAGTAGAGATGGGATTTCACCATGTTGGTCAGGCTGGTCTTGAACTCCTGACCTCAAGTGATCCACCTGACTCGGCCTCCCAAAGTGCTGGGATTACAGATATGAGCCATCACACCAGGCCTTTGCTGTTTTGTTTTGTGTTTTCTCCATATCACCTATCATCCTCTGACCATATTTCACATGTATTTGTTTATTTTCTGTATCCCTGTCCCCATTAGAATGTCAACTCCCTCCTTAAAGGCAAGGATTTTGAGGGTTTGGGTCCCCCCCTCCCCCCCCACTTTATAGCCCAGTGCCTAGAACACTGCCCGGCACATAGTAGGTGCTCAGTATTTGCTGAATGAAGGAATAAGTACATGATGGCAAAGGTAGACAACAGCAGCTCCAGGCCCGTGCTGCACTAGCTTCAAGTCCAGCTGAAAACACTTCTCTTTCAGCTGGGCGCAGTAGTTCATGCCTATAATCCCAGCACTTTGGGAGGCTGAGGCTGGCAGGTCACTTGAGGTCAGGAGTTCAAAACTAACCTGGTCAACATGGTGAAACCCTGTCTCTACTAAAAATACAAAAAAATTAGCCGGGCATGGTGGCAGACGCCTGTAATCCCAGCTACTTGGGAGGCTGAGGCACGAGAATCGCTTGAGGCCTGGGAGGCAGAGGTTGCAGTGAGCTGAGATCACTCCACTGCACTCCAGCCTGGGTGACAAAGCAAGTCTCTGCCTCAAAAACAAAAAACAAAAAACCTCTTTCCCAGTGTTCTGAAAAAAGTACAGGATTGAATCCTTGGAATGGAGCACACTGATTATCAGGCCTGGGTCGGATGCCTGTATTTAAAGCCAGAAGTAGGCTCAGCCCCATTTAACCAGGTGAACTGACAATGAGCCAGGAGTCTTCTCTGCAAAAACTGTGATGCTGTTACAGAGGCCGAGGAAATGGGAGCCAGGTAGGTAAAAACAATAGTCACCCATCACAAGAAGGAGGCTTATTCACCCAGCTGAGTGCCTAGGACTTAGTATGGGTCCCATGAATAATTTGTGTTCACTTTCCTTCTTTCCTTATTTGGAATCAAGTTGTATTCAGGTGGTGGTGGGGGCAGGGATAGTCTGTTAATACCAAAGATTAGACTAGAATAAGGGGCAGGCGATTCAGGCCCTCCCTGGACACCAACATATCTATGGAATTCAAATACTGCTGGAAAAAAGTAGACGCCTAGAACCAAAAAAAAAATCTTGGTTTTTCTACATGTAACTTCTTACATAATCAGCAAAATATTAATTAACCTCTCTTCTGACACTGACAAAGACACCCTTGAGAAGAAATTTAAAAAGAAACGTTGTTGGCTCGAATCTATTGCTGTTGATTAGTTTGTAATCCCACATGTGCTTATTGCATTATGCAACCATAAGGCATATCACAAACCCCAAGACCAGCCAAGTGGGCCTCCTGAAATTGGCAGTCATGGTCAGCTAAAATTCTGAAACCGTATGGTATAGTGCTGTGATTGGAAATGAGTAATCTATTTTGTTCCAGAATCTAAATTCTAAGCTCTTTAATAATGCCTTCAGTTGTAGAGTCTGAGAGTTGTCCCCAGTATCAGTTTTTCCCTTCTACAGTGATAAATGCTCCATGGAAACACATGGCTAGTTGCAATAAAGACTACATTTCCCAGCCTCCCTTGCAGCAAGAAGTGGCCATGTGACTGAGGTATGGCCAATGACATGTGAGCAGAACATGGGACAGCAAACATGGTGATCAGGCATTTGGACCTCTGGATGGGGTCAACATGCTGGTGAGAATGGGACAACAAGTTAGGGACCCAAGCCTCTGACAACTTTCTGGTACAGAGCCACCACCTGTCTCAGATATCCCTGTGAAAAACAAATAAATGGTTATCATATTTCAGTCTCTTATTTTGTCTCTGGGCCCCACAGATGAAATTATATTCTAATAATACACCTCTAAAGAAGTTGGCCTGGCATACATAAATAAAGCTCTTCCTCCTTCTTTTCTTCTTTTTCTTCCTCCTCCTCCTCTTCCTTCTTTCTCCTTCTTCTTCTTCTTCTTCTCCTCTTTCTCCTCCTCCTCTTCCTCCTCCTTCTTCTCTTCTTGATTTTTCTTCTTTTGGTTTGTTGGTGTTTTTTTGAAACAGAGTCTTGCTTGACACCCAGGCTTGAGTCCAGTGGTGTGATCATAGCTCACTGCAGCTTTGAACTCCTTGGCTCAAGTGATCCACCTTGGCCTCTTGAGTAGCTGAGACTATAGGTGTGCACCACCATGCCTGGCTAATTTTCTTTGTAAAATTTTCTTTAGAGATGCAGTCTCACTGTGTTTCCCAGGCTGGTCTCAAACTCCTGGACTCAGGTGATCCTCCCTCCTTGGCTTCCCAAAGTGCCTGGGATTACAGATGTGATCCACCGCACTTGGCCTTCTTTTTTTTTCATTTTTATTTTTTAACAGAAGGAAGTATACAAGTTTGATTCACTTATATCAGTTTATTCCTGTTCAACAAATACCTAAGACCTTCTAAAGGAAGGTGCCTGCCAAGGAGGCCCCTATGTTATAGCAGCATTAAAAAAATTAACAATAACTTGGCCAGGCACACTGGCTCACACCTGTAATCTCAGCAATTTGGGAGGCCAAGGTGGGAGGATTGCTTGAGCCCAGGAGTTCAAGACCAGCCTGGACAACATAATGAGAACTCTTCTCTATTAAAAATAAATAAATAAATAAAACCTACTCTTTGGCACCTTTAGCTTAAGTCCTCCAGGGAGCTGGTTTCCAAAACTGGCTGACTATCAGCAGCATATGGGGAGTCTGAGATTCCTGGACCTTGGCCAGTTCATTGGAAGATGTAGGACATTGGAAATTTGTAATTTTAAAAATACTCCCCTTCTTACCAGCTGTGTGACTTTGGGCAAGTGATTTAACTTCCGAGTGCTGCCGTTTCCTTATCAGTGAAATGGGGAAAATAATCATACCTATAATCATACCTACCACATAGGTCTGTTGTGGGCGTGAATGTATTTCATATGTACAAAGCCCTGAGCATAGGGCCTGGAACAGAGCAAGATCTCTATGTGTGAGTTATCATTATGTCTGTTGGTGGGAGTATAGATTAATGCAAACTGGCCGGGTGCCATGGCTCACACCTGTAATCCCAGCACTTTAGGAGGCCGAGGTGGGAGGATCACTTCAGCCCAAGAGTTCAAGACCAGCCTCTGCAACATAGCTAGACCTGGCCTCTACAAGAAATTAAAAAAAAAAAAAAATAGCCAGACGTGGTGGGGCATGCGTGTGGTCCCAACTACTTGGGAGCCTGAAGTGGGAGGATCACTTGAGTCTAGGAGGTCAAGGCTAAAGTGAGTTGTGATTGTGCCACTGCACTCCAGCTTGGGTGACAGAGTGAAACCCTATTTCAAACAAAATAAAACAAACAAAAATTGATGCACACTTTCTGGAGGACAGTTTGTGCTATCTACCAAAGTATTAAATATGTACTCTTTGACCCAGCAACATGGTAGCTCATCCAGGGCACAAGAATGCTCATTACAGCTTAGATTTATTCAACAAGTTTTTATTGAGCACCTACTACAGTACTTTAGTCAGAATAAAATAGGCTATACTGCAGGGACAAAGCCAGCATTGCAGTGACTTAATGCAGCAAAGGTTCATTTCTTGCTTTTACATTATGATACAAATTGAGTACTTTTCTCCATCTGGAACAGGCTGATGCAGATGAATCCCAAAATCAGGGCTCAGCCTGGGAGGGTTCTTGGCTTCACTCAGGAAAGAATTGAAGAGTGAGCCAACAGTGAAAGAAAGCAAGTTTATTAGAGCAGCAGTGTGCAGCAGAGGGACTGCTCTGCAGATAAAGCAGGGCTACTCCATAGGCAGAGCAGCCCAGAACAGCAGCAGAGACCACAGCCCAGCACAGCAGTCCCTGCAGACCACAGCTGCCGATATTTATACCCACTCTTAATTATGTGCTAATGAAGGGGCAGGTTATTCAGAATTTTCTAGAAAAGAGGCAGAGGGTTCCCAGAACTATATAAGGTAACTTCCGGGTCATTGCCATGGCGTTTGTAAACTGTCCTGGTGCTGGTGGGAGTGTCTTTATGCTAACGAGCAGTGAGGGCAACTAGAGGTCACTTTTGTCACCATCTGCTGGTTTCAGCCAGTTTCTTTACTGCATCCTGTTTTGATCAGCAGGGCTGTGATTTGTGCTTGGAAAATAAGTCCTACTGATCTCCTACCTCACCTTCTTTATCTGGAACAGGAAGTCTTAGAGATGAACACAGCAGGCAAAGAAAGAGCTAGAAGGTAACATGGAATTTTTTAACGGCCAGACCAGGAAGTAGCTTCCATCACTTTTGTATATCCCACTGGGCATAAATGAGCCACTGTATTTCCAACCTTACTGCAAGGAAGGCTGCGAGAGGTAGAAGAGCATGTAGATATTGAGTGAGGGTTGTCTTTGTGACATCGACTATGTTCAAAGGACAGTGCTAGGAGCTGGCACAGTCATGGGGGAGCAAGACCAACAAGGTTCCTGTCCTCATAGGTCCTCCCTTCTAATGAGGGAGATAGACAATAAACCTCTGCTCTAAACACGACCCCAGATATATGTCATTTTGCACTTGAGCAAGAATATCTGACAGATACATTTTCAGAAGCTGTGGCTGCTGCATCAAAGAGTATATATATATTTGTCATTTCAACAGATATGGTCAGATTGTCCTCCATAGGATTGTGCCAATTTCCACCTCCACCAACAAGGTACAAAAGTGCTTTTTTTTTGCCTGCAGCCTTGCCAACACAGTGTGTTATCAGACTTTGGGATTTTTGCCAATCTGATAGGCAAGAAATGATCTCTGTGTACTTTTAATTTGCATTTTTCTTATTATAAAGGAAGTTGAACATCCTTTCATATGTTTATGAGCTATTTGTATTTCCTTTTCTGTGCACTTGTGTGTATATATCTCTCATCCATTTTCCTCTGAGTCATTGGTTGAGGATATTACTAAATGAAAAAGTGAAGGACAGAACAGAACGCATAGTAGAATCATTTTTGAAAATGAAAAGTGAAACAATATGTTGGCATGTACATATAAATAAACTCACACAGGCATAAAAATTTTCTATTTTACTTTCTTTTTTTTTTTTTTTTTTGGCATAAACATTTTCTAGAAGCAGCCAGGCATGGTGGCTTACGCCTGTAATCCCAGCACTTTGGGAGGCCAGGGCCGGTGGATCACTTGAGGCCAGGAGTTCAAGACCAGCCTGGCTAATATGGTGAAACCCTGTTTCTACTAAAAATACAAAATTAGTTGGGTGTGATGGTGGGTGCCTGTAATTCCAGCTACTCAGGAGGCTGAGTCAGGAGAATCACTTGAGCCCAGGAGGTGGAGGCTGCAGTGAGCTGAGATCGTGCCATTGCACTCCAGCCTGGGTAACAAGAGCAAAACTCCATCTCAAAAAAAAAAAAAAAAAAAAGAAGGTGAACACAGCTGCTACAGATGTCCACCATGAACACTTCCTGTGTGCAAGGCACTGTGGAAGCTGCTGGGGATACAATGGTGAACAAGATATGCGTGGTCCCTGCCCTCAAGGGTAAAAGAAGAAGGGCAAATTAACAAATGTTTTAGGTCAGGTGCGGTAGCTCACACCTGTAATCCGAGCACTTTGGGAGGCCAAGGTGGGTGGATTGCTTGAGCCCAGGAGTTCGAGAACAGCCTGAGTAAAATGGCAAAACCCCGTCTCTACAAAAAATACAAAAATTGGCCAGGTGTGGTGGTGCATGCCTGTAGTCCCAGCTACCAGGGAGGCTGAGGTGGGAGAATCACTTGAGCCCAAGAAGTTGAGGCTGCAGTGAGCCGTGATCATGCCACTGAACTCCAGCCTGGGCATCAGAGACCCTGTCTCAAAATAAAAGATCAATAACTCAGTGGGAAAATGGCCAAAAAAAAGAGAGGAAAAAGCAAATGGCTGTTAAGCATATCAAAAGATGCTCAATTTTGGCCAGGCACAGTGGCTCACGCCTGTAATCCCAACACTTTGGGAGGCCAAGGCCAGCAGATCACTCAACGTTGGGAGTTCATGGAGAAACCCTGTCTCCACTAAAAATACAAAATTAGCCAGGTGTGGTGGTGCATGCTTGTAATCCCAGCTACTCGGGAGGCTGAAGCAGGAGAGTCACTTGAACCCGGGAGGTGTTCTGGTGAGCCAAGATCGCACCATTACACTCCTGCCTGGGCAACAAGAGCAAAACTTCAACTCAAAAAAAAAAAAAAAAAAAAAAAAAAAAAAAAAAAAAAAAAAAACCTCAATTGCATGTATAAAATAAAAAGAGAAATGAGATACCATTTCCCACCGCCACCCCCTCCCCCACACACACACCATTGCATTGGTTTAACCAAAGTCTCCAATTGACAATCCACTGTGTTGGTAAGCGTGTCTGAAAATGAGCACTCGTAAACTGACGCAATTCCACATGAACATTATTCATGAAGTTTAAAATGACCATAGCTGTTACCACGGCAATTCTGCTTTTAGGAGTTCTTCCTACAGATTTATTCACACACAGCATGGACTCATAACATTTTAAGGGAGTGGGGAGGAACAGAATATATATTCACATTTGCTTGTACATGCATAAACCATCTTAGAAAGATATGCAATGGACTAATAACTGATTGTGGGAAGAAACAGCATATGTAAAAGGCCCCAGGCTGAGAAAGAGGTTGGTGTACTTCAGGAACTAAGAGTGTGCCTGGGAAGGATGACATGTGACAAGTGGTGGCCTGAGGCTGCTGAGCCTTGTAGATCACCACTTAAGAGTCTGGTCTTGAGTCCAAATGCAGTGGGAAGACATTCAAAAGAAGATGATCTGATTTCCATTTTAAGAGCATCTTGCTGCCATTTGGAGAAACTACTGGAGGAAGGCAAGACGCAAATCAGGAGACTGCTCAGCAGGCTGGACAGTTCCCTGAGGGAGGGACAGGGAGCCAGGGGCTGCACCTGAGAGGTGGCAGTGGTGAGGTGGCAGTGGTGAGGACCAGCAGGCAGATTGAAGACAGTTTGAAATTGCAGTGGATGAGTTGGATGTGGCCCAGGAGAGGTAACGGAGCAGACTCAAGGAAGACTCAGGGCTGACTTCTGGCTTATGTGGCCACATGGGTGGTGATGGAGTCTACTGGGCTGGGAAGGCTAGAGAAAAGTGCCCAGATTTTGCTTGGGTACCCCAGGGCGGGGTGTGTTAAGGTTGAGAAGTCAATAAACATCTGAGTGGCAGCTTCCCCCTGTCTCTCTACTTCCCCAACCCTGCCTAGGGTCATGGTGAGGGTGGGGAGTGGGAAAAGGGCAGGGCATAAAAATAAAAAATTAAAGGCCGGGCACGATGGCTCACACCTGTAATCCCAGCACTTTGGGAGGCCGAGGTAGGCAGATCACTTGAGGCCAGGAGTCTGAGACCAGCCTGGCCAATGTGATGAAACTGTCTCTACTAAAAATACAAAAAAGCTGGGCGTGGTGGTGTATGCCCGTAATCCCAGCTACTAGGGAGGCTGAGGCAGAAAAATTGCTTGAACCCAGGAGGCAGAGGCTGCAGTGAGCCAAGATCATGCCACTGTACTCCAGCCTGGGCAACAGAGCAAGACTCTGTCTCTAAAAGAAAAGAAAAGAATGTTCATAGCAGCTTTATTCATAATAATCCAAAACTGGAAATGGCCCAAGTGTTCAACAGCAGAATGGATAAATGTTTACTATATATATATGAATGTGTATATATGTATGTATGTGTGTGTATATATATATACACACTAATACATTATTTAATATGTAATCTGGGAAGTTTATATATTAGTCTAAATATATTATTAGTATACATTATTTTAGTGCGTGTGTAAATATATGTACACACACATATATTAAAAGAATGAAAATGAGCAAACTACTGATACAGCCCACATCAATCAATCTCACAGACATTCTGTTGAGCATCGGAAGCCAGACACCAAGGAGTACATATTGTCTAATGCCATTTATTCATTTAATTTAATTAATTGTATTTATGTATTGAGATGAAGTGAGATGAAGTCTCGCTCTGTTGCCCAGGCTGTAGTGCAGTGCCACGATCTCGGCTCACTGCAACTTCTGCCTCCCGGGTTCAAGTGATTCTCCTGCCTCAGCCTCCCAAGTAGCTGGGGCTACAGGCGTGTGCCATCACACCGGATAATTTTTTGTATTTTTAGTAGAGACAGGGTTTCACTGTGCTGGCCAGGATGGTCTCGATCTCCTGACCTCGTGATCCGCCCACCTCAGCTTCCCAAGGTGCTGGGATTACAGGCGTTAGCCACAGCGCTCGGCTGTCTAATGCCATTTATACGGACTTGTGGAATCAGCAAATCTAACTCGTGATGAAAGTCAAAACTGAGAAACCAAGTTTCCTGGAAGCACAAAAGGCAAGGCAAGATCTATTTTGAAGCAAGCTTAGTGTGTCGGCAGATTATGTAGGGGCCACAAGGCAGCCTTTAAGCTGCACCTCAAAAATAGCATCTGTCCCCTGGATATTTTAAGAGTGTCCTCTGCAGGGCATGGCAGGAGCCAGGGGCCTGTTTGGGCATCTCCAAGCGTGCACCTAAAGAATTTATCACCCGGTTGGGCACGGTGGCTCATGCCTATAATCCCAGCACTTTGGGAGGCCAAGGTAGGTGGATCACCTGAGGCCAGGAGTTCGAGACCAGCCTGGTCAATGTGGTAAACCCCGTCTCTACTAAAAATACAAAAATTAGCCAGGGAAGGTGGTGCATGCCTGTAATCCCAGCTGCTGGGGAGGCTGAGGCAGTACAATCACTTGAACCCAGGAAGCGAAGTTTGTAGTAAGCTGAGATTGCACCAGTCTAGGTGAGAGATGGAGACTCTGTCTCAGAAAAAGAAAAGAAAGAAAAAAAGAATGTATCACTCCGCCTCCCTTTGACCCTGAGCACCACCCAGCTCTGAAGCTGTGTCAGCAGCAATATAAATGGTGCAGAGATAAAGGGAGACATTTAATTAGAAGATGATTTGGAAATCATCTTCTAATTTAGGAATCAAGTTGCAAAATATCTTTCTCCCTTAATGGCACAAATGGGGAATTTGGACTTTGAACCTTTTCTCTTGTCAGGCCACCAAAAATGTCTTCATGTATTAATAGAAGGCAAATGTAAGGATTCAGGGCCAGGAGGGCTGTGGGTTGTGGGTCTTGGATTGTGCAGAATCGGAACATTAAGAACATGAGAGCCCTTTCTGGACCTTTTTGTTTATGTGGGGCTTCTGCTGGGGCTTATAATCACCTCATCACTGCTGTTATTTTTGTGGTAATTATTAAGCACTTTAATATGTGCACAGGGCATGTGCAGTCCTTCAGTTACACTGCTCCTGCCTCATTGTCGGGAGGCAAGTTGGAATTGTTCTCCTTGTTTTGCACAAAAGAAAGCAAAGGCCTGGGTGAATGAACAAGTTCAGGGTCAAATATGAGTCAGCACAAGGGAGATGGCAGGAGGTGGGTGGAAACCCAGCAGGCACTAGTTCCCGCCCAGCTTGAAGTGCTTGCAGGTCTAAATTCAAGGCGTGTGCTACATCCTTGAAGAAGTGATCGAGGGCCGGGCGTGGTGGCTCACGCCTGTAATCCTAGCACTTTGGGAGGCCAAGGCGGAAGGACTGCTTGAGCCTAGGAGTTCGAAATCAGCCTGGGCAACGTAGTGAAACCCTCTCTAAAAAAAATAAAAATAGACCAGGGATGGTGGCTCATGCCTGTAATCCCAGCACTTTGGGAGGCCGAGGCAGGCAGATCACTTGAGGTTAGGAGTTCAAGACCAGCCTGGCCAACATGGCAAAATCCCGACCTTACTAAAAATACAAAAATTAGCCAAGCATGATGGCAGGTGCCTGTAATCCCAGCTACTCAGGAGGCTTAGGCAGGAGAATCGCTTGAACCTGGGAGGCAGAGGTTGCAGTGAGCCAAGAGCATGCCACTGCACCCCAGCCTGCGACAGAGCGAGACTCCATCTCAAAAAACAAAACAAAACAAAAAAACAAAAAAATAAAAAAATAAAAAGAAATGATTGAGGAGTATGTGCATGCATGTGCGTGTGCGTGTGTGTGTGGTGTCTGTTTCTGTGTGTATATCTATGTGTCTGTACGCTAGAATCTCTGTGTAGTGTTTCATGAGTCAGTCTATGTATGCTTGCGTGTGTCTGTGTGTATTTCTGTGTTTGTATGTTTGCATGTGTGCTTCTCTGTGTGTCTGTGTATCTGTCTATGTGTATAGAAGGAGGGACAGTGATGGGAGAGGGAGAGTATTCAGGAATCAAGGAGAAGATCCATTTAGTAGACCTTAGAATGGCAAAGATGAAACCCTCTTAGAAATCATCTGGTTCAGGCCGGGCATGGTGGCTCATGCCTGTAATCCCAGCACTTTGGGAGGCTGAGGAGGGCGGATCACAAGGTCAGGAGATTGAGACCGTCCTGGCTAACATGGTGAAACCCTGTCTCTACTAAAAATACAAAAATTAGCTGGGGGTGGTGGGGCACACCTGTATTCCCAGCTACTTGGGAGGCTGAGGCAAGAAAATCGCTTGAACCCAGGAGGCGGAGATTGCAGTGAGCTAAGATTGCACCACTGCACTCCAGCCTGGGCCACAGAGCAAGACTCCGTCTGAAAAAACGAAAAAAAAAATCATCTGGTTCATACTAAGATGTCATTGTTAATTTTGGAAGGTGTGCTAATAGCATGGTGGTTTCATAAAAAAAAAAAAAAAAAAAAAAGAACAACTTAGTATCAACTACTGGTGAAGCAACAAAAGGCTTACAATGAAATTGACAAAATGTGGGTAATTGCTGAAAGTGGATACTGGGGAGTTAGTTATATGACTCTATTTTTGTAGATGATGTTTGAAATTTTCCATAGTACATGTTTTGAAATTATATAGACTAAATGTTGCAAACTTGTATCTTGTGGGTAAAATGCTGCTCATAAAAATCCTGTACCTCCTTCAGATGGGTCCTTGGCTCTCACGGTGCCACAGTCCCCACCTTCCCTATTATAGCCTGACACTGTTTATCATCACTCTTGGGTCACTGTTTTGTTTAAGTAGAATTAAAAGGAAACTGAATGAGTTCTCTTGGGGCAAGACTGTTATTTGCCATCCATATGTCCAACCTCTACTTCTTTCTTACTTATAGAAACTCCTACACTATTGGCAATGCATTTTGAAATAACATTTCCCAGTTTCTCTTGAAGCTAAGAATTCCCCAGTGTTTCTCAGTCAGAGGCAATTCTGTCCCCCAGAGGATGTTTGGCAAAGTCTTGGAAGACAGTTTTGATTGCCACAACAAGGGCAGGGAGGGAGGCAGGAAGTGCTCTACTGACATCTGGTGGGTGGGTAGAGGCCAGGATGCTGCTAGACAGCCCTCCAATCCCCAGGTCTCCCTCCCACAACAAAGAATTATTCAGTCCAAAATGTCAGCAATGCCTGACTGAATGGCCAATGAATGATAAGTGGAAGTTGATGGTGGGGTTTCCAAGAAAGCCCTTTGGTGTCCTGCCATTCTTCCTGGAATATAAACATGATGACTGGAGTTTGAACGGCCATTCTGTGACCTTGAGGAGGGAAGTTCTATGCTAAAGATGGAAGGAAATGGGATCCCTAACAACATGATAGAATTGCTGTATCTGTTCTTTGGAATGCAGATTTTCAGACATGTTTTTATGTGAAAGAAATATATCTCTAATATGTTTAAGTCACTGAAATCGTCTCTGTTACTGTCAGCCAAGTGCAGTTTCTAAATGATTTGTCTCTGTGCCCAGTGCTCTATGCTAATGGAGAAAGGAAAGATAGACTAAGAGGGCCACATGTTTAAAGAAAAAAAAATAAAATAAAAGGCCTGGGGTGAACTGGCTCTTGCCTGGAATCACAGCACTTTGGGAGGCCGAGGCGGGTGGATCACCTGAGATTGGGAGTTTGAGACCAGCCTGACCTACATGGAGAAACCCCGTCTCTACTAAAAAATACAACATTAGCTGGGCGTGGTGGCGCATGCCTGTAATCCCAGCTACGCAGGAGGCTGAGGCAGGAGAATTGCTTGAACCGGGACCCCGGAGGCAGAGGTTGCAGTGAGCCGAGATTTCGCCATTGCACTCCAGCCTGGGCGACAAGAGCGAAACTCCGTCTCAAAAAAGAAAAGAAAAAAAACAAGAAAATACGTTTCTTCATAACAATGAAACAGTTCATTCCCTTCATTTATGTCACTTCTTGATCCCTGCAGGCATTTGAGTTTGCAACTCCTGGACTGGTCCTTAACCAAAAAGATGAGGAAACTGAGGCCTTCAGCAGGTTAATGATGAGTTAGGAGCAAATCCACAACCTAGTCCCTCTCCCCACATTTCTAAGGTACCAAGGCCTGCGCACTGGTGAAGAATATGGTTTCTACAGCCAGACAGACTTTGGTTCAAACACTGGTACTGACAGGGGAAAAGTTCCCTTATGCTCCCGGAAGGGCATACGATGGGGGTGTGGCTCACTTCCTCAATGCATCGCGGCTCAAAACCCCTAGGGGGAGCAGGCAGACGGGCAGGTTGTGGGGCCTCGCAGTGTCTAGGCGTGAATGTTTACAGCTCCTGAGGCCCCAGTGGGCGTGTGTTACAGGGCGCTCTTTTCGTTTAACTGTCCATAGACATCCTGTGTTAGCTCAGTTAGACCCCCGGCCTTATCTCAAGGACAGAGGGCTTTCTGTATCCTGGGGTTTCTTGCCTTGGTGTACGTGAAGAATTGGATCACACGTGGGCTTGGAGAATGAGCACAAGGTTTTATTGAATGGAGGTAGCTCTCAGCAGTTGGGAGAGCCAGAAGGGGATGGAGTGGGAAGATGGTTTCCCCTGTACCTGGGCCGCCAAGTGGCCCAGGCTCTCCTCCAACCACCCCAGCCAAATTCCACGTGATTCCACTGGTCGATGGCCTGCCGGCATCTGCAGGTGCCTGATGGTGTGCTCTTATGCGGGTTCCTTCTTCTCCAGGTTTAGTTGCTTGTGTCTTTGTGTATTTTGTTTTTTGCTTTTTTTTTTTTTTTTTTTTTTTTTTTGAGATCGTGTCTCGCTCTGTCACCCAGGCTGGAGTGCAATGGTGGGATCTCGGCTCACTGCAACCTCTGCCTCCTGGGTTCAAGCGATTCTAGTGTCTCAGTCTCCTGAGTAGCTGGGACTACAAGTACCTGCCACCACACCCATCTAACGTTTTGTATTTTTTTTTTTTTTTTTTTTTTAGTAAAGACAGGGTTTTACCATGTTGGCCAGGTTGGTCTCGAACTCCTGACCTCAAGTGATCTGCCTGCCTCAGCCTCCCAAAGTACTGGGATTACAGGCGTGAGCCACTGCACCGGCTGTCGCTTGTGTCTTCTTCCGCCAATGTGTTCTTCTTGGCATCCAGCCACTTGTGTCTCTGCCTGCTAGGGTCTCGGGGTTTCTATAGGCATAGGATGGGGGCATGGCAAGCCAGGGTGGTCTTAGGAAATGCAACATTTGTGCAGATAAACAGAAATGCCTGTCCTCACCTAGGTCTGTGGGCACAGGCCCAGGGTGAAGCCCTACCCAGGTACCACGCCCTTCCCTTCCCAGCACTTCCCTGCCCCCACTCCCATATCAGTACCACCAATTACTAGCTCTGTGGCTTTACAAAGCTCGCTTAGCTTCTCTGTCTCTCAGTTTCTGATGTGTAAAACAAGGATGACAATAAAGGCACCTATTGCCTGGGGCCATTAGGTGGATTCACACTGTCTGGGCCCTGGCAGGAGGAGAGTTTTATGAATGGACTGTCTATAAAATGTAGGTGGGGACCGTCCATTTCTCCATCAGCCAGGAAGGATGTTGGTGTTGAGGTTGACATACCTATCAAGGACAGTAACGACCATGGCTTCCGGTGCATTGACAAAACCTCCGATGCATGGCCTTCTTGTCAAGCATCTGTGATTTCATATTGTTGGACTATTCATGGTATCCCTGGCGGTTGCAGCTTTCTGTAAGATTGCTATGGCTGAACCAAGAAAGAAGGCATATACAGATTTCTACAGAAATTATGATTCCATAAAAGATTTTGAGATGAGGAAGTCTGATATCTTTCAAAGTGCAAAGTGATCTTAGACTATGAAGAATTTCTTTGAGTTGAAATACCTAGAGGTTTGCCACTGACTTGTGTTCCTGAACTATGAAACATGAATATGTGAGCTAAGAAATAGTTTCTCTTGGTCAGGTGCCATGGCTCACATCTGTTGTCCCAGCACTTTGGGAAGCTGAGGTGGGCAGATCGCTTGAGGTCAGGAGTTCGAGACCAGTCTGGCCAACATAGCGAAACTCTGTCTCTACTAAAAACACAAAACTAGCCGGGCATGGTGGACACCTGTAATCCCAGATTCTTGGGAGGACGAGGCAGAATAATTGCTTGAACCTGGGAGGTGGAGGTTGCAGTGAGCTGAGATCGCAGCACTGCACTCCAGCCTGGGCAACAGAGCCAGACTGTCTCAAAAGAAAAAAAAAGGAAAGGAGAAAGAAAGAAAGAAAGAGAGAAAGAGAGAAAGAGAGAAAGAGAGAGAGAGAGGGAGGGAAGGAGGGAGGGAGGGAGGGAAGAAAAGAAAAGAAAAGAGAAAAAAGAAAAGAAAAGAAAAGAAAAGAAAAGAAAAGAAAAGAAAAGAAAAGAAAGAGTTTCTTGGCCGGGTGCGGTGGCTCATTCCTGTAATCCTAGCACTTTGGGAGGCCAAGGCGGGTGGATCACGAGGTCAGGAGTTCGAGACCAGCCTGGTCAACATGGTAAAACCCCGTCTCTACTAAATATACAAAAAATAATTAGCCAGTTGTGGTGGTGCTCACCTGTAATCCCAGCTACTCAGGAGGCTGAGGCAGGAGAATCACTTGAACCCAGGAGGCGGAGGTTGCAGTGAGCCGAGATCACACCATTCCTCTTCAGCCTGGGCAACAGAGTGAGACTCTGTCTCAAAAAAAAAAAAAAAAAAAAAAAAAAGGAAAAAGAAAAAAGAAATAGTTTCTCTTGATAAATAATTAACAACAAAAACAACAAAATGTAGGTGGGGTTTACAGAACCCAGGGATGCTGCATCACTCCAGGGATAGTAACAAAGGAAGTTCATCACAACTAGATACTAACAGAGGGGTCCTTAGCACCCCCATATAGTAACAGTGGCCTGGAGGAGCAAAGGAAGAAGTGGTCTCCAGGTCCAGAGGGAGGGAGCTCTACAAAGAGGCCACCCAACAGAAGCTGTGACCTCCTTCAGTCAAGGGACACAGTAGACCATGGTGACCCCACAGGAGAGCTGGGGGAATAAACAACTCCTCTGGAATTGAGATGTTCATTGAGCCAAGTGCATTTGTTAGCTCCCCAACCACTCTAAGCTCACAAGGGAGCAAGAGAAAGCATGCCTTCCTAGTAGCTACCAAACAAATCCTGAGATGAACTCTGATTGGACCAATTTGTACTACATACCCATCTCTAAGCCAATCATCATAGTTTTTTTTGTTTATTTGTTTGTTTGAGACGGAGTCTTGCTCTATCACCCAGGCTGGAGTGCAGTAGCACAATCTTGGCTCACTGCAACCTCCACCTCCCAGGTTCAAGCAATTCTCCTGCCTCAGCCTCCCGAGTAGCTGGGATTACAGGCTCCCACCACCATACCTGGCTAATTTTTTTATTTTTAGTAGAGACAGGGTTTCGCCATGTTGTCCAGGCTGGTCTTGAACCCCTGACCTCAGGTGATCCGCCCACCTCGGCCTCCCAAAGCACTGGAGATTTACAGGCATGAGCCACCGTGCCCGGCCAACCATCATAGTTATTGTACCTCTGCTGCTCTGGTTGGCTGGTGCTAAGTCACATGCTCCTTGTTGGGTTACAGGCTCAAGGGAACTTCTTAATGGAGAGAACTTCCAGAAGGGATGGTTCCCAAATGGAAACTCAGGTTACTTGGCATGGAAGAGAGTGCCATAGATGCAGGGTGGCCCCAAATCAGCAAACATCCATTATATTCACGTTATAAAATGAAAGAACATTCAGAAAACAGCACAAAGTAGCATGATACCATTGGTAGGCACTGTGGGATTTCCCATCAGCCATCCGCAAAACTTATTTTTGGCAAATGAAAGTGTTGGACTAGGGTAACTCTTCCCTGCCAACATTCAACATGTGTGACTATCCCCAGAAAGTAACTACGTAGGAACAAGAACAAGAGATGCTCCCAGCTGGAGCCCCAACGGACATTTCCAAAGCTACCAACAGACCGTCCTCTGTGTTTCAGTAGGGGTAACTTTCTGCAAAATACAACAAAGATGTTCATGTGAAATAAAGGGAGTGATTTATGTACCAAAGGGTGGGGTGTGAGGCTTGTGAATGCCATGGGAAGATGAGATCCTTCCACTCAGGGAATAGGAGCCCTGTGGTTTGGCCCCAGATGGTAAACAGGAGTGCTGTTTAGTTGAAGAACAGCATGTTCCATTCTGTTCTTTTGGGGAGATTTAAAGAAAGACTGTTAGCAATTGGATCTAATTGGTAAGTGTCTTAGTTTGGAATCCCTTGTTAGCACACCTCATATCTTAGTTTAGATTCACCAGATACAGACCCTGAGACAAAGGCTCAAGGACACATCACTTCTTTGGAAGGCAAAAGAAACATGAGTAGAGAAGAAAAGAGACCCAGGGAAAGGACGACAACCAATATTAAGCAAGTAACTGCCCTAGGCAAGTGAAGCTTAATTCCACCTGTGTAGAACACATATCTCAGAGTTTCCTACCTGAAGGATCAGCAGGGAGGCTAAAGCAACTCCATCTTGGAAGCTAATCTACCATGTCGGCTTCTGATTAAGCCCTGTTCCAAGAAGGCCTCTAAGATTTCTAGTTTATCTATTATTCCTTGAGTAAGAGCAGGTCCTGACCCTAAATCCTGTCCTTAGGTCAAACAACCTTGATGTTATCTTACTTCAGTTGTCCTACACATCCCTTCTGAACCACCCCTTTCCTATGGTATAGAAGCCCTGGGTCTGGGAGATAATGGAGTGGGGATCCACCATCTTGTCTGGCCACTGCAGGAGACACAGACATGGCATCTGTTTCTAAGTTTCTATTAAAAGTTTCTTTCTAAGGAACTGAGTATATCAGCATCATCTCTTCAGCCTCTCAGCTTCCTTGGACTTTGGAGTAAGTCTGCATAGACCTGCCCACTGCAAAACAATCGGAAAGCTGGAGTGTTTATATACCACCTCTATCCATTCCTTGGTTGAAGGCAGCTGGAAAGAAGAGAAGGAGTATTCATTCTCCAACCTCCTTTAGGCTGCTTTACTCCAACAACCAGAAGAAAAAACAAAAGAACTCATAAAAAAAGATGCACATGCTACCAGTTAGAAGATGGGAAGATGGCCGGGGACGGTGGCTCATGCCTGTAATCCCAGCACTTTGGGAGGTTGAGGAGGGTGGATCACCTGAAGTCAGGAGTTCAAGACCAGCCTGGCCAACAGGGTGAAACAAAATACAAAAATTAGCCGGGCGTGATGGTGGGTGCCTGTAATCCCAGGTACTTGGGAGGATGAGGCAGGAGAATCGCTTGAACCCAGGAGGCGGAGGTTGCAGTGAGTCAAGATCATGCCACTGCACTCCAGCCTGGGCAACAGGGCAAGACTCTGTCTCAAAAAAAAAAAAAAAGAGCTAGTTACCTTTATGGGCAACTGGGGCCCAGTCCCAGAGGGGCCCTCGGGGGATAATGTGAAGTACACCTCAGGATTATCTCAGGAAGTGTTGGAGAAGCTGTGCTGTTTATCCGCAATGACCACTCTCAGTGGTTGAAGGTGGTGCCTGGGGCCATCAACTCCAACACACTTCCCTTCCCACACATGTGACCTGCCATGTGCACATCAAACACACGGGCTCTGGGCAGAGAGATGCGGGTGCTGGAAGTTGGATATACGTCACCAGCATTTATAGAACTGTCCATCTAGCTTCAGGCAGCTCTCTGGAGTAGGCTGAGGAGGATGAGTGAGGACTGATGTTGGCCAGGAAACTTAAGAGAAGGAGGGGAAAGGGAGAAAGGAACAAAACTAACATTCATAAAGTGCAGGGTAGTTGCCAACCATTAACACAGTTCCTTTCGTTTTCTGATTCCCATTTTACAGATGAGAAAAACCGAACTCAGAGAGGGGAAGCGACTTGCTCTTGGCTATGTGACAGTTAAGTGCTGTAATTCCAGCTCAGATTGAGTCTACAAAGACAGTGTTCTCTATCTCCCTCTTCCTTTTCTCCTTGTCCTCCTCCTCTCTCCTTTTCTCTCCCTCGCCCTCCTCCCCACCCCCTCATTTATATTTTTCCAAATAATATTTAGAGTTACCAAGACAGTAGTCAAGAGGAAAGCTTTCTGGTGTCCTCAAAGATATGCTTTATGAAAGATAGTTGCCATTTGCTCTTTTATTCATTCAACACATTTATTAAGCACCTATGATATGCAATATATAGAGAACAAGACAGACACAATCCTTGCCCCTTGGGCTTTATACTTTAGCAGGAAAAAGAGGCATTAAACAACTAAATACACATGGCAGGGAGGGGGCAAGGGAAGCCTAGATGGGGAAGTGGGGGAGTGAGATGGGAACAGGAAGGCAGTCATGAAAAGCAATTAGTTGATTACGTTGTGATACAGGTTTCTCAACCTCCGCATTAGTGAAATTTTGACTGGATCATTCCTGTAGGCTGTTCTGGGCATTGTAGGATATTTAGCAGCATCTCTGGCCTCTACCCACTAGATGCCAGTAGCATTCTTACCCTGGTTGTGACAACCAAAAATGTTTCCAGGCATTGTCAAATGTCCCCGGGGGGGGCAAAATCACTCCCAGTTGAGAACCACTGTGGTAAATAAGAAAGGCAGGTACGAAAACATGTAACTAGGAAATAGAACCTAGGCATACCCCCAAGAAAGTGCCTTCAGGACAAGATCCATGTGACAATAAGCATTAGCCAGGCAGAAAGCAGGAATGGCATCCTGAGTAGAGCAGACAGCATGTACAAAGGCCCTGTAGCCAGACCTGAAAGAAGACTGGAGAATAGAGAGTGGCCTGGCGAAATGGGCAGGGCTTAGTTCACACAGAGCCTTAGAGTCTGAGTTATACATTTTAACCTTTATCCATGGTCACTTTTCCTTTTTTTTTTTTTTTTTTGACAGACTTTCAGTCTTGTTTCCCAGGCTAGAGTGCAATGATGCAATCTCAGCTCACCACAAGATTCAAGTCTCCCAGGTTCAAGCGATTCTCCTTCTTCAGCCTCCTGAGTAGGCATGTGCCACCATACCCAGCTAATTTTGTATTTTTAGTAGGGGGGTTTAGTAGGGGGTTTCTCCATATTGGTCAGGCTAGTCTCGAACTCCCGACCTCGGGTAATCCACCCGCCTTGGCCTCCCAAAGTGCTGGGATTACAGGTGTGAGCCACCACGCCCAGCCATTTTTACTTTTAAAATCCGTTTCAGCATGGTTAAAATAATGAAGATAAACTAAATGACAACAGACAACATCAAGTGCTCACTAAGACGCAGAGCAACTGGAACTCTCATGTACTGCTGGTGGAAATGCACAATGGTACAGCTTTTTCGGTTGTTTTTCTTTTCTTTCTTTCTTTCTTTTTTTTTTTGAGACAGAGTGTTGCTCTGTTGCCCAGGCTGAGGTGCCCAGGTACAAGGGATTCTCATGCCTCAGCCTCCTACAGTACAGTTTCTTTGGAAAACAGTTTGGCAGGCTTGTTTGTTTGTTCATTAGTAAAGTTAAACCTATGGTTATCATACAACTCAACAATCCTGGCCAGTCATGGTGGCTCATGCCTATAATCCCAGCACTTTGGGAGGCCGAGATGGGAGGATTGCTTGAGGTCAGGAGTTTGAGACCAGCCTGGTCAACCCAGTAAGACCCCATTTCTATATATATTAAAAAAAAAAAAAAGTAAAAATGCCACTTCTAGAAATATACTCAAATGAAATAAAAACTTTTTATTTAATAAAACACAAAAACCTGTACAAGAACGTTTATAGTGGCTTTATTCATAAAGGCCAAAATATGGGAAACCATCTAAATGCCCCTCTACTGAGGAAAGATTAAACAAATGGCAGTACATCTGTACAATGGAATACTACTTACCAATAACAAGATAAGAACTCTTTTTTTTTTTTTTTGAGACAGAGTTTTGTTCTTGTCACCCAGGCTGGAGTGGTGCAAAGGCATGATCTTGGCTCACTGCAACCTCTGCCTCCCGTCTGCAAGCAATTCTCCTGTCTCAGCCTCCCGAGTAGTTGGGATTACAGGCACCCACCACCATGCCCAGCTAATTTTTCTATTTTTAGTAGAGACAGGGCTTCACCACGTTGACCAGGGTGGTTCTGAGCTCTTGACTTCAGGCGATGCAACTGCCTTGGCCTCCAAAGTGCTGGGTTGACAGGCGTGAGCCTCACGCCCAGCTGAGAACTCTTAATACACACAATGATGTAGATGAACCTCAAAAGCATCATGCTGAATTACAGAAGCCAGACTCAGAAGGTACATGTTATACGATTCCATTTATATGGTCTTTTGCAAAAGGGAAAATTATAGGAACAGAAAACAGATAAGTGGTTGCCAAAGGCTGGGGGTGGGCACAAGGGTAGACTACAAAGGGTCCCCAGGAAATTGGGAAGACAAGTAATAGAATGGTTCTAAACCTTGATCGTGGTGGTGGTTAGATGACTGCATTTGTCAAAAAATACAGAACCTGGCCAGGTGCGATGGCTTATACCTGTAATCCCAGCACTTTGGGAGGCCGAAGTGGACAGATTGCTTGAGCTGAGACCAGCCTAGGCAACATAATGAAGCCCCATCTCTACAAAAAATAGAAAAAATTAGTTAAGCGTGGTGGCGCCTGCCTGTAGTGTCATCCCAGTTACTTGGGAGGCTGAGGTGGGAGGATCACTTGAGCCTAGGTGGTTGAGGCTGCAGTGAGCCATGACTGTGCCACTGCACTCCAGTCTGGGCAACAAAGCGAGACCCTGTCTCAAAAAAAAGAAAAAAAATCACAGAACTGTACACTAGATAGGATAAATTTTACTGAGATAAACAATGCCTTTATTTTTTAAAAGTAAAAAGTTATTATAAAGAAGACTCTACAGTAGGTCTATCAATTGCACATTTGGGAGGAAATCAAGCTGAGTTCTGGTTCAAGGGAAAAAAATAAGAAAGGTAAGAAGAAAAAGAAAATAAATTTTAAAATCTAAAAAGAAAAAGAAAATAGTCCAGGTGTGGTGACTCAGGCCTATAATCCCAGCACTTTGGGAGGCCGAGGCGGGCAGATCACCTGAGGTCAGGAGTTTGAGACCAGCCTGGCCAACATGGTGAAACCCTGTCTCTACTAAAAATATAAAAATTAGCTGGGCATGATGGTGGGCACCTGTAATCTCAGCTACTTGAGAGGCTAAGGCAAGAGAATTGTTTGAACCCAGGAGGCAGAGGTTGCAGTAAGCCGAGATTATGCCACTGTACTCCAGCCTGAGTGACAGAATGAAACTCTGTCTCAAAAAAAAAAAAAAAAAGAAAGAAAGAAAGAAAGAAAAAAAAAAGAAAATAAATCAAGCTTGGTAAGAACTATGAAGCAAATCTTGACTCCTGGGGGGACCCGGGTAACAGGAAACTAGAAAGTGCAGGACTTGGCCATGCTCACCATTTGAACCACACTTACCTGCGAGCAAACGAAAGAAAGATAAGGCAATGCAGACATTTGTTGCTGGTTGAGAGGAATGACTGTTTTCCAGCACATACACAAAAGATTGTTCCAAAAAGGTAAATGCAAAAGCACTCTGGGGAGACACTGCTGGGTTCCACACTTACCTTTGTGAGCTCAGCTCAAGGATAGACCAACCTGCAGGAGGAAGGGAAAGCTCAACTGAGCAGAAAATAATCCTCAGACTCTTGGCCATCTTCAGAGTAGACATGTGTTTAATCTTGACTCCATTTCAGGAGCTTTGCAGATTTTCTATAAATGTATCATGAAAATTCAATCTCAAAAACAGGAGGTTGACATAACAGTGAAAATTCAGCAGATCTTCAAAGTTACATCTGGCCCATCCAAACCCCAGATCGAACTTGGATTTCATCTTTTTAAATGAAACCCTTTGGTGCCAGTGTCAATAAAGACTGTCTAAGCCTGGCATGGTAGTTCATGCCTGTAATTCCAGCACTTTGGGAGGCCAAGGCAGGTGGATCACTTGAGGCCAGTAGTTCAAGCCTAACCTGGCTGACATGGTAAAACCCCATCTCTACTAAAAACACAAAATTATTAGGGTGTGGTGGCAGGTACCTGTAATCCCAGCTACTTGGGAGGCTGAAACACGAAAATCTCTTGAACTGGTGAGGTAGAGTTTACAGTGAGCTGAGATCGTGCCATTGCCCTCCAGCCTGGGCAACAGAGCAAGGCTCTGTCTCCAAAAAAAAAAAAAAAAAAACACAAAAAACTGTCTAGTGAGTCAATGACCCCTGCAATTTCAAAATTGCGGTTTTCATCTGATGGCTGGTGGGACTTCCACAGAACTCACAATGTTAATTCCAGAAAAAAACAATGAAAAAAATAGCAAATGACAGAGGCATAGACCAATGTCTGTATGTTTACATGAATCCAGATAAATCCTACATAAGTGGTGTTTTTAAGTACCATAAATAGTAAGGCTAGCATGTGTCCCTGGCTCTGCAAGTAGCAGCTGTGAGGCCTGAGGAAGTCCCTTCATCTCTCTGAGTACCAGCTCTCTCATTTCTGAAATGCTGATGGTAATAGGACCTGTCCCTCAGGGCAGCTGTGAAAATTAAATAAGATGATGTGTGTAAAATGCTCAGTAAGGTGATGTCTTAGTTTTCTATTGCTGCTGTAAGAAATTACCATAAATTTAGTGGCTGAAAGCAACACAAATTTATTATTGTATAGTTCTGGAGGCCAGAAGTCCAAAAATGGGTCTTGTAGAGATAAACTCAAGCTAAACTCATGCCTTGCTTCTGGGGAAGAATCTGTTTCCCTGCCATTTCCAGCTTCTAAAGGCCGCTTGCAGTCCTTGACTCATGGTTGGTCCATCCTTCATGTTTAAAGCCAGTGGCATAGCATCTTCCAGTCTCTCTCTGACCCTGCTTCCTTCCTTCCTCACATGGCCTTCTCTGATTTTGACCCTCTTACTTCCCTTTTATAAGGACCCCTATGATGACACTGGGCCCACTGTGCTAACCCAGGGTAATCCCCCACCACCCATCTCAAGATCCATATTTTAATCACACCTCTAAAGCCCCTTTTGCCATATAAAGTAACATTCACAGGTTCAAGGGATTAGGGCACAGACATCTTTGGGGGAGACCATTATTCAGTCTACTACAGGTAGCTCTTATATCTTGCTGGTTATGAAGACGCTGTGACTATGTAGAATAATAATGATGACATAAAAGGAAAGAAAAAAAGAGATGCTCTCAAACTGCTGGATTGAAAACTTGTGTAAGGCCGGGCGCGGTGGCTCAAGCCTGTAATCCCGGCACTTTGGGAGGCCGAGACGGGTGGATCACGAGGTCAGGAGATCGAGACCATCCTGGCTAACACGGTGAAACCCCGTCTCTACTAAAAAATACAAAAAACTAGCCGGGCGAGGTGGCGGGCGCCTGTAATCCCAGCTACTGGGGAGGCTGAGGCAGGAGAATGGCGTGAACCTGGGAGGTGGAGTTTGCAGTGAGCTGAGATCCGGCCACTGTGCTCCAGCCTGGGCGACAGAGCCAGACTCCGTCTCAAAAAAAAAGAAAACTTGTGTAAGAAAAAAATAGTGGAAGAATACACAACTAAATGCTGATTGTGATTAGAGTTAAATCTGTGTAACTAGGGGTGTTTGTTTTTTCCCAAAGTTTCATGATGCTTTTTTACTTTTATAATAAAAATATTTTTAACTAAAATATGAGTGATACAGTGGATGTTCATGTCCTCCAAATCTCATGTTGAAATGTGATCCCTAGTGTTAGAGGTGGGGCCTAGTGGGAGGTGTTTGGGTTATGGGGGCAGATCCCTCACGGATGGCTTGGGGCCCTCCCCATGGTAATGGCTGAGTTCTCACTCAGTTCGTTCACTCAAGAGCTGGTTGTTTAAAAGAGCCTGGCATCTCTCTTGCTTCTTCTCTCACCATGCGACATGCCTTCTCCGGCTTCACCTCCTGCTGTTAGTAAATGCTAGTGCCATGCTTCCTGTGTAGCCTGCAGAACCATGAGCCAGCCAAGTACACATTTTCTTTATAAATTACCCAGCCTCAGGTATTCCTTTTTTTTTTTTTTCAGGCAGGGTCTCACTCTGTCGCCCAGGCTGGAGTGCAGTGGTGCGATTGTGGCTTATGCAACCTCCACCTCCCAGGCTCAAACAATCCTCCCACCTCAGCCTCCTGAGTAGCTGGGACTTACAGGTGCATGCCACCACACCCAGCTACTTTTTGTATTTTTAGTACAGAAAGGGTTTCACTGTGTTGGCCAGGCTGATCTCAAACTCCTGAGCTCAAGTGACCTGCCCCCTTCAGCCTCCCAAAGTGCTGGGATTACAGGCATGAGCTACCATGCCCGGCTAATTTTTTTATTTTTTGTAGAGATGCGGTTTCACCATGCTGCCCAGGCTAGGTTTTCCTTTATAGCAATGCAAAATTAGCTAATATGATTAGTAAATATGAAAATAGAAATATCTTTATTTTATATGTATATTATATTGATGTATTTTTCCGGTTATCAATTGCTGCATGACAAACTACCTCAAAATCTAGTGGCTTAAAAACAACAATTATTTAGTACCACTCACAGTTCTGTGGGTTGACAGCTTAGCTGAGTGGCTCTCACATGGGGTCTCTCATGCAGTTGGCTACTGGGGCAGGAAGTTCAGAACCGACCCAGCATCATTTCCCTTATTTTCTATTTGTCAAAACAGTTACAAGGTCAAGCCCAGGCCAAATTCAAGGAGGTGGATGGGCAAACCCCATATCTCAAGGAGGAGTGACACATATATACGGCGAGGGAAGGAATTGATGACAGTCATCTCTAAAGTCAAGCTACCAGGCTGGCCAACATGGTGAAACCCTGTCTCTACTAAAAATACAAGAATGAGCTGGGTATGGTGACGCATGCCTGTAATCCCAGCTACTCAGGAGGCTGAGGCAGGAGAATCACTTGAACCTGGGAGGTGGGTGTTGCAGTGAGCCAAGATCGTGCCACTGCCCTCTAGCCTGGGCAACAGAGTGAGACTCCATCTCAAAAAATATATATAAAAATAATAAAGTCAAGCTAATATATATCATACTCTCCCTCTCCCCACCCCTCCCCCATATCCTTCCAGGATATCTTCCTCTTCTTTGTAAGAAATGTCACTGAGGAAGTTCATCCCAGTTGAGGTGGGGTTTTTTTGTTGTTGTTGCTTGTTTAACATCCTTCCCACTTCCCATGCCAGTATCCCAAGCTTCCTGTGAGGGAACTTCAGGCCAACCACAGTGCCTTGTCCTCTACTAGTCTGTAAGTGGGCATGTGACCCAGGCCAAGCCAAACAAACCCTCTCTGAAATTTCAATCTCAAACAGAATGACAAAAAAAAGTTCTGAAAGAAAGTTTGCAGCGGAAACTGTGGATGACTCTCACCAGGCTATTATACTCCAGGAGCAGGGATGTGCCTGATTTGTCTAAGCCAAGGTTTCTCAATCTTAGGACTGTTGATATCTGGGGACAGTTCATTCTTTTCTGTGTGTAAGGGATGGGAAGGAGCTGTCCTGTCCATTATAGGATACATAGATGCATCCCCAGATTGTACCCACAAGATGCCACTAGCACCTCTCCTAGTTATGATAACCAAAAACGTATTCACACGTTGTCAAATGTCCCCTGGGGACCAAAATCATCCCTTGTGCCTCTTGCTGATGATTCGTTCAGGAGTGAACAGGCCCAAGCCCGTTTTGCCCAATAGGACACCAGGAAAGCTGGCTGCAGTGGCTCACACTTGTAATTCCAGCACTTTGGGAGGCTGAGGTGAGAGGATCACTTGAGGCCAGGAGTTCAAGTCCAGCCTGGACAACATAGTGAAACCCTGTCTCTAGGAAAAAACATTTTTCTAATTATCTGGGTGTGGTGGGACACTCCTGTAGTCCCAGCTATTCAGGAGGCTGAGGTGGGAGGATTGCTTGAGCCTTGGAGGTTGAGGCTGCAGTGAGCCATGATCACGCCACTACACACCAGCCTGGGCAACACAGTGAGACCCTGCCTCAAAAAAAAAAAAAAAAGGGGTAGATTTCTTGGGGACTTCTGGCAGCAACATTTCTTTACTCTCAAGAGAGAGCTGTAGGGAGACACTCCCTCTCTTTCACACTGGATGATTTAGCAGATGATCTTACTTTCATAATCACTACTGGCAGCCTGCCCTGTTTTGCAGCCACAGGGAACCAGCTTTCAGATAAAGCCAATACATGGATAGTAATGGGAAGAAAGAAAGAGAACCCTGGATCTCAATTACATTCTTGAACCTCTGAATCAACCAACCTTGGTGTTGCCCTTCCTACCAATAAACTCTCTTACTGCTTAAGCCAGGTTGAGTTGAGTTTTCTGTTACTTGCAGCCAAAGCGTCCTGAGTGCCACACCCTCAGAGCTGAAGAGCACACTTGTGACTTGATGCCAGCAAGATCCCCCAGCGCATCATGTGGCCAATTCTTTCTAAACTTGGTTCCAGAGCTTTCTTGCTCCATTTCTAAAAAGCACCTTACATCCTTCTAACAAATTCTCTTTCTGTTTCTGTTGGTAAGAACCAATTTCCTTTCCTTTTCTTCTTCTTCTTCTTTTTTTTTTTTTTGTTGCCCAGGCTAGAATGCAATGGCACCATCTCAGCTCACTGCAACCTCCACCTCCCAGGTTCAACCGATTCTCCTGTCTCAGCCTCCTGAGTAGCTGGGATTACAGGTGCCTGCCACCACGCCCAGCTAATTTTTTGTATTTTTAGTAGAGATGGGTTTCACCATGTGGCCAGGCTGGTCTTGAACTCCTGACTTCAAGAGATCTGCCCACCTCGGCCTCCCAAAGTGCTGGGATTACAGACATGAGCCACCACACCTGGCCTGACCAGAACCAATTTCTGTGATGTGCAATGGAAGAATCCTGTTACCTCAGTTGGCTAATTTCAGCAAAAAGCCCCAACATTCTTAGTCACCATAAAACTCATTTGCTGAGTATGACTGACTCACCTGGTATTTCATAAAGTGCTACTTATGAGACCCACAAGAAAGATTAAGCCAAATGTGAACAGGCTGATGGGAAATCCACACAGAAAATATTTTGGTAAGTTCTAAAGCAGCACCGCATGCTTTAGAAGGTCATGCCAAAGGCAGTCCAATGGGGTCATCCCCATGCATCCTAAGGACCACCAGCTCCGGTAGGAGAATTAGGTAAAAGGGCAAGGAGAATAGCACACAGGGTTGCAGAGACCCTGGCTCCACCACCAACTTGCTCTGTAACCCTGTGGGAGTGAGTTGAGGGAGTGCATTTCTTCTCCCTCTGAGCCTCAGTTGCCTCAATTGTCAAACGAGCATTCACTTCTCAGGGTTGATGTGAACTTTAACTGAGATGACACATGTCTAACTGGTTCAGGGACACGTCTCAACTTGTTGAGGTGTAACTATGAAACCACTTTATTTTTACAATAATTGCTACCAAATGGTCTCTGTTGAAATTTCCTTTTTCCCTCTGGGGAATGATCAGAATAACAGAGTAGTGGTAGTCAAGGCAAAAGCAGAGGTAGTGGCAAGCTCCCAGGTGGCCCTGCCTCTGTGCCAGGCACTTGCCTCTGCTCTTGGCAGACATTACTCATCGAATCTTCACAATGAGTTTCTGAGATAGGGACCAATAGTTATCCCCCTTTTACAGAAATAGAGAGAAAAATAACGTAAGTGAGTTGTCCAAAGTCATGGAGCTATTAAAGAGTGGGCTTCCTCAACCCACCTCTCAACAATTCCATAGCATGCCTGACTGACTCTTTGGTTACCAAAGCTGTCTATTTCAGGTCTTAAAACCCAAACCTCCTCCAATTAGAATGCCAGTCTCAACCAGTGAAGCACAATAAGACCCAATCTCACAGTCGTGATGTCGAACAAACGAAGACAGATACCAAAAAGCACGCACGGCATGATTTCATTTATGTGAAGTTCAAAAACAGGCAAAAGCAATCCAGGGTGTTAGCAGGATAGTGGTCACCCTTGGCAAAGGGTAGTGACTAGGAGGGGTACAAGGTAGCTTTCTGAGGGGCTGGGAGAGTTCTGTATCTTGATCTTGGTGCAGGTTATGTGAGCATGCTTAGTCTGGGGAAATTCATTGAGCTGTGCACGTGTGATATATCTCTGTGTGTGTACACACATATACTTTTCTGTATATGTTTTACAGTTCAGTGTAAATTTCCTCGGAAAAAACTTCATTCTCAGATTTGATTCAAAGTTCTTCTAGATCCCCTGGCCCCATGTCACCCAGTTCAAGCCAGACTCATGATTCTAGTGGCTTGGAGCTTGGACAGTGGGTAGGGGGAGCAGAAGCAGCAAGGCGTGCTGTCTTTCCCCTTCTCCTTGATGCCCGCATAAGGATGGGCATAAGGATGGGCTGCTATTCTGCTGAAATGACTCCACAGCAAACAGTGAAAGAAGGTGGCTGACCCCAACTACTGAATGACCTTTGAACTTAGGCCAAGAGACTCAGAGCACCCCTAACATCATCCTGCGGCACATGTAAAGTGCCTGGCACAAAGTAGGTGTGTAATGTGGGGGTGCTAGATGGAGATGCAATGTTTTTGATATCTTGAGGACTAAAAGTTGGGACGATCTGCTCTTTTAACTATGCCAGAAATTTTTGGATTCACAATCAGTTGAAGAAGAAACTTCTGTTTGAAGCCTTTTAGTTAGACAAAAGGAAGAGTGAAAAGTCTGCCATCTTCATCCGAGTTCCTCCAGAAGCCAACCCTGAGACAAGGATTTAAACGCAAGTAATTTATTCCCGGGGAGATCCTTGGAGGCAGTAGGTGAGGAGTGGGAAAGTGGGGAGCTAAGACCACAGAGTTTCTTATTTAGGACAGTGGTGACAAGTTGATGCAGGTGGCTTCTGAAAGGTCTTGACTTCCAAGGCAACTAGAGCTCCGGGGAAGGAACATGACTGAACTTCAGACCCACAGGGCTAGAGGAAGATAGAGACAGAAGACAAAGACCATGTACCAGTTGGCATGCTCGCAACTACAAGTAACAAGTCAATCCAAAGTGGCTTAAACAGTAAAAATGCTCCTCATGGCTTCAAATAATGTCTTCAAGTAATGTCTGGGAAGGGACATGAATGCGCAGGTTCCCACAGGGCCAGTGGGGCTCAAACCCACCCATGCGAGGGCCATGCTTCCATATTGCCGTACCTGAGAAGCAAGGAGCTGGGGTATTTATCTCTTTCGCACTTTGGGAGGCTGAGTGGGCGAATCACCTGAGGTCAGGAGTTCGAGACCAGCCTGGCCAACATGGTGAAACCCCCGTCTCTACTAAAAATACAAAAAATTAGCTGGGCGTCGTGGCACATACCTGTAATCCCAGCTACTTGGGAAGCTGAGGCAGGAGAATTGCTTGATCCCAGGAAACGGAGGTTGCAATGAGCTGAGATTGTGCCACTCCAGCCTGGGCAACAGAGTAAGACTTGGTCACCAAAAAAAAAAAAAAAAAAAAAAAAAAATTGATAAAAAGAGTAAGAGACAGAGACGGAGACCTGGAGAAAGACAGACAGAGTGAAAGGGGAGGGGTTAGAATAAAGGGGGGATGAAGATCGAGATGAAGTGACAGAGAGACCTAAGAACTTGTGAAAATGTGCTTACCAAAACGTGAGCAGTGACCAGCACAGGTAGTAAGAGTTAAAAATAAGTTGTGGGCCGGGCGCGGTGGCTCATGCCTGTAATCCCAAGCACCTTGGGAGACCGAGGCAGGCAGATCACCTGAGGTCGGCATTTCAAGACCAGCCTGACCAACATGGAGAAACCCCATCTCTACTAAAAATACAAAATTAGCTGGGCGTGGGGGCGCACGCCTGTAATCCCAGCTACTAGGGAGGCTGAGGCAGAAGAATCGCTTGAACCTGGGAGGCGGAGGTTGCGGTGAGCCGAGATCGCGCCATTGCCCGCCAACCTGAGTAACAAGAGTGAAACTCCGTCTAAAAAAAAAAAAAAAAGTAAAAAAAGTAAGTTGTGTATATTTTATATGCACTTTTCAAGTTTTCTTCATTAAATGCGTATTCCTTCTGTGATGAGAAAAAGAAATAAGAACAATAAAAATGTCCTACCTTGGCCGGGCGCGGTGGCTCAAGCCTGTAATCCCAGCACTTTGGGAGGCCGAGACGGGCGGATCACGAGGTCAGGAGATCGAGACCATCCTGGCTAACATGGTGAAACCCCGTCTCTACTAAAAAATACAAAAAAAAAAAAAAATGTCCTACCTCCAATGCTAGAACTTCCAGCTCTGCGTGTGAAAACACCCACTTTAAATTTTTTCTCTCTTTAGTTCATCCATGTTTCCTTCTCTCCCTCCTTCCTTTTTCCTTTTTTTTAAAGGAGACCAAAGTCAGAGTTGCTCAGTGCTGACCCACCATTGAGGTTGAAAGTGGGTAGATTAAGGGTAATTTAAGAAGGCAGGGATTAAAAGCTGCTTTGGAAATGAGAATTGGGTTAGCCTCTTCTTCATCCTCACTCTCTCTCTCCCTGCAAGAACCATCTTGCCCTAGAGGAATGCAGGAAGGCAGTGGGGAGGGAAATTGACTCTGTTTCGAGAGGTGATAAAATGGGATGTGATGATTAATTCTTCATATATTTATTTGACAAGCATTCAGGAAGCACCTCTTCTTGCTCAGGTCCTGGGCTAGGCCCTGGGGACATAGAAAGATGAATACTACAGGATCCACAACCTTGAGGGCTGAGAGTCTGCAGAGAGAGACACACGTGCAGGTTGCTAAGACCAATATGAGAAGATCATTCCGTACCCAAATACAGAGTTGCAGGAAGGCTGAGGTTCTGCTTTCACCCCACCAGACACCAGTCTCACTCCTGAAATGAAGAAGTAAGGAGTGACCAGAAAGAATCTTGTTTAGCGGGCAGTGATGATAAGCTAATACAGGTAGTTTCCGAAAGATCTTGACTTCAAACAACTGGTGTTCTGGGGAAGGAACGTGTTTAAACATGAGATCCATAGGGCTGAAGGAAGGTAGAGACAGAGGACAAAGACCCTATATCAGTTAGCATGATCTCAGCTGCAGGTAACAAAAACACCAACCCAAAGTGGCGTAAATAGTAAAAATATTCATGATGTCTTCAAGTAAGTCCAGAGCTAGGCAGTCCCAGGGACAATTCGATAACTCAGTGATGTCAAGGACCTAAGTGCTTTTTTATCTTTCTGCTCCTCTATCTTAGCCTGGTGTATAAAATAAAAATATATGTATATATATTCCTCCCATATGTCTCTCTCTCTCTCTTATTTTTTTTTGAGATGGAGTCTTGCTCTGTCACCCAGGCTGGAGTGCAGTGGCACAATCACAGCTCACTGCAAGCTCCACCTCCCAGGTTCACGCCATTCTCCTGCCTCAGCCTCCCCAGTAGCTGGGACTACAGGCGCCCACGCCTGGCTAATTTTTTGTATTTTTAGTAGAGACAGGGTTTCACCATGTTAGCCAGGATGGTCTCAATCTCCTGACCTTATGATCCACCCACCTTGGTCCCCCAAAGTGCTGGGGTTACAGGCATGAGCCACCATTTCCGGACTTTTTTTTTTTTTTGAGACAGAGTCTAACTCTGTCACCCAGGCTGGGGCGTAGTAGCACGATCTTGACTCACTGCAACTTTCGCCTCCCGGGCTCAAGCAGTTTTCCTGCCTCAGCCTCCTGGGTAGCTGGGATTACAGGTGTCTGCCACCACGCCTGGCTAATGTTTTGTATTTTTAGTAGAGAGAAGGTTTCACCATGTTGGCCAGGCTAGTCTTGAACTCCTGACCTCAAGTGATCCTCCCGCCTCAGCCTCCCAAAGTGCTAGGATTACAGGCGTGAGTCACCATGCCAGGCCCCATAAGTCTCTTTTACAAGAAGGGAAAATCTTTCCCAGAAGCTCTTGGGCAGATTTTGCAATACTGCCATTGGCCAGGATTGAGTCCCATACCCATGCCCTAATGCAAAGGAGGCTTGGAAGGGGCCTCCCAGTTTTTCAGGCTCTGTTATAACGGACAGGCACTGTCTGCCAAGAAGAAGGGGGAAGAGAAAGATGAGTAGATAGACAACCAACAGTGTCTGCCTCAGAAGGGAATTAACATTCACTGGGCCCTGTTTATAACCCCAGTCATCCCCCAGATTTCCAGCTTCCTCTTTAATATTTAACAACAGAACCCCATGACCCTAGGAAGACCGAACTTTCATCAGGTTCTTTCTGCAGGATGTTACTCAGAATCTCTGGGGGATGTTCTCATGTCCCCTGGACCATGCTTGTGGTTGCTTGGCAACCATAGTGAGCCGTTTCTCCCAGGGCATCTACTGCCCTTGTCTGCCATCTCCTAACTGTCTGTACCAGGATGCTGCTCCTGTCACTAACACCATCTCAACTTGAAAGTAGTACCCAGCCCTCTTCCTTAACAGCCCCCAAAACATGGCTGGATTGATTAGAATATAAGTTCAATTACTATAACTGAGACCCTTATCAACAGTGGTTTAAACAAAGCAGAAGTTTATTACTTTTTTTTTTTTTTTTTGAGACTGAGTTTCGCTGTGTCACCCAGGCTGGAATGCAGTGGCGCGATCTCGGCTCACTGCAACCTTCTGGACTCAAGCAATTCTCCTGTCTCAGCCTCCCAAGTAGTTGGGACTACAGGTATTTGCCAAGATACCTGGCTAATTTTGGTAGTTTTTGTAGAGACAGGGTTTCACCATATTGGTCTGGTTGGTCTCGAACTCCTGACCTCATGATCTGCCCACCTCGGCCTGCCAAAGTGCTAGGATTACAGGCGTGAGGCCACCATGCCCAGCCCAGAAATTTATTTCTAACCAGTCAGAATGATACCTACAAGCAGTCAGGATGACTGTAGTTTGCATATCAGCTGAATCTCAGCCCTTTTATGTCTTGCTCATGTAACAGTGTGTGATCAGCCTGGGGCTAATGGGGCTGGCCCATGGGGTCAGAGTCTCAGGCTTTTTCTATCTTGTTTTCTTCCATCCCTTCCATGTTGGTGCCACCATGTCACATTCCAGGCAGTAGTATGGAAGAAAAGCTGAAAGAAAGACCCCAACCCAGCCGGGTGTGGTGGCTCCCACCTGTAATCCCAGCACTTTAGGAGGCTGAGGTGGGCAGATCACGAGGTCAAGAGATCAAGACCATCCTGGCCAACATGGTGAAACCCCATCTCTACTAAAAATACAAAAATTAGCTGGGTGTGGTGGCAGGTGCCTGTAGTCCCAGCTACTCAGGAGGCTGAGGCAGAAGAATTGCTTGAAACTGGGAGGCAGAGGTTGCAGTGGGCCAAGATCATGCCACTGCACCTCCAGCCTGGTGACAGAGCAAGACTCTGTCATAAAAAAAAAAAAAAAAAAAAAAAATCCTGACTCCACCCCACACTGTCCCCTGAACCAAGCCTTTAAGGGCATGATTTACAAATGGCGCACATCACTTCCACTCAGATCCTATTGGTCAGCATGCAGTCATATGGCACATCTAGTTGCAAGGGAAGTTGGGAAATGTAGTCTTTAGCCAGGCAGGCATGTACCCAGTTACAATCCTGTTTCTATGAAAGCAGAGAACTGACATTGGGGACAATTAGTATCTGACCCAGCAGCTAAGATGAGCCCATAGCAGTTAACAAAATTTTACTGAAGCCCTGGGGATAGCAGGTGAGGATTACAATGCAGAAAAGGGAAATGCAAAATGAAATTGTAAATAAATCGTGCTTGGAGGTCATATAAATGCTTCATGCTTTCCTTCCAGCTGGTCTTCACCCTCCTTTCTCTCTAGCATGCTGTCCTGCTGTGAGAACAAGCCTACCTCCCGTGGATGATGGCTGCCTAATTCCTTCTCCCTAGAATTTAGGACCCCCTCTTTCTCCTCTTTGCCCCAGATAAAGCAAAAGACCCTCCCCTTCCCACAATGCATCTGACTTCCTTGCCTACCCCAGGATAAGGGCATTTTCTCCTGAAGAAAGTACGATTCCCCATATGGTTCCCCTTGCAGCTCACTTCCCTGTGGCCTGGGTGGGGCCATCACAAGAGTTATAAGTGTGATCCCCCAAGCCCAGGTCCCTCCACTTTCAGTTATTCCAAATGGGAGTCCTCTCCATGGGCTTCCCACCAACACAAGGAGAAGGAAAATTCAGGTCAGCCCCTCTTCTCTGCACGGTCAAGTCTCAAACAGAAGACCAGTTCCATCTTTAAATACAGAAACTACTGGAGCAAACACTTGGCCAAAAAGATGCACATCTCTCTCAAGGACTTCAAGAACCCTTCTAGCTAAATCAAAGCTTAGAAATTCATTCCTCTTTTCTAAAAGGCTATGGTCCTAGTACAGATCTACCCAACTTACATGCATTATCACAATGCTGGTGTGCAACAGTGGGCAAGTCACGTATCACTCCAAGCCTCAGTTTCCTCATCTGTGAAATGGGGTTAATGACAGTTTCTCTTACACAGTTGTTGGGAAGATCTAGAGAGATAATAAAGGTAAAGTGCTAGCTTAGTGCAGAGCCTAGTCGTCAGTCAAAGCCAATACATGTAGCTAACATAACTAGTGTTATTAAACAATAAGAAACAATTCAACATGGGGAATCTGCATCTGGATAATATCAGTGTCTTAGGATTCTCCCCAAAAGCAGTGATTTCTCCCAGAATAACGGGGGAAGAACATTCCCATCTTCAAAGACAAAAACTGCTCCAAATCCCCTTCAAAAACTTGAAAATCTACATTTCACCTCCAGAACTGTTACATAAGCTTAATGCAGAATGAATATGCAGGGCTCCTTGTTAAAAAATTATTACTAATTTCGGCCGGGCGCAGTCGCTCACTCCTGTAATCCCAGCACTTTCGGAGGCTGAGGTGGGCTGATCTCCTGAGGTCAGGAGTTTGAGACAAGCCTGGCCAACATGGTGAAACCTTAACTCTACTAAAAATACAAAAATTAGCCAGGCGTGATGGTGGGTGCCTGTAATCCCAGTCACTTGGGAGGCTGAGGCGGAGAATCTCTTGAAACTGGGAGGCAGAGGTTGCAGTGAGCCAAGATCGCGCCACTTAACTCCAGCCTGGACAACAGAGCGAGATTCAGTCTCAAAAACAAACAAAAAAGAATTTCAAGGCAAAGATAGCAGAGCAAACCAAGTACAGGCCCCTTCTGAGCATGCAACTCTGCAATCACACAGGTTGCGCACACACCATTGAAACCAGCTAAGTTCACCTACAGCAGCAGAACAAAAAACAGGGATGTAAAATTACAGGTTGCAACATATATTATGAAAACTTCTGAAGACAAATCGTAGCCTGCTTTTTTCCACTCAGCAATTTACACAACTGTAGAACAACAGCAAATGTTTTGAGTCCTTGCTGTGAACTAGAGACCAGGCTGAGTGCTTTACACACATACTCTCATTTAATCATCATATCCCTGCCTTCTGTAAAAGATGGAAAACCGAGGATCGGAGAGGGTGAGGAACTTGCCCAAGGACACATGAGTCCAAATCAGCCTAATTTCAGAACCCACACCCAGAACCACCATGCGTGCAATGAAAGCACCCCCCCAAGTCTCAGCCCTGCAAACTAGAGTGTGGAGGATGTTGCAGTGGCCTCTGGAAACCCTCCCCAGACTCCTCCTTTGCTGAAAGCATGGGGCTGGGACTGGTTTCCATTTTGGGGTCCAACTTCCCTCCTTGAACTTTCCCGCACATCTCTGACACTCCTTTCTCAGAACACATGTGATTCCCCTAGTTCCCCCTGAATGCCTCCTCCTCCCCCATCGGGGAAGTTGCTCTTACCAGACAGGCAGTGTGGGATTTGTTTATGCATTTATTTTTGTTTCTTTTTAATGACTTGCTGTAAAGCTTAAAATGTCTTCCAGGTGGTAAAGAGGCAGGGGAGTCTATACAAATGAAGCCCGGTAAAAATGAAGCCCAGTAAAGATGTGAGTGGGAGATTCTGGGCTGCTAACCTTCCCGTGAGTTCTGAAACAGTGCAGAACTCATATATTTAATACAATTTCAGAACTGGAAGCAGCAAATAGAGCTGAACTGGGTTCAAATCCCGACTCCACCATTTCTCATCTGTGTGACTGTGGGCAAGTTGCTTAACCTCTCTGTGCTGCGGCTCAAATGGAGATCATAATAGTACAGGCTCCACGGCAGTGGTGTTAATGAATGATTATCATTATTATTATCCTCATTGTTATTACTATCGTTTTCAGAGCTCATGGGAGTCCTTGGAGAGACTGTATAGCTTCATGGCTGAGAACACAGATGCTGAAATCAGGCTGCCTGTATTTAAATCCCACTTGACTACCTACTGGCTGTATGACCTTGGTTAAACAACTGGCCTCTCTGAGCCTCAGTTTTCTCATTTGACAAATTCTCTCCTGGGCAGAGGGATTGGATTAGAGATGGCATGTGAGCTTCAATTGGATCAGTAAGACTCAAGGCCAGGACTCAGGGCCCAGCAGGGAAAAGAAGCTTTTCCCACTGGAGCTGCTGAGCTGACAGGCTGTGAGCCTGGAGCTGCTGGGGCCATCCTGGTTCCCTCTAGAGGACAGCCTGCTCGAGAGTGAAGCTAGCACAGGGGGAGAAAGATTAAGAGAGCGGGGGAGAGACAGTCACAATGATGTTGTTTGAGGCCCTGGATCTGGTGGTGCCTGAAGCAAGCCTCCTTTGGACTTCCCAATTTCATGAGCCAGTAAATTCCCCGTTTTGCAAAAGCCACTTTTCAGTTGGGTTTTTCTCCCTGGAAAGTATCCAGGCTGACACCAGGACGTCCATTAAGCAACTTAACCCAGGCCTGCAAGCTAGTGAGTAGCAGCCTCAGGGGTTAGAAGCTCCTAGCTCTGTACCACGGTGCTCTGTCATTCAGCGTGCAAGCCAGCATTCTGTACTGGGTGTTCATTTCTTTCACCTCTTTAGCCTCTCTGAGCAGCTATTTTCTCATCTCTCAAATGTGGATAAACACCAGGCTTGCAGGGCTGTGGGGAAATACAAAATTCAAAGTAATGCTTTTAGGCTGGGCGTGGTGGCTCACGCCTGTAATCCCAGCACTTTGGGAGGCTGAGGCAGACAGATCACTTGAGGTCAGGAGTTTGAGACCAGTCTGGCTAACATGGTGAAACTCCATCTCTACTAAAAAAAAAAAAAAAAAAAAAAAAAATAGCCAAGCGTGGTGGCAAGTGCCTGTAATCCCAGCTACTTGGGAGGCTGAGGCAGGAGAATCATTTGAACCTGGGAGGCAAAGATTGCAGTGAACCGAGATCATACCAGTGCACTCCAGCCTGGGGCAACAAAGTGAGACTCCGTCTCAAAAAAGAAAGAAAAAGTAACGCTATTAGCATGGTTTATGGCTGGAGGTTGGAGTTCTGTGCACGCAGTTTCTAGTGCTTTTGGCCTTGGCTTTGCCCCATTACTTATTCCATCGCAGGGATGTCTCCGGCTGTCCCTAAGTCAGCCAACCAGTCAAAGTGCCCAAACTCTGTTAGGCGAGCATGGGTGAATCCTGGAGGGAAGAGCCACCTTCCTTCCTGGCTATGTGTACCCAGTGGTGAGTGGAGGAAGCTAGATGACCTTGAGGATTCTTGAGCTCTGAGTCTATGATGTATAAAGAAGCCGTGTTATGTTTGTTTCTAGAACCTTCTAAAACTGATAGGCTCTTCTGGGAATGATCTGTAGTGCAGGGAAGACAGCAATGAACCAAATCGACGTGGTCTCTTTCTTTAAGAAGTTTACATTTACTGGCAGATACAGATGATAAACACATAAAACAAATACACAACATCATATCACATGGGAACACTAGGGAAAAAATAAGTCATTAAATGCCTGGTAAGTGCCAAGAAGAAAAAGGAATACAGTGATAGAGCACTGTTTATTAGAAGTGGTCAGAAGGGGGCTCTCTGAGGAAGCGACATGTCATTAGAGACCCAGTAAGTCTCATTCAGGATTACAAGCTCTTAAAACTGTGCCATCTCCCAGGAAGAAGATCAGGACCAATTTTTCCAGGAAACTTGCTGACCTCACTAAGTCAGGAGTCAGTGATCTGTTGGAGGCTTGGTAAACAGCCATTCTTCTCCACTGATGACTCTTAGGACATTTAAAAAAGTTTAATGGGTCATTGATTTGTAGTGCTGATTTCCTCCATTAGCTAAATCCATGAAGGAAAGGCTGGAGAAGCCGCGTGAGACCATTCCTCAGGCCTGCCTGCCAGGAAAAGGTTTTAGCCATCATGTCACATGATCATTTGTCTATTTCTAACCAGTCATCACTAAAGATTCCCAATCACCACCGTCACATCACTGGAAGATCCCAGGGCATGGCTGCTTCTAGGTCAGGCCTTGGCAGGGAAGTGCCAGAGCTTTGCAGGTCAACATCAAGCCTCAGAGAGTTGGGGTAGACCTTGAGTTCCTCCTCTCAACCAAATATCAGGGAGATAGACAAGAAGTCGAGGTCCCTGCCCTCCTAGAACATGACAATGAGGGGCAGGAGAAGAAAACAAGTCAGCAAATAATTAAGACACAGATGAGTGCTAGGAGCCACCAGAAACTAGAACAGGAAAGACAGGATCCTCCCCTAAAGAGTGACTGGGGACTATTTTAGGGAAGGTGGTCAGGGAAGACCTGTTCGGGGAGGTAACATTTGACCTGAGACCTGAAAGCTGAGAAGATCTGCAAGAAGCGTGATCCAGGCAGAAGGAACAGCTGGTGCAAAGGTCCTGGGGTGGGAGCCAGCCCCGAATATTTGGAGATACACCTGAGATTGCAGTGAAGTAAGTGAGGGGACACAGTGAGGGGCCAGGTCACGTGGGCCTTGTGGGCCAGGATTAGACACGATTTGGGTTTTCTTCTAAGTAGGATGGGAAACTGTTGGAGGATTTTGCATAGGAGGGTTTCATGATCGAAATATTAAAAGCTATGTACACAATGAATGGAAGGGCAAATTAACTGGTACCTGAAATTAGGCGTTTCAGTCAGGATCAATATTTGTGGCAAGGTTTTACTCTCTGCCACTATAGTAGATTGAGTGGAGGCCTCCAAAAAGATATGTCCAAGTCCCTGTACCTGTAAATGTGACCTGTTTGGAAAAAGGGTCTTTGCACATGTAAGAAATTTAAGGATCTTGAGATGAGATTGCCAAATCCTTCTGGATAGGATGAGCCCTGAATCCAAAGAGAGGCGTCCTTGTAGGAACAAGGCAGAGGGAAATGGCACAGGCAGAACAGGATATACAGAGAAGAAAGTCTGCCAAGACAGAGGCAGGGATCAGAGTGAGGCAGCCACAAGCCAAGGAATGACTGGAGCTACCAGAAGGCGGGGACCCTCCCCTGGAGCCTTCAGAGGGAGCAAGGCACTGTCAACACCTTGATTTTGGACTCTGGGCCTCAAGAACTGTGAGAGAATAAATTTCTGTTATTTGAAGCCACCAAATTTGTGGTAATTTGTTACAGCAGCCACTGGAAACAAGTACAGCCTCTAAACAGCCCAAACTTGGACCCTGCTTGAGGATGCCTCCAACTCCCCTCTCCCCCATCAAGACCTGGTGTATAGCTTTGGCCCCATTCAAAGGCTACTCCAGGCTGGGTGCGGTGGCTCATACCTGTAATCCCAGCACTTCAGGAGGCCGAGGCGGGCAGGTCACCTGAGGTCAGGAGTTCGAGACCAGCCTGGCCAATATGGCAAAACTCCATCTCTACTAAAGGTACAAAAATCAGCTGGGCATGATGGCACAGACCTATAACCTAAGCTACTAGGGAGGCTGAGGCAGGAGAATCACTTGAACCTGGGAGGTGGAGGTTGCAGTGAGCCAAGATCACGCCATTGCACTCCAGCCTGGGTGACAGAACAAGACTCTATCTTAAACAAAACGAAACAAAACAAAAAAGTCTACTCCAGTCACTGGGTGGCACCCGCTGCAGACATGAGGGCCACTTGGGCTTGGGATGGGCATTTATTTACTTACTCAGCTTGACATACAGGGATAGGAATGAACCAACTCTGTTTTCGTTCCAGGATGCTCCCAGGGTTGTGAGTTCCAGACAAACTAGAACTCAAAAAGAATAAGGGTATAAGGGCGGGAGGAGCACAGGAGTCTGGCCAGTCACTTAAAGGAACTAAGACTTCAATTAGGCAGATTCCAAGTGTGGCAGCTCCCACAGTTTTCACTGGAATGGGCATCTTTTGTTCAATTTTCCCCTATGGAATGCTCACTTTCTAAAGACGTTGCTGATCTAGTTAATTGCACATATTCAATAACATTTCATTTATCTCCTTTATTTGCTATTATTTAAAGATATGTAGTAATGACAGTTAATATTTATTTAGCCACTCAGTATACTAAGAGCATGATATGCACTCATCCAATCTTCACATCAGCCCTGTGAGGTGGGCACTTTTATTATCTCTGTTTTACAAAGGAGAGCAGAGATCAGAGATTAATGAAAATTTGCCCAAGCTTACACCACTAGTATTTATTCAGTTGGAACTTGGACCCACGAAGCCTGGCTCTGATGCAGGCTCTGGAGACCAGGTTAGAATGCAGGTTTCCATACCAATGTGCAATGCTACCCCACACAAGTAATTTTGCCTCTCTGTGCCTCAGTTTCCTCATCTCTCTCTTTTTTTTTTTTTTTTTTTTTTTAAGACAGAGTCTTGCTCTATCACCCAGGCCCAAGTGCAGTGGTGTAATCTCGGCTCACTGCAACCTCTGCCTCCCGGGTTCAAGCAATTCTCCTGTCTCAGCCTCCCGAGTAGCTGGGTCTACAATCACACACCACCATGGCTGGCTAAGTAGAGATGGGGTTTCACCATATCAGTCAGGCTGGTGTCGAACTCCTGACCTCAGGTGATCATCCACCCTTAGCCCCCGAAAGTGCTGGGATTACAGGCATGAGCCATCACACCCGGTCCCCCCTCATCTAATTTTTTATTTTTATTTATTTTACTATTTATTTATTTATTTTTTGAATGGCATCCTGCTCCCGTTGCACAGGCTGGAGTGCAGTGGTTCGATCTCAGCTCACTGTAACCTCACTTCCCAGGTTCAAGCCATTCTCCTTCCTCAGCCTCCCAATTAGCTGGGATTACAGGTATGCACCACCACACCCGTCTATTTTTTGTATTTTTAGTAGAGATGGGCTTTCACCATGTTGGCCAGTCTTGTCTTGAACTCCTGACCTTAGGTGATCCACCTGCCTCAGCCTCCCAAAGTGCTAGGATTACAGGTGTGAGCCACCACGCCTGGCCTATTTTTTTTTTTTTTTTTTTTTTTTTTTTTTTTTTTTTTGAGACAGGGTCTCACTCCATCATCCAGGCTAGAGTGCAGTGGTATGATCATGGCTCACTGCAGCCTCAATCTCCCAGTCTCAAGTGATCCTCCCACCTCAGCCTCCTGAGTAGCTAGGACTACAGGTACACACCACCACATACGGCTAATTTTTTTTTTTTTTTGAGACAGGATCTCACTCTGTTGCCCGGGCTGGAGTGCAGTGGCGCAATCTCAGCTCACTGCAGCCTCTGCCTCCCAGGTTCAAGTGATTCTTGTGCCTCAGCCTCCCGAGTAGCTGGGATTACAGGCATGAACCACCACATCCTGCTGATTTTTGTATTTTTGGTAGAGATGAGGTTTCACCATGCTTGTCAGGCTAGTCTTGAATTCCCGACCTCAAGTGATGCGCTCACCTCGGCCTCCCAAAGTGGTGGGATTACAGGCGTGAGCCACCACAGCCAGTCAGCTCCCTCGTCTATAAAATGGGAATAATAGCACCTGTTTTGGAGGGTTGTTGTGGAGATTGAATGGGAATGTGTACTTAGAATTCCAGGCATAGTGCCTGCCACAAATACTCAAGGAATGAGCTGGAATTCAGCTGATAATACCAGGCAGTGGCTCTGGGCAACACGGAATGAAGACAATTCTCTCTTCTAAGTTTTCAAACCTCCTGGAATTCACAACGTTCACATGACATGCCAGGCCCAGAGGGGGATGGTTTAAACTAGAGCCTGCAGGAAAGCAACCTGACCAACCTGCTCATGGGTGCTTCAAGGATCACAGGTACCAGAATCAGCTGGAGTTGTTGGTGAAAATGCAGATTCCTGGTCTCATCCCTAGACCAAAGATATCGGAATGATTTGGAGATGGGTCCAGGAACCTGCATTTTTCAACACACTTCCCAGGTGACTGTAAATGTCAAAAGACAAAATTATAACAAATTTTTAGTTTAAACATCTTAATTGGCTTCATTTGTGATTCCAGAATCGGGCAAGACTTCATTCCACAAAGCAGCACAAGTGTCCCAATGAGCTGAGCAGAGGAGGTTGGTTTTATAGACAGAAAAGGGCTGAAAAAAGCAGAAACAAAGAACAAAAAGCAGATTGGTCATTTCAAAGTTACTTTCCTTGTAAGGCAGGAACAGGGAACGAGAACAAGAGAGAAATAACTGATTGGTTCGCATCGGGTTACTTCAGGTTACTTTTTGTTGTAAGGATTAAAGCAAAGGGAACTTCATTATGTTGATTAAAACGATCTGTTTGGGAAATCAGGGTGTGTGTCTCTCTTCTGATTTCAGGAAAGGTTATCAGTCTGATGATGTAGAACTTTAGCATGAATGACTCCATTTTGATTTTTAGTTTAGTCTGTTGGGACCCTAATGCCAGAACTTTTTCTGTTTGTTTGTTTCGCTCTTGTTGCCCAGGCTGGAGTGCAGTGGAGCTATCTCGGCTCACTGCAACCTCCGCCTCCAGGGTTCAAGCGATTCTCCTGCCTCAGCCTCCCAAGCAGCTAGGATTATAGGCATGCACCACCATGCCGGTTACTTTTTTTTTTTTGGTAGAAACCGGGTTTCACCATGTTGGTCAGGCTGGTCTGGGACTCCTGACCTCAGCTGATCCACCCGCCTCGGCCTCCCAAAGTGCTGGGATTACAGGTGTGAGCCACCGCACCCAGCCTTTTTTTTTTTTTTTTTTAAGACAGGGTCTCGCTCTGTCACCCAAGGTGGAGTGCAGTGGCGCCAAAACAGCTCACTGCAGCTTCCACCTCCTGGGCTCAGGTGATCATCCTGCCTCAGCCTCCCCAGCAGCTGGGCCCCACCACACCGGCTAATTTTTTAACTTTTAGTAGTGACGAGTTCTCATTATGTTACCCAGGCTGGTCTGGAACTCCTGGCCTCAAGGCATCCGCCTGCCTCTGCCTCCCAAAGTGCTGGGATTACAGACATAAGCCACCGCTCCTGGGCTCCTGTGATTTTTATTTAACATAATGCACCGTGGAATTTGTGCTCTGCTTAGTTCAGTCTGAGCAGGGGTTCCTTGATACTCTGGGAAACACTTAAAATCATTCCATCCCTATCCATTCATTCCTGCAGCACCTAAGTGGAAAATCTGCGTTTCAGACAGGGACACTACCCTTAGAGAGTAGTGGGTTCCCCAGCAGCGTGGTGAAACATGACACTCCTGAGTTTCATGAAAAGAGGGCAGACATCTGGCCAGAGCTGGGAGGCAGGAAATAGAGCACGGTGCCCTCCGCCCATACACCAGCTTGGATTACCGAGGCCGGGGCCCAGGCCCTGCAGGAAAGGAGGTGCATACCTACTTTAAGGCCACTCACTCTGTGACTCAACGGGCCGGGTGGAGGCTGGAACTCAAGGCCCTCCCGGGCCTAGAGAGCCCACGCGCCGTGGGCGGGACTCCCGGGGTCGCCTAGGCAACAGGCGCGCGCCACGCCCGAGCCCAGAGCCCCGGAGCGGAGGAGGGAGCGCGCGCTATTAAATATCTCGCGGTGCTGGGGCCACTTGCCCTAGCACCTCCCCCGGCTCCTCCCCGCGGAAGTGCTTGTCGACATTTTCGATCGCTGATTGGTCCTTCTGCTCGGGGGCGGAGCCCCTGGCAGGCGCGGTGCGTAGTTCCGGCTGCCGGTTGACATGAAGAAGCCGCGGCGGCTAGGGCGGCGGTAGCGGCAGGAGTCGGTGCTTGCAGCGGGCCTCGGGGTTAAGAGCGCGACGCGGCCTAGAGCGGCAGAAGGCACAGTGGGCCGAGAAGGAGGCGCAGCAGCCGCCCTGGCCCGTCATGGAGATGGAAAAGGAGTTCGAGCAGATCGACAAGTCCGGGAGCTGGGCGGCCATTTACCAGGTGCGGGAGCGCCCCGGAGCGTGGCGGGCCCTTCGCTTAGGCCGCTTGAACATCCCCTCAGACCCCCAGGCCCCAGACTCCGTCTGGGTCTTGCCCTCTGCCTCGCTCCTCCTGCTTGAGGATTCGATGGGACGGCAACGCACTGCGTCCCCCCCTCTTTGTCCCCGGGGTGGGCCTGTTTCTCTCCGCAGCCTCGGAGCCCCCTTCGATCCCCCACCTCCCTCCTGTTCTCCAGCCCGGGTGATCTCTCAAGCCGGGGATCGCCTGTCTGTGCTCAACGCGAATCCCTCGCACCCCGACCCCGCCCCCTGCCTGTCCACTCTTTGTCCCCTGGGGTGATTTAGCACCCCCACTATTTCCTTTTCTGGACTGGACCACCTCAGACTCTCTTCCTTTGTCTCCCTGGGGAAAACAAATGTCCCCCTCCCTCCTTCACATTTCCTTTTCCCTAGTCTCAGTCTGCGTCGAGTCCCAGGGATGACAGTCCCCTTCCCCCTTTCTGTTCATTCATTTATTGGATAGGAGTTGGCGAGCTTATTCTGTGCTAGGCACCGCTTAGGCATTGGAGATGGTGTTTGCTAAACAGGACAGGCAAGATGCTAGCCTTAGTGGAGCGTAGAGTCGAATAGGGCAATCAAACACAAAAGCAAATAATTTCAGATAGAGACAAGTGCTGTGAAGAGAACGAATTCCTAACGGGGTACAGGGTGACTGCATAGAAAGCCGGCTACCTTAGAGAAGGGGATCAGGGAAGGCCGGTCAAAGGAAGAGACATAGAGACATTTGCTTTGTGAGCTGAACCAAAAGGAGCAGAAAACCATGAGAATATGGGGCTAAAGAACCTTCTAGCCAGGAGGCCTGCGGTACCCACTCCGTTGGGGCCATGATATTATCCTTTCAGGCAGGGAATCAGGAAGGTTGACGTTTTAACCCTCTCTAAAATAGCATCTTTCCTCAGTGAGCAGCTTTGTCTTTGGTCATGGCAGAGATGACCTTGTCTTAGGAGTCTTCATTCCTTGTGTTAAAAAGTTAGGAAAGTAGCGTTTCTCATATATCTGTAAAACAAATAGTTAAAAACACAAAGAGCTCTTCCTTTCACAAGCAGCTAAATCCTCTGAAGAAAATACATACTCCCAATTAAATGTCATTGCGGGGGTTGTGAAGATATACTAAAACCACACTTGCACAGTATCTTAAGCGATATACAGAATAGAGAGATTTTGTTACTTGTGTAAAGGGAGACGGCAGTTGATTCTGGTTTCAGCTTATAGGCTCAAAAGGCAAATTGTGAGATCCATCAGCTGTAGTATTAAAATCTATTTTGAGCACTGCTTGGAAAGGAAAAAAGGTTTAAGCAGTTCTTTGGTATGCTTGACTAACAAAAGCGTTTTTTTGGCAGCCTTGATTTTCATGTGGATTTACATCAAGCTTATTTGACAGGATTCTTTTTATTTGAACTGTAGTGTGTATATTAGTTTCTGCTAGACTAATATTTCTAACCACTGTAATCTATATACTAATAAGTATGATTGATCAGTATATAAAATTTGTATGCCATATCTGGTCTCTGAATTAGTTGAATGAATTCCACAAGTGACTTTGAAAATGTATAGACAAATTTTCTGCATCAGTTTAAGTCAGTAGAGTCTAAAGTGGCTTTAAATGAAAATTGTTGGTCTGAAGTGTTGAAGTTGATTATGATACATCCCATCACAGTGGAAGCATTGTGGAGAAGTCTTTTCCACTGAAACTGACTGAGTTGACAACAAGAAATACATATTGTGACTTAGTTCTTAGTTGAATTTTATTTCTTACAATTTTAAGCCAGAGTGGGCTGACCTGTCACCCAAACATTGTTAAAACTGTATTAAACATGCAACTAGCATGAAGTGTGTCAGTCTTCAATTCATTTTCTTCATTTTTCGTAAGTTTTTCTGCCATAAGTAAACCCCCCAGGTTAGTCAAGGTGTTGAGATTTTCCCTGTTTCTTATTGGATTGCCACATTCCCGGAAGTAGTTTCTTTTGGTCTTGGAGAATTGTCACGGAGGGCTTTTCTCACTTCCACTGTATGGGTATTTTTCTTTTCTAGAATCTTGAAATCAGAAGCTTTTTTCCTTTCTAAGTGTAAAAGTAGCTCTTTGTCATACAACTGTAGCGTTTTCTGAAACAGAGTTCAAATGACCTTGAGTCTAAAGTGGCTGACTTTCCAAGGTGTGTATCACTTTACTAAAACCATTATTTTTCAAGGATTTGAAGAAATGTGTTTACAATTGATAGAAAATGGAAGTTTAAAAAATTAATATTTTATAGATGTCGAAATGAGGGCAGCCTTATACAAAGTCATACTTTGAGCTTGCCTAGCCTATTGTAATTAGAGAAATAATGTAATTTTTGCTTACAACTTCATAAACAGGTCAGTTACTCTAACTTATTTTCTAATTAGAACAAAAAGATGTAAAAACTTGAAAACTATTGGGAAAAGAACCAAGAGTGAAGAGGACTTTTGAGTGCTGAGGAATGTGGCGGCTTAGAAAACAAATTTTTCAGGCAGAGATTCTTTGCTAGGTCAATTTGATAAAGTGAGCATAACCGTATTTTTAATGAATAGCATAGATGCTAATAAGCATCTAGGTCTATAAAAAGTCAGCTTTGATAGTGTATATAGATGACTTTAAAGACATTGTTTTCTAGCATTTAAGCACTTTCAAATCATCCCGTTGCTAGATTGGGCCTAGCTGTCTAAGAGGAGAGAGCGAGCCCAGATGAGGAAAATAGATTGGTTTTACTGAGCTAGAATGAGAGGAGAGAGGGTTGAGTGAATGAAAAGAATAGCTCATGTGCTGCCCTCCATCTGTAGTTTAAGAGGAGTTGGTTCCGGTGTTTTGCTTGTTTTCTCATCTGTAAATTCTTTGATTCTCTGACACCATTCACTATATTTCAGTGTGAATGATTTGATTGTTTCAGATAAAGGGGACTGCAATAGTAGCTTGTGACATGAAGGCAAGATTTATTCATGTTAGAGGCAGGCTTTGTAAAATAGGCCACTCTTCCAGTTGACATTTGTTTTTATAGCTGTTTTCATTATGAAATACAAGCTAATGCCTGACTAGGTTAAAACCATGTAACAATAACAATAATTCACTAAAATTCCTTACTGCTATACAGCTTATGTTGTTATATTCCAAAAAGATGAATATTAAAATTTGCCAATAACGTTTCCTTAAATACCATTTTCTTCAGAGGAAAAAAAACTATTTTATGCAAAGGAGAAAGACCTATACACTATGACTCACTTTACTTAAAAGAAAAAAGACTTAACGGAAATGACATGGAGAGACTGGGAAGTTCTAGTCATCTTGAGTGACCCATTAGATCTAAATGTTCTTGTTTAGCCCGGTTTGAGTGAACTAAATTTAGGTGTCTGATCAGTACTTTGGAAATGGTGTAAATACCTTTGTAATTGTCTGGACTGATATTAAATTAACTGGGAGCACAAGTAGAAATAGTGAAGGGAAGAACTTTTTGCTATCGTTATTTGACATCACTGGCATTTTTATAGGAACACTTTGATGTTTTTGGAAGTAAGTAAACCATACCAGATGGTTCCAAAAAGTCAGTTGGGGGATAATGGTAATGCCGCTTTTTCTTAGCCTCAAGTTGTCTGCCGTTGCTTCTCCTCCATTTTGCATTGTATCATGAATAGCTCCTCAAAACCTATTAAAATACCTGGTATTGAATAATGTAATTGAATATGTACTGAATTTCATGGTAGAAATGAATACGAAATTTCCTGTGGAGGTTTGGTGACTTAGCTACTGAAATAATGGCCTTTTCTTTTGTGATTCTTTCCCTTTTCTCTTTGTTAAAGAAAACTGTCCTCTGATCTTGTAGATTACAGAATCCTTTTGGCAATTTTTGTTTCTAGCAGTGCTTTTTCTTTCTTTTTAAAAATAGAGATGGGGTTTTGCTGTGTTGCCCAGGTTGGTCTTGAACTCCTGGCTTCAAGCGATCCTCCCACCTTGGCCTCCCGAAGTTGGGATTGCAGGCGTGAGCCACCATGCCTGGCTTACAGGTACTTTTTCTGAGGCCTGCCTGAGCCTATATATATTTTGCACAATTTGACATTTCTCCCTACAGTGTTTATGCTGATTTGTTTCTGGTAACAACTACTACTGGCAAATAGGCTGGGCATGTTGCTTTATGCTGCCCCTGTTCAGGAAAATTGGAATTCTAGCTGGGTCATTGTTCCCAGATGATGTAGTTTGGCACCAGCCATTCCATGTTCACATTTTGAGTATCCAGAAGGGTTGGGGACTTTGGAGTAGTTGGTGATTCCCTCTGCCACGTTTCATTGGTTGGTTACTATGGCATCCTTTCCACCACACTAGTAGTCTAGGTTCTCAGATGTTGCTTATGAGCCTGCAATGGTTTCTAGTTTCACACTGCAGAAATGAGTGAAACCGGTTACCCGTTAATACGGTCCCATCATCACTAGAGTAATTAATTGTTCTAAAACCAGATATGAGCCTGTCACTCCTCTGTGTAACTACTTCTGATTCTTTCATAACACTTGTAAAGTCCAAACTCCTCCTTAGCATGGCAACCAGCTTCCAGTCCTTGCCTCCCATGTGGCTTCCGTTCTAGCCAGACAAGAAAAGGCAGCGTTCTCAAAACTCATCCTCACCCTTCATTCCTCTATACCATTGCGAAATACTTTGTTGAGAATGCCTCTCCCATTCAGTCTAGCTTGCATCTTCCAGCTCAAATGTGTGCTTCCTTGCACCGGAGTTTTACTCCATCACCTGTGTGTTTTCATACAAGCTGGCACATATCTCTTCTAAAGTCCTACTGTCATTGTAGCTACGTCTTTACAATTGTTTTAAAAAATTTTATAAAGTCAAGGTCTCACTATATTGCCCAGGCTGGTCTCAAACTCCTGGGCTCAAGCAAACCTCCTGCTTTGGCCTCCCAGAGTGCTGGGATTATAGGTATGAGACACTGTGCCCGCTGTAGCTGCTACTTTATATCCCAGGTCCATCTCCAGCGGAGCCCAAGCTTCCCGAGGCCACCTGTTCCATCTTTCTCATCCATCTGGAAGTCCTCTGCTCCTGGCACAGAGTAGGTACCTAACAGAAGTTGGGATTGAATTGATGGTCAGTACTTTGCTAGCCTGATGGTATAAAGATGTACAAAACATGGTTCCTGGCTCCCACTCTAGGGGGGCAATGATGGAAACTAATAGATTAGCCCACATTAGTACCAATAGCAGAGGTCACTCTGGGAGAAAGTCCTAGCACATTTTGAGTCATGGCCTAATGAGGTAATTTAGTATTGCCTGCTGTAGTGGCTTTGGAAGAAAGGCTGGCATTCTTATCCAGTAGAAGCTGATACCACTGATTTGTTTCACAGAAGCTTTAAATGTAACAGTAAATTTGTACTTGGCCTAGGGTGAACTTTACAGGCAACTTGGAGGTAATATGTTTGTCTCTCTAAGAATTGTTGAATTCCTCTGCCATCATCACTCCTGACTGGTTCTCACAAGCCTTCTAGAGGGCTTTTGCATGTGGTTGGTTCGTAAAATATTTTTTGATTTTGGGATATAAAATATAGTTCACCATAAAATAGTGACCGTTACCAAGTCTTTGATTTTTTTTTTTTTTTTTCAAACTATAAATGGTAATGACATTTTTTGGCCTTTGATCAGACCACCCTTAGGGCCAAAAGAGTAGTTTAATGTTTTGCTTTTTGTAGTGTCCCCTGTGTCTGGGTATAGTTGTAGTCTCAGCTGTCATACTAACAGTGCTGAGTGAGTCCCTTACTTTCTTTGGGTTTTGGTTTCTCCCTTTGTCAAAATGATCCTGGACTAACAGATCGTTACGTTCAGGTCAAGTAATAAAAATCTTTAATGTGCTCACAAATAGAATTTAATGTTCCTGAATACTCCTTGTAAACACTGCAGTGGTTACTCAGTTTGGTAAGGTGTGGGTGGGTACGATTAGGCTCAAAAGTTTATAGGAGGTTTGTGAGTATAGTTAACAACTCAAAAGAATGGAGTGTTTTTTCCCAAGGGGCATGAAACGTTTTTGATAAATGGAGTTCATTTGACTTAGTAATGTGGGAAAATGAGTAGCCCTGACACGGACGCTGTCCCTTTGCAGTTTTTCTCTCAAGTAGCAGTTGGGTGGCTTTTCCTGTAAAAGATAGAGGAACTGATTCTTGAGAATTTACGAAAGCTTCAACCCTAACTAGGTACACAAAGAATAGCTGCCCTTTATGTTGTAATTTTAGGAAGAAACCTACATCTGGTCTAAGTTTCATTTGAATAATATGATAGTTGACACATCTGCCATATTTGAGAAGAAAGTACCTAAATCTCCAGGATTTTAGAAATAATGCTTTACTTTGTGTAGAAATGGTCTTCAGAGTTTACTAGCTGGTGCCCTCTCCTTTTTCAAAGCAGCTTGACATAATCATGAGTATCTTGCTGACAGCTTGTACATTTTGATTGTATGAAAACTGGAAACAAGGCCATTTCACACGAAAGATTCCCTCCTGCCCTGAAACCACCATAGAAAACTGTAGCCATCAAATCTATTGATGTCTGGGCTTTGGTACAAGTCACACTACAAATAAAATAATACCAAGTACTTATAAATGATTTTCAGTCCTTTTAAAGTTTATTTTTTTTAATACTTTTTTTTTGAGATAGGGTCTTGCTCTGTCATCCAGGCTGGAGTGCAGTGGCACAATCTTGGCTCACTGCGACCTCTACCTCCTGGGTTCAAGTGATCCTCGCACCTCAGCCTCCCAAGTAGCTGGGACTACGGGCATGTGCCATCACGGCCAGCTAACTTTTGTATTTTTTTTGGAGTAGAGATGGGATTTTGCTGTGTTGCCCAGGCTGGTGTTGAACTCCTGGGCTTAAGCCACCTGTCTGCCCCAGGCTCCCAAAGTGTTGGAATTACAGGCGTGAGCCACTGTGCCCGGCCCAATCCTTTTTTTAAGAGACAAATGGGTGACATGGTTCGATGTACTGAATGCTTATGGTTTTACCAAGGCAGTAAGGTTTTATGGATACCCTATGGTAATTAGATAGAATTAGTGCTCTGAAGTCAGCTCTGTAATATGGACTCAGAGTAAACATGGCAAAGGGACACTTAAGGTCTGCATTTTCTCTGGGAAATAAACATATTCTTTACTACTCTGAATCTAGTGCTGGAAAATTCTAAATCCTTCTTGAGGATTAACCACTTGTTGAAGTAAAGTTTTGGGCCCCAAGTAGGCTTGTGTCCCTATCTCCTTGTCTTTACTTTTCAGATATTTCTTCCTAGAGACTGAGGTATGTTTTACTTTTACAGATGAAGAAGGAAGCCTTGGCTGTGTTTGTGGCTTTTGTGGGTGAGCAACGTCATTCTCAAAGATAAGATGAGCATAGCAAAACTAGGTCTTCAAAATAATTTTTAAAAATTTTTAGTGATTAGAAAAGGAAAACTCTTCCCTTATCTCTGTTAAGAAATGTTTTTCGACATTTTTCCTTTCTTAATGGATCTTTTATTGGCACATCTCTTCCTTTTGCAGCATCTTATTTAAAAGTCACCACGTTAAATTATAGCTTACAGCTTAGCTAATTTTTATTCAGATGGGCACTGGTTACAGGATTGTACACTATTGCGAATTTCTTAGAGGAAAGTGAACATCAAGTAATTACTCCAAACAGAGTTCTCTTACAAACGTGGGTTACTTAAAAATGTCTAAGGATGAAGTCACTTCTGAATATAACTTCACTCGAGAACGAATAAGCAAACTGCATTTAACATAACATGGTAAATTAGCTTTAATTCTCCTTGATGGTTGAATATTTGTCACTGTCAACTACTGTTTTACTTTTCAAATAGTCAGGACTTGGTTTGCTTCTGTAAGGATAAAGGGAAAATACGCCTTCACTGAGTCGTAAATATTTTTGTGGCTAACTTTTGCATAGAGAAAAGCGGCCTCTAAGAAGGTACCCTGTGAATTTTTTTTCGGGGCTGGGGAGGGAATATATCATTTTTTGGTTTGTTGTTGTTGTCATTGTTTTGCTTTGTTGTTTCTTACTCTGATCTGAACTGTGTCTTGACAGGACTTTTGAATTAAGAGCATTACTGTTATTGTTCTCCACTACCTGGATGCTGCCTCCCTGTTGCCAGAGTGTTAAGGATCATCCTCCGAGGTGGGTTGAGGCAGAATGGGGCCAAGATCAGGAAGTCACATTAAGCTACGTCAGGTTTCTACAAGCATAGAACCAAATTTTTGGAGCAGTCCCCAGCATGCAAGCTGGTTTAGCCACACCTAAGGGTTGCTCTTGAACATTCCTTGAGAATCCACATCCCTAGAATGCTGGGTTTTAATGGGCCCTTTTATGTACCTATCATGGTATCATTTCTGAGCATTTCTAAATATTCCTTCATGCCTTACTAACAGTTTTTCTTGAATAAATCTAAGGAATATTAGTGCCATTATCAGTATTTTGTTTGTCCTGTTCACACCACAAATAACTACCCAGGTCTCCTACTTGCCCCTATTTCTCTACCTGCTGATGAAAATGCTTTTGAAAGTTTGAGTAACAATGTTAGAGTGTGCACAGTAGTATTGGTAGGTTCTGTTCTCATCCTTAACCACTTGTTTTCATCCTTTGTGAGCTTGAAGTGTCTCCAAAAAATTTGTCACAAAACTTACCAGACATGGTTAATACACTCAGAGAGAGAATCACTGAAAAAGTAGATGTAGTTTAACAAACCCAGTGACTTTTTTCCCCCAAGATTATATATTTGTCAACTAAGCCTCATTTTGCAACTTGTTCCACTACTCAAATGGTGACAAACTTTTGGTTTCCCAATAGACTTGGAAGATGTTGCTTTTGAAAGTAGGAAATAGATGGCTTTAGAAGATGGAAGAATACTTTGGTTTGAAGTGGGAGTGTGGTATGTCCTTAGCTGTCTGTGAAATGCAGCTGGAGATGGGTGTGGGCCTTCATCTTCATTTCCCATCTTCAGTTTGAGGAGGTAGTTACCTTTCTAACCACTTAAGAACTGCATGGTACATGCTGTTTTATTTACAGTGCAAAACTGAGCTCCCGTAGTTTCCCTGGTGCTTGCTCACCTTCACATTAATACCATGTCATTGTCTGGCAATGTTTACGTGCCAGGGTCCGTGTTAGAAGGAGGAAAGGGTAGAGCTAAAGTTAAAGGGCGCAGCTGGCCTCCCACCTTTGATTTTGTAAGTGCCTTTAAAGTTTGATTTTTGTAGGTTGATCATAAGGAAGTGATAAGTATGTTAAGTTATTTGCGGTTTTAGCTAATTTTAGTCTCTTTTTACAGCTTGCTTTGTATCCTTTGCCATTAAAACATGCTTTCTAGAAAGACAACTTTTGAATGTAGGACACAGTCTATATTCTATACTTGGCTACATTTCAAAAAATATTTTCTCAGTACTTTGGAAGTTGGACAGTTTGAAGCATAGTGACAGTATTTAAAAATCTTTGATTCCGGCCAGGCGCGGTGGCTCACGCCTGTAATCCCAGCACTTTGGGAGGCCGAGGTGGGTGGATCACTTGAGTTCGGGAGTTCAAGACTGGCCTGACCAACATGGTGAAACCCTATCTCTACTAAAAATACAAAATTAGCCGACCGTGGTGGTGCATGCCTGTAATCCCAGCTACTTGGGAGGCTGAGGCAGGAGAATCACGTGAACCTGGGAGACAGAGGTTGCTGTGACCTGAGATCTCACCATTGCACTCCAGCCTGTGCAACAAGAGTGAAACTCCATCTCAAAAAAAAAAAAAAAAAAAAACAAAATCATTGATTCCTTTGCTTTGTGACACTTCTACTTTTCCAGCAAGTAAATTATATTCTTTCATACAGGTATGGAATTCTTGTTCCAACCCAGTGGTTAAAAAGGCACAGTTGATATTAGAGGATTTTTAAAAGATTTTGACCATGCCTGCAATGTATAGAAGCAAGACTCTGCTGGGCTGTGTATAGGAAACCTTCCCCAGCCTGTGCCCTTGGTTGATAGAACATTTTGCTCCTAAGGGTAGGTGCCTGTATCTGTCTCCAGTGTTGGTTAGTTTCACACAAAACAGTTGTGTTTCAGAGCTTTACTCTCAAGCTGCCCTGCTCGCCTGAAGCAGCCACCCTGAACATGTGCACTACTCATAGGAGGGGACATGTGAGGTCATGGAAGAAGAAGACTCAGGACACCGGGTTTGGGTTGTGACTCTGCCTTTGACTGTTGTGGGATTTTGAGGAGTTACATACAAGATCTGTAAAATGTAGTCATTAGACTAGACAGCCATATAGCATTACCTGGGTCTAACATTTTACAAAGACAAGGTCACAGGAGGAGACCAGAGCGTGGGGTGACCTTTCTGGAAAAAATGGCCTACTGATGCGGGATTTGGTAGCATTATATGGCTGTTCCTGATCCCCCGATCTAAAAGTGGGACAGAACTTTAAAATTTCATATTAACTCAAATTAAAACTTAAAAAAAACCATTATTTCCTTAAAAATAATAAAGTGCCCTGTTGGGGCCTAAACCACATTATATTTTAAAATTCCTGAATGCCACATGGATGAATGTAGTTCCTTTTGAAATTCTTCTTTTGTCTAAAGAGGAATGTTGGATTTTGTAATTGGACTAAAAAATCTTCCATTTGAGAGAGAAACACACACAGTCTGTGGCATGTTCTACCCTTGTTCAGGATAAAACCCACTAATAGCTAACATTTATTGAAATCTGCATTGTGCCTCAGGCACTGTGCAAAGTCCTTTACATGCAGCGCTATTTATTATATACTGTCAATTGGTCTATAACAGCAGGAAATGTTTTAGGAGGACAGTGAGGTCTCAGGCTCTCAGTCTTCTCCTGTGTCCTGGATTCAACTTCAGAACAATAGCACTGTGGCAGTGTGGCCATTGCTTCAGCTTCCAAATACATGGCTGTGAAGAAAGACAGGGGATTGTGCTAAGCCTCCCCGATTTATTAGGACATAGGAAGAGAGAGTTTGTAGTTTTTGACCTTTGCCTAGTTTTCTAACCTCTTACCTAGATGTCACAGATTGGCCACCCACAGTCATATTTTGCTTGCTTCACACAATGTTTTTTAAAAAAGAGAAGAGTTTAATTTGTGCCATTGTTTATAAATGAATCAGGAGAAATGACATGCAACTCTGGATTCTGGCCTCTCTTGAAAAATCTGAAAATCACACCATCTGATCTTACACTGGCAGTGGTCTGCTGGACTGAGGGACACAACTCCTTTTGGATGGACATTTGTGTGTTTCAGAGGTTACCACAGTCCCACAGTGGGTTACACTGTCCTTGTCGGTGTATGCTACCTAGCACTTGAGTTTGCAACCCCTACCCCAAGCTGGGTTTTCTCGTCAAGCTTGATGTTAATGTTATGTGATGCTTGGCCTTGTGTAGGTGTTTGGTGTATTATCGTTCGATAAAATTGAAGCAAAGGGCTGAAGGGTTGGTGGCCTGAGGGAGTGCCCTTGACCGTAAAGTCTGGGATAAAATCGTTGGCCAGGTGCTCCTTCCCTTCCTGCCCTTCCTCTTTTCTCTATCCTCAGCCCCCTTCTGCTATTTTGAGGAAATTAGAAGCCACCACCATTTTTTCCCACCTCAGGCAACTGAGTGTGGCTGTATTTCTGTCGCATGTTCAGTTGTTTCCAGGAACTATTTTTGATGACCAACTTGAAGTTAAATTGGGTGGGCCTAATGGGAGCTGATAAAAGAATGACTTGCCCAAATATGCTTGCACTGAGACAGCTACGAAGTAAAGTTTTTAATGACTTGTTTTGTGACTTGGTCAGGAGTGCTACTGTTTGTCATGTGTCCAACTTCCTGACTAGATGGTTGCTCTACCTTGTCCTCATAGCCATAAGAAAAGAAAATCCATACACAGGTTGCAGGGAGGAATGTATCTTGTTGAAGGTCTCTCCCTTTTAGCAACAAAAGTACATATTATGTTGTAGGACATGCTTTTCCTTTGATCCTTCTTGAACACCTGTTACTCTATAGAGGTATGTCGTGTATGGCAAATTAGAACAAGCAATAGATAAGGATGATTCTTTACCATTATAACCCAGTCCAGGTCTTTGTCCTAAGTTTTGTGTCTTTCTCCGAAGGGAAAGGTATTTGTTTTTGTTTATTTATTTATTTATGAGACGGAGTTTTGCTTTTGTTGCCCAGGCTGGGGTGCAATGGCGCGATCTCGGCTCACAGCAACCTCCATCTCCTGAGTTCAAGTGATTCTCCTGCCTCAGCCTCCCGAGTAGCTGGGATTACAGGTGCCCGCCACCACACCTGGCTAATTTTTTTTTTTTTTTTTTTTTTTTGGTATTTTTAGTAGAGATGGGGTTTCATCATGTTGGCCAGGCTGGTCTTGAACTCCTGACCTGAGGTGATCCACCCGCCTCGGCCTCCCAAAGTGTTGGAATTACAGGCATCAGCCACCGTGCCCGGCCAGGTATTTTTAATCTCTATGCCTTACTGTCTCAAATCAGGAGGATTTGGTGATTTCTTGAATGTGGGGGAAGGGGAAGAAAAGGAAATGGGAGGAGTGTCCCAGATTAGGGAAATAGATAGCTAGATGAAAGATGCAGCCCCTCACCAAGGTGGGGACACAGGAAAAGGAACAGGTGTGCAAAGAAGATGGTGATCTGGTTGTGAACATGTTGATAGAGGATGTCCAGGGAAGCATCTGGTAGGTGGTGGGGTGTTTAAATATAGAACATTCGGAGAATGCTCCGAAGCTTCAGAGAACCCTTCCCAAAAGGACAAAACCAGCTCAGTGTTTTAGCACTCTGGGATCATATGGCATGACAGCATGGCTGCTTTATACTTTTTTGTGTATGTGAAATTAAAACCAGCCACTCCGGACCAATTTCTCTGTGAAGCTTTTTGTCCATCTTTCATTTGCTTTTCTAGTCTAGATTGTAAGCTCCTTGCAGCCAGTGTCCATTGATTCAGTCATTCAACAAATAATACATGAACAACTACTAGGTACCAGGCTGTGTGCTAGGCAGTCGGGATATGTGGTGAGGAAGAAAAACTTGGTCCCTGCCCTTAGGAAGTTCAGTAGTCCAGCAGACAAAGTGTCTGCATAAAGATAATCCCAGTTCACGGTGATAAGAACTCTTACAGGCCTAGGCTCCAGGTGCTGTGGGGATGCTCAGGAAAGGGTATCTAATTGGGATTGGGAACAGGCAAAACAAATAAAGGAAAGTGTATAAAGGTAGTATCTAGTTGAAGTTCTGAAGGGCAAGGAGGAGTGAGCGTGTATGTTCTGAGTCCCTCCCTAATCTGGGATTGACTTCTTGTCCGTCTCTGTTCATATTAAGTGTCACCTACGCTTGAAAGGATGAGATCATATTTCACTTCCTTCCTCTTTGGTCTTAACCTTTCTCTGCTACCCCCTCACACAATGCATGTGCATTATTCTCTTATTGTATATATTTTTCCTCTCTTCCTTTTTATGTTTCCTCTGCCATTACTTTTAACCTTGACTGCCATATGGCCTCTAAATGCTTCCAGAAGGGTAGCCTAGTGGAGGTTATTCCATCATGACCTTGAGCTCATGAGACCAGATAGTGAAGGCATCTGTGTAGGTGTCTTCTCCAGGAGGATGATATTTGTTTCATTGTAAATTTTGTAGCCCTAGAACACCAACAACAGTGCACTGTAATTAGTAGGCAGGCAGTATAGTATTCATTGAAGTGAAGTGATAGCTTTTGTCCAAGTATGTATGCAGATAATCTTTGATTTGTACAAAAAAATTTATATTTTAATATGTAAAGATTTTTTAAAAGAATCTTCAAATTTTAGCCTTCCCACTAGGAATATATTGAAAATTATGTGCCTAGCTCACTGACTTGCAGCCGACACTATGAGAATAAAGGTCTCATTTAGTTTTTGTGAATTTCAAGGGATATTTTCAATAATGTTGGCTGATTTATCCCATTATGTCCATTATGTGGTCGTCTTTTTTTTTTCTTTTTTTTTTTTTTGAGACGGAGTCTCGCTCTATCACCCAGGCTGGAGTGCAGCGGCACGATCTCAACTCCCTGCAACCTCCGCCTCTCGGGTCCAAGTGATTCTGCTGCCTCACCCTCCTGAGTAGCTGGGATTACAGGCGCCTGCCACTACACCCAGCTAATTTTTGCTGTTTTTAGTAGAGACAGGGTTTCACCATGTTGGTCAGGCTGGTCTCAAACTCCTGACCTCGTGATCCGCCCACCTCGGCCTCCCAAATTGCTGGGATTACAGGCGTGAGCCACTGCGCCTGGCTTATGTACTCTTATTAGCAATTCTCAGTACACAGTTAGCTTTGAGTGATTCTTTCAAGTCAAGCACCTTATTAAAAAATCTCAAGTGTACTGATAATTATCTTACTTTTAGATGGCTAAGTGATAAGACTGAATTTTTAGGCATTGTAACACTTCAGATATGATTACAGATATTTTTATGGTTACTTTATTTATTTATTTATTTTTGAGATGAAGTTTCGCTCTTGTTGCCCAGGCTGGAGTGCAATGGTGCGATCTCGGCTCACTGCAGCCTCCGCCTCCCAGGTTCAAGCAATTCTCCTGTCTCAGCCTCCTGACTAGCTGGGATTACAGGCACCTGCCACTACACCCTGCTAATTTTTGGTATTTGTAATAGAGACAGGGTTTCACCATGTTGGCCAGGCTGGTCTCGCACTCCTGACCTCAGGCGATCTGCCCACTTCGGCCTCCCAAAGTGCTAGGATTACAGATGTGAGCCCCCGCGCCCGGCCTGGTTACTTAAATTTACATACAAAAATTATGTTGAGTAATTCTGAATGATTTCCTGATTGCTCCCCGTTTTCTATTCACACAGTTATTAAATTCTTCCCTTGCCATATAGAAGCAGTCCCTGTGCCATCTATGCCACATAGATAGCAGAACTAGCTGTCTGCAAACCATTGAAGTTGTGAAAACATCTCCCCTTTTTTCCTATTTCTAATTCTAGCTGTGAGGATTATATATAGAAGTAGTCCTGGATTTGATTTTTTTTTTTTTTAATAGTTGTTGACTACAAATCATTTAAACGTCTGAAAGGGGAAAGGTTTTCCTTAAAAATGGATGATAAAGGAGAATAAAAAGGTACTTTGACTATTTTTTTTGAATGGTGAGGAGATTTTTTTCCTCCTTCTATTTTCTTTTGGAGTCATTTGTGTGACACTGAGTGGATACCATGGAACATATGTGACAGAAGTAGATGTATGGGGTAAAAAACACATAGTTAGAAGTCCGAACTCTGGAGAAGACCCCAGTTTGTTGATTATGCTTTTGTTTTCTGATTTGCTGAGGAGAGTGAAAATGCCTGGGGGGTGTGGGGGAGCACATGGGGTGTGTGTGTGTGTGTGTGTATGTATTTGTATGCATATATATCTTAGGACTTAAGCTTTCTAGTCAATAAATTGCCGTAGTGGGGAATTGCTTACTTGCTTGCCTTCTGTTTTTGTATTTAATTTAATTTTATTTTTAATGATTTTTTTTGGTTGGGTACAGGGTCTTACCATGTTGTCCAGGCTGGTCTTGAACTCCTAAGCTTGAGTGATCCTCCCACCTCGGACTCCCAAAATACTGGGATTACAGGTGTGAGCCACCATGCCCAGCTTAGTTGTATTGTAAATGGGCCCTTTTGTGGCACTCCCTACTCCCCTTAGTTTACTGGCTCACAACCTGTCTTTCCATTTCAAGGCTTCTGTCACCCCTGGCCCATGTCAGTGCATTTGGGCAGCCCACCCAGCATCATCACCTCCTGTCCCAGGGAACTTCCTGTTCCTCTCTTCCAGCTATTTCCCTCCCTGGCTGTTGAGGTAGTCTCTACCTTTCACCTATTGTTAAGCTCAGACCTGTTCTCTAGTTACAGCCTCTGTGCTTCCATATTCCCTTGCTCAGTCACTTTCTTTAGTTTGGGTTTTCTCCTTCATTCAGATTTCCAGCTGTTTCTCCCCTCCCGCCACTGCAGCCTCCTCACTTCCCTCCTTCTGCAGCGGAGACTGTGGTCAGTCACTTTTGATGCTGCCTCTCACTGTACTTGTGTCTATCTTCTTACCTACCACCTCTAGCCCTGGAACAGGCTCAGCACCTGCCTTTGTCTTCCTGGGCCCAGGCTCCTAAATGCTGCTGGAAAAAAAAATCTCCCAGTATTGAGCCCCTAGAAATCCAGTCTTTAATCTCCAATCTGTCTCCCCCAGCATCTGGCCATCAGCTCTAAAGCTTACCTGTCATCCTTCCCACCTCATTTCTCTCACAGGGGAAAAGGAGCCTTTGCTCCTTGTCTGAGGCAACCTTCAGTCTGTGCTCCTGACCCCTTCGCATCTCGCCTGTTCAAGGCATCTTGCAATAAGGGGTTGGTGACTCTCTGAGGAATGGATTCCAGGCCCTCCCAATTATCATCTTTTGTATGCCAGTTCAACAGTCCAGCTTCCTCCAGCCGAGACTGCTCCTCCAGCCACTGCTTTTTACTCTCCTCCAGTTGAAATTTTTGAAGTAAATAGGTCACTGTGCCCATCGTTCATCTTCTAGTCACTCTGTATTTATCTTCCAGGGAAATGAGGCTCTATGCTACCAAGCCACTGAAATAATTCCCTCCCTTCCTTCCTTCCTTCCTTCCTTCCTTCCTTCCTTCCTTCCTTCCTTCCTTCCTTCCTTCCTTCCTTCCTTCCTTCCTTCCTTCCTTCCTTCTTTCCTTCCTTCCTTCCTTTCCTTTCCTTTCTTTCCTTTCTTTCCTTTTTTTTTTTTTTTTTTCCAGACAGAGTCTTGCTCTGTCGCCCAGGCTGGAGTGCAGTGCCACAGTCTTGGCTCACTGCAACCTCTGCCTTCCGGCTTCAAGCGATTCTCCTGCCTCAGCCCCCTGAGTAGCTGGGACTACAGGTGCCTGCCATCATGCCCAGCTAATTTTTTGTATTTTTGGTAGAGATGGGGCTTCACCATGTTGGCCAGGCTTGTTGACCTTGTTGGCATGTTGACCATGTTGGCCAGGCTAGCCTCAAGTGATCTGCCCACGTCAGACTCCCAAAGTACTAGGATTACAGGTATGAGCCACCACACCTGGTGAAATAATTCTTGACAAGATCTGCTTCCTTGTTGCTAATACAGTGGATATTTTGCATCCTAATTTTAATGCAGTTCAGTGTGGCAGATCTGTGTTTGCTTATTGAATATTCTCTTCCCTGTTTTAATAACTCTATTTTTTCCTTTTCTTTTATATCTCCTGCTTCTCTAGCTAATCCTAGACCTCACTCGTCAGTGTCTTCTCTGTTCCTCAACTTGAGGAGTTCCTACAGGATTTACCCCATCTGCTGCTTTCATTTAGCCCTTTGTTCTTTTTGAGCCATGTCATTCACTCGCCCAGGAAGTAGCACTGGCCCTTGAATTCAGAGTGTGCACATATCCACCAGGCACTCTGGGACAGCCTTCAGAGGCACTTTGTTCCTGAAGTTGTGGTGGGCTTTGCCTCTCATGTAGCCTTGCATATGCTGTTTCCTCTGCCTGGAATATCCTGCCTTCTACTTAACTGATTCTTGTTCTTCTTTCCAGTCACATTTTGCACATTCCTTTTGGGATGCTTTCCTGATTTCCCCTTTCCACAGGTCCAAGTTAGGTACTTTGTCTAGGTCCTCCCATGGCCCTCTGAAGGCCTCCTTTCATAGCACCATGTCTGAGTATACTGTAATAACACGCATTGCTCTGTAATAGTCTGTTTACTTACCTATTGCCAAGTAATCTATCAAATCTCATAAAGGGCGGGACTGCTTTTGTTCTAGTCATTTGTATCTATTAGTACCCAATATAGTGTTTGGCATATAGAAAATACCCGATAAGGCCAGTCACAGTGGCTCACTCCTGTAATCCCAGCACTTTGGGAGGCTGAGGCGGGCAGATCGCTTGAGGTCAGGAGTTCAAGACTAGCCTGGCCAACAGGATGAAACCCTGTCTCTACTAAAATTACAAAAATTAGCCAGGCATGGTGGCGGGCGCCTGTAGTCCCAGCTTCTTGGGAGACTGAGGCAGAAGAATCACTTGAACTGGGGAGGCAGAGGTTGCAGTGAGCTGAGATCACTCCACTGCACTCCAGCCTGAGTGACAGAGCGAGACTCCATCTAAAAAAAAAAAAAAAAAGTAAATACCCAATAAGTAGTTCCTGAATGAATAGGTGAGAATGCTATTTAGAAGGTTCATGAATTGGAAACTGTGGTTGATAGGGAGGCTTTGAGTTTATGGTATTATATTGAACCATGTGTTACTTACCCAAGATCAATTTACATTTTACACTTTGTTTTCTCTGTCCCTTTTTATGTTCATTTTCTGTATGTGGTGTTTTTCCCCTGTGAGATTGTATACCATTTCTGATCGAGAACTGTGTGTAATGCTTGGTGGCTCCCTCATGGTGCCTTGCATGGAATTGGACTGAATTTCAGTGGATCTAATCCCAATTATGTTAATGCTTGATGGAGCTAAGTCTCATCTCGAAGCAGTTCATGTCTTCATCAGCTGGCCCTGCCTCCATGCCCTGCACAGACCATGCCACTCTGGAGAGGTAGTTTCCCTGTGGCTTATTAGTCTTGTGTTCCAGTGTGCTGGCCAAGTATGAGAGAAAGTCAGTAGTATGAGAGAGTCTCTCTCATTCAAACTTCGTAGGTTTGGTAGCTGGGACTGACCAGTGCTAACGGGAAATAGAGGCATTTATTAAAAGCCAGAGATTTTTCAACTTGCAGGAAGCAAAGCTCTTTTTAGCATATGATTTTGTGGTGGGTTTGGTAGTCCAATATAAAAGTAAAAACTGGATGACAATGGGAGGAGCATGCTTGGGTCTCCAAAGATCATTTTTCCTAAGTAATTTGTCTTTAGACTTTTATTGGTTTGGAATTTCCTGAGATTTTGATCTTGCCAGAAAGTTTATAGCAAAAGTTCTGAGCAGGTGACACTTTTGCATCTGAAACCAAATCATTGTTTTTGTTTTTAACTTTTTTCTTAATATATTATCCTTAGTTCAGCCCTGAAGATTATTCTGTTATTTGTGGATCTCAACTTTCCCCCCATCTCCTCGATCTTTATGAAATGAATGGTATTATTTGAATAGAGAAGGAAGATATAAAAATAAACTTAGTCATAAACTTGTTCTTGACTAGGCAAGTTGGACTTTATAGCTTGGAGCTGATGATATGTCTATTCTTGTGGAAAAGGGATTTTTAGGGTTGGTCTGGCTTCTTGTTATATTTGATTTATTATTAGTATTATCATTATTTTTGAGACAAAGTCTCACTCTGTCGCCCAGGCTGGAGTGCAGTGGCTCAATCTCAGCTCATTGCAACCTCTGCCTCGCAGGTTCAAGCGATTCTCGTGCCTCAGCCTCCGGAGTAGCCGGGATTACAGGCATGCACCACTACACTGGGCTGATATTTGTATTTTTAGTAGAGACAAGGTTTTACCATGTTGGCTAGGCTGGTCTTGAACTCCCAACCTCAGGTGATCCGCCCGCCTTGGCCTCCCAAAGTGCTGGGATTACAGGTGAATCCAGCTGGGATTCACCCAGGCTGGAGTGCAGTGGCACAATCACAACTCACTGCAGCCTTAATCTCTTGGGCTTGAATGATCCTTCTGCCTCAACCTCCCAAGCAGCTGAGACTACAGGCATGTACCCCTGTGCCCAGCTAATTGTTTTTGGTTTTTTTTTTTTTTTTTTTTTTTTTTTTTTGTAGGGACAGGGTCTCACTATTTTGCCCAGGCTAGTCTACAACTCTTGGGCTCAAGCAGTCCTCCTGCCTCGACCTCCCAAAATGCTGGGATTACAGGCACAAGCCACTGCACCTGGCCAAGGATTGTTTTTTAAGTGAATTGAGACCCAGCCTGATTAGTGGTCCCAGAGCAGACCTGAGACCCGAAGGGAACCCTTTTCTCCTGGTCCAGCGCCTTTCCTCTGATGCACTACTTTCCTGGAGCCTTTGATTGCCTGTCATCAGAGTAACTGAGTTTGAGCAGAATAGACAGTTCCTCTCCAGACCACCACACTCACTGGCTTTCATTCTGCTTTTCTCACTTAGACTGTGGTTCTGAATCCTCAGTGCTATTTACTGAGTGTTTTTAAACATAAAAATGCCTTTTAATGAGATTGAAGGCCAGAGGTGGGACAGTTGAGAACAAAGTAGAAATAAAACCTTCAAGGCAGGGTTGTTGGTGGGAGTCTTTTTTTTTTTTTTTTTTTTTTTTTTGAGACTGAGTCTTGTACTGTCACCCAGGCTGGAGTGCAGTGGTGTGATCTTGGCTCACTGTAACCTCCGCCTCCCGGGTTCAAGCGATTCTTCTGTCTCAGCCTCCCTAGTAGCTGGGATTACAGGCACCTGCCACTATGTCCAGCTAATTTTTGTATTTTTGGTAGATACGGGGTTTCACCATGTTGGCCAGGCTGGTCTCGAACTCCTGACCTCAGGGGATCTGCCTGTCTCAGCCTCCCAAAGTGCTGGGATTACAGGCATAAGCCACCGTGCCTGGCAGGGAGTCTTATAGAAGCTGTCGTGGACAGTGTGGGAAGTAGAGATCCTTTGTATTTCAGTATGCTGGGCTCTGCCATGCTTGCTCTGTCCTCCTAGTCGTACTCTGTGTGTTACTGAGTCCCCACCCACAGCCATACTTTTTGTCCTGCTTCTCTCCTTGCCATCCTTTCCCCACATGGTCACCACAGCTACCACTAGCAATTACTGACATGTGGGATCTTAGGGCTACTTCCCTGTAAGGCTGCAGGGCATGTGGTGTTGGCTATGCACAAGGTAACCATGGTAGCCCTGTGGTTCTCCACATGTGCGCCTTGTGACCTGGGATTGGCTGCAGACTAGTAATAAACTGCGTCTTCTGGTATCGAATTTGTCTGTAGTTGTACTTTCTACCTCTGTATTTAAGGGAAGATCTGTGACGTACCAATGCCGGTTGAAGAGGATGGATGATAGAGATGTTAATAAACAGCTGAAAAACTAACTACAATAGCCTGCAAAGTAGAACAGCATCTTTTTGTGGCAAAACTTTGTGTCCGTGAGTTTGTTTGTTTTTTTTGTTTTTGAGACGGAGTCTTGCTCTGTCACCCAGGCTAGAGTGCAGTGGCTGGATCTCAGCTCACTGCAAGCTCCGCCTCCCGGGTTTATGCCGTTCTCCTGCCTCAGCCTCCCAAGTAGCTGGGACTACAGGCGCCCACCACCTCGCCCGGCCAGTTTTTTGTATTTTTTTAGTAGAGACGGGGTTTCACTGTGTTAGCCAGGATGGTCTTGATCTTCTGACCTCGTGATCCACCCGTGTCGGCCTCCCAAAGTGCTGGGATTATAGGCTTGAGCCACCGCGCCCAGCCGAGTTTGTTTTTTAAATATCCTCATATAATCTGTTTTAAATCGAGAGGCTTTGAGTAAAAGCCATGGCCAGTCTTACATGTCATGGAGTACCTAGCTTGTGAGGTTCACAGTTTGCTATTTACAGAGTGTCCCCTTAAATCTTCTTTGGGTCAGTTCAGAGAATGATGCTCAGATGGACTTTTTTGGCTGACATGGAGTCAAAATGGTAATCAAGCATGAAGGTACAGACAGTCCTTAACGCACAAATGTGTCATGCTTGAAAAGTTGGAAAGTTGGAAAATTGGTTGTCTGGAGTTCTGATTGTATTGTCCTGTAGAATCCGTGTTGTGAATGGTAGTTAAATCCCAAATGAGTCTGTAGAACCTGTGTAATCTGCAACATACCTGCAGTATTCCAATTAATATGTAATTCCCCTATGGAACTATGTATGATAATGATTTGTATGTAACGTATTTAATATTACACATAATGATTGTATGAATAAAAAACATTCTGGGTTCCATGTGGACGTTGGGGTGTGTGTGTGTCTGTTTGTGGGTGGGTGTGTATTCATAGATCCCCTTCCCTGCAATCCTGGCACTGGAATTGGTTTTATCATTTCCAGTTAAGTTTCATTCCCATGAATTTTGGAGTACAGACTGGGTTCAGGGATGCAGGGTGTATACTAGAGCCCAGAGAAACAGGATTAGGCTAGAATTGCTGCGGTGGAGATCAGTAGCTTCCAGGAACACTTTTTGGGCTTAGCTGTCTTCACTATCCCCTTTTGTTTTCTCCTGGGGTCTGCAGCTATGGCCCTGTTTTGTTCTTCTAATACCACTTTTTTTTTTTTTTTTTTGCTTTTGACCAGGATTTTTGCCTCTAGTCTGCAACTGAATATCCTATCACAGTCTCTTGATTTTGAAATAAATATATAGTTTTTTTGATGTGTTCTAGCGAATTTCTAAATCTAAATGTTGTGGCAGAGTTATTACATATTAATTTTGCTGTGAGAAGTTGTAGAATCCCAGATGACTAGTCTTGTAAACCGTACACACATTTCCATCTAATTCTCCATTGTATATATCACGTTGCAGAAAATAACAGCCTCTAGAGTTTACATTGCCTCCCTTGACTATATTTCTTATTTAAGATTAGTTTTCAGACAAGACCTTTTCATGGCAGTACCTAACTGTACAGAGGGCTTCCAACTTGTCTTGGGAGCTCTCATGTCCGGGAGACATCACTTTACCCACTGCCCCCCGCCCCCTACCTGGATGTACTCAGCCTGTACCCCACTTCTGTCCTCAGCCAAACACTGCTGAAATGCAAGAGCATTCGATTGCTAGCCGATGAAGATGTAGACTAAGGGATTTCCATGTAGAAGCCCACTGTTTTCAACAGGCTCTTTTCAGCTGGCTCGTCGAGAGCTGAGGCCCCTTGCTTGCTCACATGAGGCTTTTTGTCCCTGACTTGGTGGCTGCTGTTTCACTTCTCAGCAGAAAGGGGCACCCTTGCCCCCCCCTCGCCCCCCAGAAAGGAAGGTTTGATGTACGACTTCCAAAAGGTTCAGTCTGGCATCACTGTAACCAAGAAGATAGGTCAGGTGAGGCTGGAGGTGAAACAGGGCTACTCCCTAGAACTCCAGATCGTTCCACAAGTGCCTTCTGGCAGAGAGTGATGGAAGTTTTTGTCATTTTTTTTTCTCCTTAATAGTTATGAGCACAGAAGAGGGGCAGGTTGTCTGGCTGTAGAAGCTGTCGTTTTTTTTTTGTTTTTGAGATGGAGTCTTGCTCTGTCGCCCAGGCTAGAGTGCAATGGCGCGATCTCGGCTCACTGCAACCTCTGCCTCCCGAGTTCAAGTGATTCTCCTGCTTCAGCCTCCTGAGTAGCTGGGATTACAGGCGCGCACCACCACGCCCGGCTAATTTTTGTATTAGAGGCAGGGTTTCACCATGTTGGTCAGTCTGGCCTCGAACTCCTGACCTTGTGATCCGCCCACCTCAGCCTCCCAAAGTGCTGGGATTACAGGCATGAGCCACTTTGCCCGGCTGAAGCTGTCATATTAAATAGCACTTTCTGCTTTTAGCAAATTTAATTCAAATGAGACTTTAGATTTTCTTGCTCTGACTTACCAGCAGTTCCTTGTAACACGTTTAATTATTTTTGCCAAAAAATCACTCAAGCACTTAAGCTGTATTTTTATCCTGTGAAAATATGCTACATTGTTTTAAAATATATCAGAAGTCAGTTACCCATAAGATTTTATATGTTGTCTAATGTATTTTCTAAGCTTTCTGCTGCTTTTGTTTGAAGGGTATATTTTGTAATGTAGAAGACTGCTTTATCTGTCTTGTAAGCTTGATTTTTGTTTTTACTATAATACTTTTTTCTTTTGCTGTATTGAGAAATACATTGAGTAATTATAAAGTCAGTGGACACATTTACAAGTTAATATTTGTATCTATTCCTTAGTTACTCTAACTCAAAACCTAAAGTAATCTTCAACTCTAATTTACCCTAACATCCAGTTGACTGCCAAGTCCTCCAACTTAATTCTTATCCTTTTTTTAAAGAGACGTGGTCTTGCTTTGTCACCCAGGCTGGAGTGCAGTGTTGCAATCATAGCTTACTGTAACCTCAAATTCCTGGGCTCAAATGATCCTCCCACATCAGCCTCTGGAATAGCTGGGGCTACAAGCTTGTGCCACCATGCCCAGCTAACTTTTTATTTTTATTTTTTGTAGAGACAGAATCTCACTGTGTTGCTCAGGCTGGTCTTGAACTCCTGGCTTCAGGCGGTCCTCCTGCCTTGGCCTCCCAAAGTGCTGGGATTACAGGCCCAATTTTATTCTTGGGATGTATGTCTGAAACTCTTTCCTTCACTTCCTTCCCATGCCTTAGTTCAGGCCCTTCTCATCTGTGGTCTTCAAAGTCGGCTTCAGCTGATTCAGGTCCTTCCTTTCTGCTGTATATTTTGTGGGAGGAATGTGATGTATTACTGTCCTACTTGAAAACTTCCATTCCCCATTGATGAGGGTGTTAACCTCCAGATTCCTAACACAGCTGCTGAAGGCATGCCCGGATAAAGGCACTCCCTTGCTCTCCTGGCCAGGCCCCCGTACACCTGCAGCGCACGCTTCACATTCTGTGTTTACTGATGCTGTGTCTTCTGTCTGCGGAGCCACCCTCCATTCTATTCACAGCCCCTGCCTCAGCAGAGCACGTGCCTCTTTCTTCCTACACTGAACTGCCCTTTCTATTGAATCCCCCCTTTTTTGTAGTATGGGAAATATTTTATTATGAATACTCTTTCTCTGTTGCCTCTGTGACCACATTAACTTTGCCCTAATTCGCCTGAGGACTCCATCTGCCTAGGGGAAAGTTAGGATTTGGTTATAGAAAGCAAGCTGCTAGAAAGAACAGTGTTTGGCTTCTGACGGGCAAAATAGGATTTTGTAGCATGCTCTTCCCTTTTAATGCTTAGACATTTTATATGAATTAATATTTTTATTCGATTGCTTATACATTACTTCCTTTTTAGATAGAATGTGAACCCTATAGGAACATGGGATTAACTTTAACATCTTTGTATCCTCAGTACCTAATGTTCAGTGACCCTATGGGCTTGTGTCATACATACATTAGCCTTCCTTGATTAAACCATATGTACTGCTCCCCATCCCCCACCCCCAAAAAACAGAGAAAGAAATTCCTTGAACACCACATTGCCAATATCAAACCATACCTTGATATCCTCTGGGGAAAGGGAGGCATCAGTTGAAAAGAGAAAAGAGGTTAAAATCTAGGCATTAAAGTGTCTAAGGCTTAGATGCTGGCAATTTAAGGTATGTTTTCCTGAGGTTAATTTTGATTATGTGCAAATTTTACCTCATATCTTACTATAGAATGTAGTCACCACATAAGGTGGGATACCTCCATAAATCCTTCAGAAATGTTTGTGAAATTAAATAAAGCCTTATTGAAGACTCAGCTCTTGAGAGTCATCTACCTACCTAACAGTTATTCTTGAACAGAAGAGTCTTACTTTTCCCTATAAAGCAGCGTGATAACTATCTGTATATTCATGTAAGTTATGTTGGCACTTACTTCATTAAAAATATATTCTGGGGCTGCAGTTGTCAGGCAGTGTGCTGATCAGAAACACGTACCCATGGCCTCTTTTATAGTCATAAGAGGAAGACCAATGTGAAACAGTCACACAAATGATGAATTTTTAATTGTGGAGGAGTGCTGGGAAAGAAAAATAAAAGCTGAAATGCAAGTGTTTACGAAGGAGCTTTGAGCTTATTTGAAGTGGTCCTTGGGCACTTAAGCAAGGCCTAAAGAATGATGTGATTAGAAGTGGCTTAGCAATTTTAAAGGACACAGGAAAGGTGTGTGGCCAGAACATTGGTCCCTAAAGTACATCGCCTCCTGACATACCATTCCCTTAAGTTAATGTTTTACCACTATACGTAGGCCCTTCCCTTTGTTTACCCAGATTTTTTTAATTTTAGGGATGTTTTTAATAACTTAAAATCCTGTGATTTGTTGAATAGTCCTGTATTCTCTTTACTTATATTCCTTGAGATTTTACAAAATATTTTTTACATGTCCCAAGTCTGGATTATATCTTTTTACCTCTTATTAAGAAATACTTTTTTCTATTTTTATACTATATTTCATATTTACTGTAGAAAACAAAAAAAGTAAAATTTTTCTTTATTCCTATCACTGCAGCTTATAAGCACTCTAAAACATTTTGATCTGTATTTTGCCAATCATATATTTTAATTGAAATTGTTGAGATAATTGTAGATTCCTGTGCAGTTGTAAGAAATAATACAGAGCTGAGCGCAGTGGCTCAGGCCTGTAATCCCAGCACTTTGGGAGGCTGAGGCAGGTGGATCACGAGGTCAGGAGTTTGAGACCAGCCTGGCCAACATGGCAAAACCCCATCTCTACTGAAAATACAAAAATTAGCTGGGCGTGGTAGCAGGCACCGGTAATCCCAGCTACTCAGGAGGCTGAGGCAGGAGAATCGTTTGTACTCCGGAGGCAGAGGTTGCAGTGAGCCAAGATAGTGCCATTGCACTCGAGCCTGGGCAGCAAGAGCAAGACTCCGTCTCAAAATAATAATAATAATAAAAAATAAAAATAAAAAAAGAGAGATCCCATGTACGGTTTGCCCAGTTCCCCCATCCACTATCCATAACATTTTGCAGAACTACAGTACAGTATCACAACCACGATATTGACATTGATACAGTCTGCTTGCCTTACTCATATTTCCCCAGTTTTACTTGTATTCACTTATGTATGCATTGTGTTTTCAATACTCTTTTTTAGTAAAGCTGTTTTTAATGTGATTCAATTCTAGGTTGTTTTGTTCTGCCCTCAAAAAGCATCCGCTCTCCTAATCATATCTCCCTCATATCCTTGTATGTTTTCTCTAAACCTGTTTTAAGAAAGCAGCTACCTGTAAGAGAAATAATGAGATTGAAAACAGAATTCTGATCTGCTTGTACTTTATCATCCTATTGATTGTTTAGATACGGGTTAGCTGGTTTATAGTTGCCCCAATGGCTGCTGAAAGGTATGCTGGATGATACCTAACCAACAGAGAACCGTTGAATGCTGTTCAAAATGGACTGAAGCGTCAGCAGTGTCCGAAAAAGGCCTGACGGTAATGTACATGTCAAGTGGCCTATAGTTTAAGCAGAGTAGAGTAAGTAGAAGAATAAACATGGGGAAATTACCAGCAACAAAGGAGGCTTTCAGCTCCTGCTCTTCGTCTTGAGTGGATGTTGTTCTCAGGTAGTAATAGACCATCAAACTTTCTCCACTGGCTGCCTCTCTGGGGAACAAATAACCGAAAAAATATTCACCACCCTGATTGGTACATAGGTGGTCAGTTGATTTATACTTCTTGGCTTTCATTGTTGCTTGAATTTTCTAAATGGAAACCCAGTGCCTTTATAATCAGAAAACAATCCTAATTTTTGATTTGAGGGTGTTGTAGAAAGTAAAAAAAAAAAAAAAAAAAAAAAAAGAAATGAGAAACTGAAGTTGTGTTAGAGTATTTGGAGTTGAGAAAGCATGAAAAGGATAGAAGAGAAGCTGGTTGTCAGGTTACATGGGGTAGCTATAAGCACACTGACCAGAAAGTCAACTGGAAAAAAATGTAGAAACAGGAGATAAAACGGCCAAGGGGCTATGCAAGCAAACAGCAAGGACCTGAGAAGAAAAACTAGTTAGGTGTGACTGTCAGAGTCATGTGGACAGTGTGATGCTATCTGTGTAAAAACAAGCAGTAAGAATTCGCTATTTACGTTTGCGTGTGTTTGGAGAAGAGTGCAGAAAAGTAGACACTGCCAGACCGAACACTGGTTAGGTTATCGTTATATCTTTGTATTATATACACTGGACATGTTATTTGTATAATATGAAGAGAAATTTTATAAATCATTAAATCTTTTGGTATTTAGGAACATTTGTGTTTTCTAATAGTTGCTTCTATACTAATATCTTTATTGTATGCCCCTTCATCTTCTCAGTTTTTGGCTGTTGTTGTGATTCCCTTTTGTGAGCAGTGTTGAAGTTAGCTAATATTCATTTCTTCTCCCTACCTTCACTCTCCCCCAAAGTCTGATTTGAAGTATTCCTAGCTGCTACCTATAAAACCAATAAGCAAGATTGTTTTACTTTTCACAAACTCATCCTGTTCTGTGCTCCTGCCTTGGACATAGCCGTAGTATAGAGTGTTGTCTCCCTTACATCCTTCTATCTTAGACTTACTAGTAAATATTAATGCTCACTTGTTGCCCAGGCTGGAGTGCAACGGCACGATTTCGGCTCACCGCAACCTCCACCTCCCGGGTTCAAGCAACTCTCCTGCCTCAGCCTCCCGAGTAGCTGGGATTACAGGCATGTGCCACCACGCCTGGCAAATTTTATATTTTTAGTAGAGACAGGGTTTCTCCATGTTGGCCAGGCTGGTCTCGAACTCCCAACCTTAGGTGATCCACCTGCCTCGGCTTCCCCAAGTGCTGGGATTCCAGGCGTGAGCCACCACACCCGGCCTCTTCTCTCAATTCTTCCTGAAGCTCTTTCTGCCCTAGATTCCTCAGGAAGGGCTTATGGAAACAATATTCTGTGAATCAACAGTACACATTCATAATGGTTTGTCAGCAGCCTATTATTTTAAGGCCATTTTGTTTGTATATAAAAATGTTTGGATCACATTTTCTTTCTTTAAGGTAAATATGTTATTCTATTGTCTTCTGGTATAAAGCATTGCTGTAAATGTTTGACAGTCTAATTATCTTTTGCTTATAACTGACTTAGGGTTTTTTGCCTAGGTGCCCAAAGGATTTTTTCCCTCTTTCTTTTTCTCCTTTTTTTTAAACAGACAGGATCTCACCTTGTTGCCCAGGCTTTAGTGCAGTGATGCAGTCATAGCTTACTGCAGTTTTGAACTCCAGGGCTTGAGGAACAAAGGATTTTTTTAAGCTTTTAATTCAAAGTCTAATCATTTATTCAACCATGTCTCGGTGTTGGCTGTTTTGGGTTGTTCTCCCTCAAAAATCCGTGTGCTCTTTCAATATGTAGTTTTAAATTTTTTTTTTTTTTTTAATTTCAGGAAAATCTTGAATTAGAGTTTTCAGTTTTTCATCTGGTACATTGCTTGGGTTTCCTTCTTCAGGAACTCAGCCTGTTATATGTATGTTTGATCTTCTTTGCCTGTCATCTGTTTCTTTCACTTCCTCTCACTTTTTTTAACTTCATTTATTAAAAAAAAATTTTTTTTTTTGAGACGGAGTTTCACTCTTGTTGCCCAGGCTAGAGTGCAATGGTGCAATCTTGGCTCACTGCAACCTCCGCCTCCCAGGTTCAAGTAATTCCCCTGCCTCAGCCTCCCAAGTAGCTGGGATTACAGGCATGTGCCACCACGCCCAGCTAATTTTTTTGTATTTTTAGTAGAGACGGGGTTTGTCCATGTTGGTCAGGCTGGTCTCGAACTCCTGACCTCGTGATCTGCCTCAGTCTCCCAAAGTGCTGGGATTACAGGCATGAGCCACCGTGCCTGGCCTTATTAAAAATTTTTAAAAACATGAATTTAAACTTAACAGAAAAATTATGAGAGAGAAGGGGGAGGTGCCAGACTCTTTTAAACAACCAGCTCTTACGTGGACTCATAGAGTGAGAACTCATTACCATGAGGACAGCATCAAGCCATTCATGAAGGATCTGCCCCCATGACCCAGGCACCTCCCACTAGGTCCATATCTAACATTGGGGATCACATTTCAATGTGAGATTTGGAGGGGGCAAAACTACAAACCATGTCACTCAGGGATTGGAGGAGCCATTACCACCTGTACTTTGGACTCAGGTAGAAAGGCAAAATATCCAGGAAATAAGCTGCTACTGTCCATGGTTCGGCAGAGGTGCCCATCAGTCTGCAAGTACTCAAGAGTCCAGCCTTTAGGGATCTAATCATCATGGTGAGCTTTTCGAGGCACAGGGAGCTGGGAAGACAGTACTTGCCACCCCTGCCTGAGTTGTGTTGTGTCTTCATTGGGTCTTACTGCCACTGGGAATGCTGTGGATTATACACTCTATCTGGCTTGTTTCAGGGCTCCATGTGAAAACCTTCTTGATATCCTTGCCATCCACCTGCTCCGTCCCTAGTTTGCAAGGAGGCTGTGAGGAGCCTAGATTCTGTGTCAGATAGAATGTACTACATTCCGTCTCAGGAAAGTACCACATTAGAAAACAGTGCGACCTGCAGGAGAAGTAGAGGTGAAGAGGCACATTCTTCCGAGAAATGTTTCTCTCAACACCCAGCCATTCCCTGGATATCAGCAGGAAATTACTCACTGCTGAAAAATGCCCCATGAGCCTTCTGTTAAGGAGGTCAAGGAGAGAACAGAGAAAGTTCTCAAAGTTGACTTGGTCACTGGTGCTTTCTTATGCAGTTCTTATTTTGTTTGCCATAGTCATCATCATGCTATGTCTATTTTCTCAATCCACATCCACTGCTTTCACCTTGGTTCTTTCTGGCCTGTTTGGCACACTCATTCAGTAAGTCCTTATGGAGGGCCCAGTGTCTGCATAGTTGTGCTGTGCTGATGACCAAGCCAGACCTGCGAGTGTCGGCTCTTTTGAGATGTATGAGGCGGCTCATCTGTCATCTCCTCTGGGAAGCCTCTCCAGGCTTGGTGAACAGTGGCATTTAGCAGTTGTACATGTGTCCCATGTTCCTTTCTAAGAGCCTAGGCAACAGACCTGGTCACAGGTCATCGTAGTATGGTGTGAGCTTCCTCTCTTCTTTCTGAACCTTTTGTGTTGATGGCAAGAACCAACAGAGTGACACAAGCAGCCGGCTTCTGACGTTGCTCTAGCCTCAGAATGGCCATCCCTTCTCCATCCTGGCCCTCATTGCTGAGGTTTCCTTTGAAGTAACAGTGCCGGAACAGACTAGGGGAAGCAGCTTGGACACAGCTATATGATTTATTACCACCCACATTGAGGCCAGCCAGAGTTGGCAAGGAGAGGTAGCAGGTCACTGGTGCCTGGAAGCTTCCTCTTTCCTCTGCACCAGATGTGGCTGCTCTGCAGTTACTCCTGAATTTGCTACTCTCATTTTTACTAGCCAACCTTGATGTTTTTCCCTTCTTCCTGTAGAATAGACTTTCCCTCTGATCAGTACTTTCTACTCAACACTATTTGTGGCCACAGTGGGAACTCATTGAGGACAGGGACCATGACAAAGTTACCTGCCCCATCAACACTTGGCATAACTTGAAATGCAAGGACAAAAATTGGCTGCATGTACAATGTGGACTTCACTCTGAAGGTGATCCTTAAAATTTGGCTTTGGCATCATATTGCCTTAATACACGTAGGGGGTTGGGTAAAACCAGTTACTTTAAAAGAGTTTTACAATTCTGGCTTTCTAGCTATCTTGTCCTCTTAAGAGCACAAGAATATCTTAGTGAAATTGTATACTGTTTGCTTTGAGTAACCTTGTGAAGATTGATTTTTTAGCACAGCAGGAAAGACATATTCTAATAGTGATTTTTTTCCCGGAGTTTGTATACTGCTGTTGCGTGAAAATCTGACTAGATTTAACGTTGCTGAAGTTCTTTGTTCATCCTGATTTTTGCAGGTCCTAGGGCTTTGTTTTCCTCTTAGCCTAACTTAGATGTCATCATTTCATGAGCTTTGGAGGAAGAGTGTATAGCCCATTGTGTAATATCTTTAAAGGATATTATCTCTGCAATAGCTGTTTATAAGGCCTAAGTTATTTATGTAATAATAGTGACCCCGGATCTGTTTCTAGCAATATGTATATGGATTTTAGTTCCTATATAGTTTTAGTTGTGGCTTCGAGATATTGAGCAAGCCCTCTTAAAGGATTTGGCATCCCTCAGCTTTCAAAAGCTTCTAAAAATTGATCATATGTTATTAGCAAAGGTTTACTGCCTGCTTGCATTGTATAGACAATTTATTTTTTATGTATTCCGTTCTAAGAAGGCAGACAACCAAAAGATCTTGCATCTGTTGTTGCCCAAGGCTTGTGACTAGAGAGGAAAGAGATAAGAACACTTTTTTAAAATCCTATTTTACTAAATATGTTGAGGAGGTGGTAAGATATATTTGTTGAGATTTTGCTATTTTATTCACTATTACATAAAATAGATACTCTGAACATTGCTTCTTAATTAAATATATTTGATAAAATACAACTTGCTTCCTTGGAGTTTAGAAGTCACATAACTGCCACGGAGAGCTATGCTTTCTTTGTTTTAAATATCTGCATATGAACACGGTGAACAGAAACAATTTAATGTTTCAGTATTTTCTTGTATTTTACTACAAGTTTATACACAACATAAATGTGGGGGAAGGGGGAATGTTTATACCAGAGCCGTCCTGCCCATTCTTTCCTACAGAAGGACCAAGGAGCAGTATTTATTTTAACTACAAAAATACTATTGTAGGTTTTTAAAATTCCTTGTATTTTAATCTTGTGTTCCTCTTGACCTTTAATTTGCTAAATAGTTGCAAAGAATGAAGGTAACCTGCATCATCTTCTTAAAAACCAACTCTATCTAATTATAATAGTTTGTCTATCTCTGAAAAATAGTGATGTGTTCATTCTGAAATCAGAACTACAGGATGCAGCTGCATTTGTTACTATTTGAATTTCGGGAGCAGGAGGAGGATGCAGCCTTTTGAGCTACTGAAATACACAACACAAAGAAGACACCACGTGTAGTAGAACTGTGTTTAGCTGACCAAACCAGAAGAAACACCTATTCTCAGCATAGTTTGAGACGTAAAGGCAATATAATGGGCACAGTTGAAAATTGTAGAAGGAAAATATAAACTCAGATGGTTTAATGTTAAATGCTTTTTTAAAAAGGTGACATTCCCATATTGAGGAAGAAGACTTTCTACTTTTAGAAGCAATAAAGGAAATTGCAGAGGAAAGGGTCAATAGGTTGGAATACATAAAAATTAAAAACTACTTTTAAACTTTTTTTTTTTTTGAGACAGAGGCTCACTCTGTCACCTAGGCTGGAGTGCAGTGGTGCAATCTTGGCTCACTGCAACCTCCGCTTCCTGAGTTCAAGCAATTCTCCTGCCTCAGCCTCCCAAGTAGCTGGGATTATAGGCATGGGCCACCACTCCTGGCTAATTTTTGTATTTTTAGTAGAAACAGGGTTTCACCATGTTGCCCAGGCTGTTCTCAAACTCCTGACCTCGTGATCCACCTGCCTTGGCCTCCCAAAGTGCTGGGATTACAGGCATGAGCCACTGCGCCTGGCCTAAATTGTTTCAGTGTTAATTTTTTTGAAACAGGATCTCACTGTTGCCCAGGCTGAAGTACAGTGGCCTGATCATGGCTAACTGCAGCCTTGACCTCTGGGCCCCAAGGGATCCTACCACCTCAGCGTCCCGAGTAGCTGGGAACACAGACATGCACCACCACACCCAGCTGCTTGTTTTATTTTTATTTTCGTAGAAATGAGGTTTCACCATGTTGCCCAGGCTGGTCTTGAACTTCTGGGCCCAAGCAGTCCTCCTCCCTTGGCCTCCCAAAGTGCTGGTATTACAGGTGTAAGCCATTGTGCCCTGCCTGATTTTTTAAATGTGCAAACAGATAAGTTGGAAAAGTGATTTCTAGTAAAGATAAAGAGTTGATGATCTTAAAATATGTAAAGAGCTTATATGAACACGAAAAACACTAACATTCCAAAAGATTAGAAGGCAAGGGACAGAAAGAAGCAAATCACGATGTCTGGGAAGGGACATGAATGAGCAGGTTCCCCCTGGGCCAGTGGGGCTCAAACCCACGGGGGACGTCTGAGAGACTGTGAGGAGCATGCCTCCACATTGCTGTACCTGAGAAGTAAGGAGCTGAGGTTATTTGTCTCTTTCACACTTCAGGAGGCTGAGGTGGGCGGATCACCTGAGGTCAGGAGTTTGAGACCAGCTTGGCCAACACAGTGAAACCCCATCTCTACTAAAACTAGAAATAATTAGCTGGGTGTGGTGGCACATACCTGTAATCCCAGCTACTCGGAAGGCTGAGGCATGAGAATTGCTTGAGCCCAGGAGATAGAGGCTGCAATGAGCACAGATTGCACCACTGCACTCCAGCCTGGGTGACAGAGAAAGACTCTGTCTCAAAAAGTAATAATAATAATAATAAATAAAATAAAATTAGATTGTTGGCAGAAGTAGCCACAGGTTTCTCCCACCTCTTTGCAAGTTCCTGAGTGTGATTCCCATCAAGAAGTACAATGTCTTCCTTTACTTTTTATTTTATTTATATTGTCTATGTTGTCTAGGCTGGTCCCAAACTCCTGAGCTCAAGTGATCCTTCTACCTCAGCCCCCCAAAGTGTTGGAATTACAGGCTTCAGCCACTGCACCTGGTCCAGTTACATTTTCTCGAGTAGGAATTGCGAGTCACCCTGAATATTGCATGACTTCGTAGTGGGGAGAACAATAGAAAACCATAGGCCATGGGCTAAAGTGGGTTTTGTTTCTTGTAACATCATGACAAGGCATAACACATCTTGGCATAGTAAATAGTAAGCACTCACTGAACTGATGATTTTAAATCTTTGCTGTTTATTCAGCAACATTAAATTAATGTTTATTCAGCTAACATTAAATTAGCTCTATGTTAGTGGAATTGCATCTTCCTCGTGGATTAGTCTGAAAAAGATGAGAAATCTGTATGTAGACCAAGTTATCCTTAAACTGCTAATAATGTATGATATATGATACATGTGGTTTTATGTGTACCGTCTGGCACCATTGTTCTCAGGCACTTTTCAGTGCCAGAACTCTTAATCCAGAGAAAGAAGCAAAAAGAAAGATGCAAGTGCAGCTAGAGGTTGTAGCCTTTGAACGATTCTGGCTTAATAAGAGTGGTCCACCTGAGCTCAGTGGCTCACACCTGTAATCCTAGCACTTTGGGAGGCCAAGGCAGGCAGATCGCTTTGAGCCCAGGAGTTCAAGACCAGGCGGGCAACATAGTGAGACCCCCCTGTCTCTACAAAAGAATAGAAACAATGAGCCAGGATGTAACGTTTGTGAAGGTTGCATGTGACAGCGCCTAGCTCAGACATCTGTTTGACTGTCTTCCCCACTGAAGCGCAGGCTCTGTGAGGGCAGGATTTTTGTCTTTCTTGTTAGTCTTCATATGCTTAGTACGTGCCACATAGTTGATGCTCAGTCGATATTTGGATGAATTGAAGGGATTAATGCATTGAATCTAAACCTTGCTTTCTTAATGCATATGGGGAGTTCTTTGGAAAGCCACACAGAGGAGCTTGGTTGCCTGCTTCCTCTATTCCCCAGATTGTCTTTTTATTGTTGTGGCTTCACGGAAGCACTCTCGTTTCAAATAATTTTGGGCATTGGTCATTTTTATTCTTTGTTCCTTCTTCATCCTTACCCTTCAGATGGTATGTAGAAAAGTACACTACATCTAGAAAGCACTTCATAAACTCATTTGGTTGATAGTAATACATATGCCTTTTCCTTGGTTCTGGTAGCAGAATCTTGTGCTGCTCTTGGAATATAGAAGAAATTCTTAACCAAAGCCAGTTTCATTTTGATGTTCTATTTTCCTTCCATTCACACTCCAAATTGTTCACCAAAGTATCATCCCAGTTTTGTGAGGATGGTTCTCCATACTTCAGGGTAGGAGTATCATGTGGGTTCCTATGGTACCTTTCTCCCTGGGACCATGGAGGGCAGAAGCTGGTGATTGGTAGTCTGGTTCCCGGTAAGGAAAGCTGTGAGCCTTCCACTTGCAGATGTCTGCCAACTACATGTGTCCTTAGTCAACTGTACCACTGTCCTCCGGCAAACAGCCAGAAGCCCAGGGCCTGAAGTTCTTAAGCTGTCATTATGGAAAGCAGAAGGTAAACAAAACAGAAGTGAAAGTAGATTTAATTTTTTAGACTGTTCTCTTACAGGAATGGTTTTGTGGTTCTCAGCATTTAAAAAAAAATAGTGGTTCCAATATGTTTTATTGACATCAATTACTGTAAGTCTGATTCATTTTCTGCCTATTGATTTCTACCCAAGGTGAAATTCTTGACATTTAACAGAAAACATAAGTGATTTTTAAAAAGCAGACACTATTAAGGACTGTAAAAATAAGGTTTAAAATCAAGGACACTTGAAAAAGCAATTTTTATATCTTTGATAACGATTCTATTCTATTTCTTTGTATAAATAATATAAATAAAGGCTCTAGTAGCTTATTATATTGAAGTTGGTGTGCTATTTCTAAATTCTGGTTTAAGGCCCAAATTCATTTTATCTGCATTAACTTTTTTTTTTTTTTTTTTTGAGACAGAGTGTCACTCTGTCACCCAGGCTAGAGTGCAGTGGTGTGATCTCGGCTCACTGCAGCCTCTGCCTCCCGGGTTCAAGCGATTCTCCTGCCTCAGCCTCCTGAGTAGCTGGGATTACAGGTGCACGCCACCACGCCCAGCTAATTTTTGTATTTTTAGTAGAGACGGGGTTTCACTGTGTTGGTCAGGCTGGTCTCAAACTCCTGACCTTGTGATCCGCCTGCCTCGGCCTCTGAAAGTGCTGGGATTACAGGCGTGAGCCACCGCGCCCGGCCGCGTTAAAATTTTTCAGTGGTAGACCACCATGTCAATATGTTGTTTTTACTGATAACAGTATTTTCTTAAAGGTAGGATGCTCCATTCCAGATGAATCTCATTCTAGCTGGAAAATAATTTTTCAGTTCTGAAACTACATCAGGCCTCAGGGAATCAAAAATAGCTATTAGCCACACACATATAAAGTGGCTTTGCTTTATAAATGATTTAGGGTCACCATCAATGACAGTGGTCTGTTTTTATTGTATTTTTAAGAGTTTCTTATCTTAAATGGCTGCATAACTTAGAGTTTTAAAAAATTAAGTAAATGACCATGTTAATGCTCTATTAAGCCTCCAAACAATATTGTAATTTACTTTGAAGATTTTTTTATTCTCAACATCCTGCAGCTTGACCCTTTGCCTCCGTGTCTCAGTGCTGCTTATTTTGAGGTATGGACTGGAGTCCGTTTATCCCCCTTGTCTTTGAACTGCTCTGTTTTGTGTTTCATAATTATTCATGCTGCATCGTGGGCACATTCCTCTGTAGCAGCTTTCAATCTGCTCATGCTTTGACTGGGTTTAATCTAGCATTTATCCTATCTCTTGAGGTTTTTAAAAAAATTTTCATGATTATTCATTTTATTTCCAGGATTTATCATTTCTTCAGTCGCATCTCCTTGTTCTGGTTTTACTTCTTCCTGTTTTTATTCATAACATCTTTTTTATACACGATTCCTTCATGTATTTCTAATCTTAAATATATTTATTTGCTTATTTTATTCTTTTTTTTTTTTTTTTTTTTTTTGAGACAAGGTCTTACTCTGCCACCAGGCTGGAGTGCAGTGACATAGTCGTAGCTCACTGGAACCTCAACTACTTGGACTCAAGTGACCTTCCCACCTCAGCCTCCCAGGTAGCTAGGACTACAGGTGTGAGAGCCACCACACCCAGCTAATTTTTGTTTGTTTGTAGGGATGGGTTCTTACTATGTTGCCCAGGCTGGTCTTGAATTCCTGGGCTCACGTGATCTGCCCTTTTTGGCCTCCTCAAGTGCTGAGATTATAGGCGTGAACCACTGCACCTGGCCAAGTATGTTTGTTTATTTATTTATTTTTTAATTTGAGAGGGAATCTCGCTCTGTTGTGCCCAGGCTGTAGTGCAGTGGCACAATCTCAGCTCACTGCAACCTCTGCCTCCTGGGTTCATGCGATTCTCTTGCCTCAGCCTCCTGAGTAGCTGGGCTTACAGGCGCGTGCCACCACACGTAGCTAATTTTTGTATTTTTAGTAGAGGTGGGGTTTTACCCTGTTGGTCAGGCTGGTCTTGAACTCGTGACCTAAAGTGATCCGCCCGCCTTGGCCTCCCAAAGTGCTGGGATTACAGGCACGAGCCACCACGCCCGGCCCAAGTATGTTTATTTTTAAAGTCCTCAACAACTTTACAATAAAGTGCATATGGAATGGATTTTTCTTCTAGTGGATTTGTTGGTTATCTTTTGTAGAACTAACTAGTTATCTTCTGCGTTTGATACCTTGCTTGTAGGTCATTTTGAGTTGGGAGCCTTTTGTTTTGTTTTCATTCTCATGCTGTTTTCGAGCCTAGCTGTGCCTTTATGGTTTTCTCTAAATTTAATTGACCATTGTTTTATGTTTGGAGCAGTGGGTGTACATCAGAGCCTGGAACGAGCCCCACCGTCTCCACCAGGAGGTCTCTATGCCAGTTTGACGAAGCATTTTTTCATACTCCCATTCCTGCCCTTATCTCTTGATTTGTGGGAATTTTGTAAAGCAGTTGATTGTTTTTTCCACGTAGTTTTCCAAGTGCACGTAATTGTTCTGTTAGTGATTTATAGCTCCATTATCTATTAACCTTGCCCCGGACCACTGTACAAGCAGACCCAATGCTTCCTCCAGCTGTGGCAGGGACAGTTACTTGGTACCCTGCTGCCTTTTCAATGCTGACCAGTTTTGCTCCCTCCTCCCCTCAACCCCTGTCTCTCATTCAACTATCACATAAGATTCTGGTTTGCTTTTTAGTATGTGTTCTTATTCAGTACATAGTCATTTTGAAATTTAAACCAAAACACACTTGGTACTGATTAGCTTAATTTTAAGCTTTTTCTTCATTATTAAACAGTGTAGTTTATCTTAGCATTTAATATTAAGTATATGACTTGTTTCATATTGCTTATATGAATGTATATGTAAATATAAAAATATTTTCCTAACGTTTTTGTAGTACATATATATTGTTTCATTAACTTTCATATATGAAGGATATAGCTTTGCTTTTGACTTGGAAGACATTGAACCTCTGATGATTTGTGTATTCCTCAGAGTATACTTTGTTACACAGAAGTTTTCTCATTTATAATGAGATTTGTGATTGACAAAATTTGTTCAAGATGCATTACTTTGAAGATCTGGTTTCTAAAATTTTATGCTAGCCACCCCACCCCCCTTCTATATATATCTCCCTATTCAGCAACTACTGCAAGAGTTCCAGGAAATGTACACCGTGTGTTCACTTACTGCATTTTAAATCATTGCCTTTACTATACTTCTAGCTCTGTCTGTACATTTCTGAGAGCCAGTAGCTTCCCTAAAGAACCAGGTAACAACTCGAACAATCAAATTAGACAACCATTTGTAGAATGGAGGTTCCAGGAGAGCTTAGAAGATATGATGGGTGCTAAGGGACTTTGTCGTCCCTGAAGTTCCAGTGAGTAAAAGGTACCCTTGGAATTTTTTCTTCCTTTAGACTTTTAAAACAGAGATCACTGTCAAAAATTACTCTTTATGCTTTGAATCCATGTTTTAGTAACTATTTTGGCACTGTTTGGTCAGAAGCCTGTGTGGTTCAACTGCAAATAAATAAATAAATAAATAAATAAAATGTAATTTCAGTAACTTCCATTTTGTAACAAGTAATTGAGAAAATAGGATTGGATCAGATATTTGCTTATACATACTCCCTTTCAGGAGCACTTCTGTTCTGTTCTGTAAAGAGTGTTGGTATAGTGTTAAGGACACTAAGCTTTGGGAACCTTTAGAAGCATCCATTAATTCCGTTAACAGAATTATGTTGAGTGCCTACTTTGGGCCTGGGCCTATGTTAGGAGGGGACGCTAAGGTGAGAGTCCAAAGCACTTCTTCTCAGACTCCTGGCTGCTAATGGGTTGCTGTCTCTACTTCTTCACTTAGCAGATAGCTTTAAAATGAGTAATGCATTTTACCGTGGAGCCTCGAAGAGACATTCACCCAGTTGTGGACCGAGGAGAAGGGTGTTAAACCCAGATTGGGATGTTTCGCTTGATGAAGTGCTTAATATAAACATGGAAATATTTCCGCAAGGCTAAACTGGCTTTTATGCTTGTGTGTTTTCAGGAGAAATAGAAATCTCTAACCAAACATTGTCAGCTTTTCACCCAAGTTTGACTTTTTGCCTAATTGAATTTGGGAGGTGTTTGAATAATGGATATTGATTGAGCTTTCCTGAATAAATATAAAAATTAATTAACTCCAGGCTCTAATTCATTCTGTTACCAGAGCTTTATGTTACCCCTTTGTGTTCATTGGGAGATCATCGGTTATCTTCTTAAATGAGTGGGGGAGGATGGGAAATGAGGAAGAGCTGTAGAAACTATTCAGGTGAGGAAGGTTTCTGCCCTGCTCACTTCCTTCACCCTTTTAAAATCTCCAGCTCAGCAGATGCTTTGTTTAAACTTGATCAAGTGTTTGTGAATCTTTCTAGCCTAGCTAAATCATAACTTTGGAAGGACTTGCTTTTTTCTCTCATGACAATGGTTTACCACAGAAATGATTCAGATCATTTTGGGTGCCTGATGCCTATGTAAAGTGATACAGTGAAATGGAAACCATTTACCTGTAAGCTTTGGGCACACCCAAGCCTGCTTCAGGAGCACATGATCAGGCTTGCACTCTGAGAGAGCCATACACATTTGACATCTATGATGTGTGGTGTTTTATTCTATCACATTTCTGAAATCTAGACTAGGAGCAAGGAGGCTGTTAAAAAAACGCTGAGGTATGGACTAAGGGAAGGAGGGATCTGTAAAGAATCTGTTTGTTACCTGTTGATACCATTTCCCATTGGTAAAATTTCTGATTTAGTGTGATCCAGCCCTGAGATGCTGAGGCAGACACTGAATGATTCCTGACATCTTGATTGTTTTTGTTTAGGGGACTCTTCTGGGAATCTGTTTCATGGCAAGTTTATTATTCCCTTTTGGTTTGGCTCATCAGTTTACCCAGCAGTCATCTTACCAGTTTTAAAGGCTTTTATTTTATTTTGTTTTCTCTGTGGAAATTTTACACATTCAGTAGATTAGAAGTATTTATTTAATCTTTGGTTAGCATAATAAAAGATCTTCTAGGGACACTTTGTGCTTGCAGTGGAAGGCTAGTTAAATATGTTCATTAGTCATGAATCTGCTTTTTCTATAGCTCTTGGAAAGTTAGCTTACCTGTGATACAGTTGTAGAATACAGGAATCTTGTTTTGCTGTTATGGTACGGTAGTTACTTTCTTCCAAACCACTAATGTTATAGTTGCCTTTTATTGTATAGGTCCTATCACCCCTCAATTTTAAGACTCTAAGCCTGGCATTTTATCTTACAAAATGAAATATAAAGACTTGTACTCAGAGTATGTGTATGTTTTCCATGTACCATTCTAAAATAGGGAAAGATGAGGGATTCATCAGAAACTGTGATTTCTAATAAATTATCCAGAAACTGACCCCTTCTCACCTCTTCTGTTACTGTCACTGTGGTTTCAGCCACCAGCATCCTTTGCTGCATTGTTACCTTAGCTTCCTGACTGTATCCTTCCTTACACCATTGATCCCTGCAATCCTATCTGCATGTAGCAGCCAGAAGGGATCCACTTACTGCTGTGAGCAGAAATCCTCGGCCAGGTGCAGTGGCTCATGCCTGTAATCTCAGCACTTTGGGAGGCTGAGACTGGAGAATTGTTTGAGCCCTGGAGTTTGAGACCAGCCTCAAACTGGGTAATATAATGAGACCTCATCTCTACCAAAAAAAAAATTTTTTTTTTAAACTAGCCAGGTATAGTACTAATATACCTGTTCTGGGATCCAGCATGCTCTCCCTGACCTGCAGCTTCATCTCCACCACTTTGCCCCTCACTCCCACCACAATGGCTTTCTTCTCTTCCTCAGACATGCCAAGCATCCTCCTACCTGAAATCTTCCCCCCCAAACATTCCCATGGCTCACTCCCTCACCTTTGTCAGATCTCTGTTACAGTGTCACTTTTACTGGAAGGTCTTTTGTGACCATCCTACTTATTATTAAAAAAAAAAAACTACGCAAATTTCTCCTTTTATTTCCTCTACTTGATTTTTCAGTTTAGTATTTATCAGCTGACATATGTTTTGTCTCTCTGTCTCTCTCTGTCTCTCATAGAAGGTACATTCTATAAAGGAAGGACTTTTTATGTTTGGTTCTTTGCTGTAGCTCCAATATTCAAAACAGTGCCTGACACACAGTAGGCCCTTTATACTTGTTGAATAAATGTTGACACTCTGATATCTAATTTTTATCTGGTGACTAATATGAAAACTGTAGAGTGATAATAAAAGCATTACCTTAGTAGACTGGAAAGGGATGAGCCCTAGGATGAACTTTCTGCCTGGCGATCTTGCTGAGTTTAGGATGCAGATTGGGGTTCAAAGGAGGCTGAAATGGCTAGGATTTGCAGAGCAGGGTACTAAGGATGAGCAGTCTGTGATGGAAAGAACTCTAGAAATCTGCAAAGGGATCACCTTGAGTCTGGCTGGATACAGTATACACTTGCTAGGGTGTATCTTCATGAGCTTGGATAAAGAGCAACTGTTGGGGAATGGATAATTCCCAGCACTCATTCAAGTTTGCATTGGCCAGAATGGAGAGAGACAGACCTCCATAATATGTAGGATATTTGGTAGAAACATTCAACCAAAAACCATCAGATACACAAGAAGTAATAATAATAAGCAAACAATGTGATGCTTAGCTAGAAGAAAAATCAGACATAGAAACAAGCCCAGAAATGACAGATGATAAATTAGCAGATAAAGACATTAAGACAGCTGTTATAAATAACTTAGTAGATTTAAAGAAAAACAACATAATGAGGATAATGGAAGAAAAAGAACCAAATACCATTTCTAAAGAAGAAAAATACAGTATCTGAAATGAAACTTTAACTGGATAGGATTAGTAGCAGTTTAGGCACTGCAGAAGAAAAACAAACAGTGAACATCTATATGAGAATATACCCAAGTGAAGTACAGAGAGGGAAAAAAAATGTGGATTGGGGTGATCCTCAGTGACATATGGAACAATATTAAACAAGTCTGCCCCCAAAATACTTGAAGGAATAATGTTCAAATTTTTTCCAGGTTAATGAAAACTATAAGCCTGCAGATTCAAGCATTTCAACAAACCTTCAGCAAAATAAAAAAAACCAAAGTAGACCTGGCACAGTGTCTCATGCCTGCAATCCCAGCACTTTGGGAGCCTGAGTCAGGAGGATCGCTTGAGATCTGTTTGGGCAACATAGCCGGACCCTGTCTCTACAAAAAATAAAATGAAATAAATTGGCTGCATGTGCTGGTCCACACCTGTAATTCTAGCTAGCCTGGAGGCTAAGGAGGGAGGATTGCCTGAGCCCAGTAGTTCAAGGCTGGAGTGAGCTAGGACCGCCACTGCACTCCAGCCTAGGCAACAGCAAGACCACATCTCTCCAAAAAAAAAAAAAAAAAAAAGGCAGTGAAATAAAGACTTATTTGGGGAAAAAATAAAGGCAGAATATTTGTTGCCAGCAGACTAGCATTAAAAAAAAAAAGGAAGTCCTTGAAGCAGAAGAGAAATAATAAAAGATGGAAATTTGGATATATCTAAAAGAATGAGGACTGCTAAAAGTGATATATATAAATATGAAATATATTTTTATCATTTTAAAATTTATTTAAAGCAAAAGTAATATATTTATAACATATAGAAGTAAAGATGTATGATAATAGCATAAAGGGTAAGTGGACAACTGCTGTTGTCATATTTTTGGTAAAATGCACTATTATTTGAAAGTAGACCATTATGAATTAAATGCATATTGTAAACCAGATGGAACCACTAAAAGGTGAAAATAAAGAGATATGGCTAATGTGCCAATGGTGGAGATAAGATAGATGCAAAAAAAAAGGAAAACATTCAAAGGAAGGCAGAGATAGAGGAAAAAAGAAACAAAGATCAAATGAGTCAAATAGAAAGCAACTAAACTAGCAACATGGCAGATTTAAATCTAGCCATGCCAATAGTTATATTAAATGTAAATATTCTAAAGACCTGAATTAAAGGATGAAGACTGTCAGATTAGATTGAAAAAGCATGACCCAACTACATGCTGTCTGTAAGAAATTAGAGAAAGAACAAATTAAATCCAAAGTAAGAAGAAGAAAGGAAATAAGAGTAGAAGTTAGTGAAGTATAAAACAAAGAGCAAAGAAAATCGATTAAATTGAAAAGCTGGTTCTTTGTAAAGATCAATAAAATTGATAAATTTCTAGCTAAACTGGCAAAGAAAAAAGAGAAGACATATAAATTAACAGTATCAGGAAGAAAAACAGAGAATTCAAAGTATTATGCAAACTGTGTGCTAGTAAATGCAGTAAGTTAGATGGTATGGAAAAAAATGTGAACAATACAAAGCAGACTGTGGTTGCCCTTGGTGGCAGTAGTCGAGTGGGAGTAGAAGGTTGAATTGACTGAAACCAGAAGCACAAGTGAACTTTTTGGGGTGATGAAAATGTTTTGTATCTTGGTTGCATTGATAGTTAAATGGTTGTAGACATTGCTTAAAACTCACTGAACACTTAAGTGGGTATGTTTTATTATTTGTAAAATATACCTCAAAGGCAGTTTTAAAAACTTACTCAAGTACATACTTAAGATCTTTGCATTTTACTCTGAGTATACCTTAATTTTAAAATCTATTTTTTAAAAAGTATTATGTAGATACCTTTTATTTTCCCAGTGTCTTTGTTAAATGACATCTCCATGTTTTCCTTCTTCCCTCTCTTCTTTTTTTTAAATTTCTCTCTCTCTCAGGCATGCACACACACACCAAAAAAAGTACATATGCATAATCCTTTTGGCTGAATAAAATCAGTTGCAACTGTTATTGACATTTTGGCCCTTATTTGCTCCGGGTAAATATTCATTAGCCAAGTGGTTTATCTGTATCAGATATTTCTTACATCTTCATCCAGTCACACCAGCTGGACTGACCAGATTGTTTTTCACTTCAAGGGCAGAATTTGTACTCACTGCTGAATGCTTCCAAATGATAAGTAGAACAACAAATTTAAGACCTAGATTTTTACTCTTTCAGGTTTTTTTTTTTCTCTCTCTCTCTGCTGTATGGCGTTTCCCTGAAAGCTTAATCTCATCTGTAAGTGATGCAGTGGACGTGTTACTATTGGATTAATTTATTTACTTTTAGGTAGGTTTGTAATCTGTTGTCATGCTGTCGTTTTTTCGTGTGCGGTTTGTTTTTGTTTTTGAGACAGAGTCCCGCTCTGTTGCCCAGGTTAGGGAGGCTAGAGTGCAGTGATGCATTTATGGGTCACCGTAGCCTCAATCTCCTGGGCTCAAGTGATCCTCCTGCCTCAACCCCTTGTGTAGATGGGACCACAGGTGCGCGCCACCACACCCGGCTAATTTTTTAAGTTTGTTGTAGAGACGAGGTATCATTTTTTTGCCCAAGGCTGATCTTGAACTCCTGGGCTCAAACAATCCTCCGACCTCGGCTCCCAAAGTGCTGGGATTACAGACGTGAGCCACCACTCCCAGCTCCATCATTCTGTTATTAGTTGCTCTCTAGTATGAGTCAAAAACTCTTACCTGCCATTTTATAGTTTTGTAAATAAATAAGCAGAACAGCAGAATGTGGACATTTTTTAAAATCTAAGTTGAATATGCACGTGACTCAAGGAGTCAAATAGTACCATAATCGGTTTATGATAATATCCAGTGGTTTGACTGGGTGTGGTGGCTCACACTTGTAATCCCAGCACCTTGGGAGGCCGAGGCATGTGGATCACCTGAAGTTAGGAGTTCGAGACCAGTCTGACCTACATGGTAAAACCCTGTCTCTACTAAAATACAAAATTAGCCGGGCATGGTGGTGCATGCCTGTAATCCCAGCTACGTGGAAGGCTGAGGCGGGAGAATTGCTTGAACCCAGGAGGCAGAGGTTGCAGTGAGCCGAGGTTGCACTATTTCAGAACAATTTTCCGTAATATCAGCGAGTGCTGTCCAGTAGACATATAATATAATCTACATACTTGATTTTACCTTTTCTTGTAGCCATAGTAAGAAAGGTCAAAAGAAGCAGATGAAATTAATAGCCTGGACAACAAGAGCAAAACCCCATCATTTGAGAAAAACAAAATCTGGTGGCTTGCTGCCCCCACCTCAGACCGTTTCTCTGGTCTTTCTCATCAGCCACCACTCCCAGTCTTTGTTCTGCTGATTGATTACAGCTTGTTTGTATCTCCATATTTCTAAGCAAAATGTTTATCTTTTTTAAACTTATACATTCTTTTTATTATTTTTCAGAGACAGGGTCTTAACTCTGTCGCCCAGGCTGGAGTACAGTGGCACCATCATAGCTCACTGCAGCCTTGAACTCCTGGGCTCAAGCGGTCTTCCCGCCTCAGCCTCTCAGGTAGCTGAGACTACAGGCACATACCACTGTGCCCACCTCAAAATGTTTATCTTTTGATGTATTAATCGAGACCATTATTAAGGTGGAGGATTTAGTTTTCTTAAACAGCCATCCCCTTTCTTTTCCTCCCCTCTGCTTCACCTCCCCCATTCTCCCAATGTTTTACCTTTTGCTTAAATCAGTACTCATTGTTTACATTATTTGCCTCTGTACATAGTCACAGATAGTATTGTACTGTACTGTATTTCTTTTTTAAACATTATTTCTGTTGTTAATAATTGACTTTTTAATTTTTTTTCCTATTTTGTTTTTTAAATAGATGGGATCTTACTATGTTGCCCAGTCTGGAGTTCAGTGGCTCTTTGTGGGCACGATCCCACTGCTGATCAGTACAGGAATTTCCACCTGCTCCATTTCCAACCTGGGCCAGTTCACCCCTTCTTAGGCAACCTGGAGATCCCTCATTCCTGGGGGGTCAACATATTGATGCCAAATTTAGTGTGAACACCCGATCGGCATAGCGCATGCAGCCCAGGACTCCTGGGCTCAAGCAGTCCTCCCACCTCAGCCTCCTGCACAGCTGAGATTACAGATACTTGTCACCACGCTGGGTTAATTTTTGTATTTTTTGTAGAGGTGGGGTTTTGCCATGTTGTCCAGACTCATCTCAAACTTCTCAGCTCAAGTGAGCCTCCTGCCCCGGCTTCCCAAGTAGCTGGGATTATAGATGCATGCCACAACACCCCATGATAATTGCCTTTTTTTTTTATTTACATAGTTTTCTTTGTACCTTTTGCTAATCTTCCCATATCTTCTTATAGCCTTACAGAACAATTTTCCATAAGATCAGGGAGTACTGTCCAGTAGACGCATATTACAACCCATATACATGATTTTCCCTTTTCTTGTAGCCGTGGTAAAAAAGGTCAAAAGAAGCAGATGAAATTAATAGTATCTTTTACTTAACCCAGTTTGTTCAAAATGTTATTTCAATAAATGGTCAATATTTAAAATACTTGAGATATTTTGCTTTTTTAAATTTCTTTTGTTACTACGTCTTCAAAATCCAGTGCATATTTTACACTTACAGAACATCTCTTTTCAGACTGGCCACATGTGGCTCGGGGTTACTGTATTGGACAGAGCGGTTCCAGTTTCAAGTTTTTCCTTGGAGACATCCCACTTGAAATTTCCATTCTCCGTGTATCTGGGTGGTTGGTCTGTGGTCACCTCAATGGCTTTTACCTCCATTAAAACTTGCCACTCACAGCTGTCACCTTGAGACTTCCTTTGCTTTTCTTCTCTATTGGATATCCGGTTTCCTGAATTTCAGGTCTTCTCATTTTCCTCTGGTAGTTTTGTTAGGTCATGGTTGGTATGGCATGGTTGGGATAGCGTGTTCACACAGCTATCTTGTGAGTCCCACTCCTTCAATCCAGCCTGCTCACTTCCCGTGTCTGTCATGTAGTTGTCACCGTGCTGTCTCTCCCTCCAGTTTTTGCAGAAATTTCCTTTGTCTTCACTCTTGGGTCTTTCTCCCCCACCCCCCATGTATCCTATAGCTTTCTCTTTCTTTAGTTTATTTAATCACTCAGGTGGAAAAGATGCTCCAGTGATGACTGAGAAAAGGGGAGCATGGATGATAAAGGTATTGAGACCTTCCAGGTCAGGGAATTTTTTTTTTTTTTTGAGACGTAGTTTTGCTCTTGCTGTCCAGGCTGGAGTGCGGTGGCACCATCTCGGCTCACTGCAAGCTCCGCCTCCCGGGTTCAAGTGATTCTCCTGCCCCAGCCTCCCGAGTAGCTGGGATTACAGGCGCCCGCCCCCACGCCCGGCTAATTTTTGTATTTTTACTAGAGACGGGGTTTCACTGTGTTGGCCGGGCTGGCCTCGAACTCCTGCCTCAGGCGACCCGCCCGCCTCGGAATGTTTTGTTGTCCCTTCTCATTTCACGTCTGTTGGGCCAGGTATAGAATTCCAGGTGGAAGTCGTTGTTCTTAGAATCTTGAGGGCATTGCTTCATTGCTGGCCAGTTTTCAGTGTTCTTGCAAAGTCTGAAGCCATGCTAATCACCTCATCCTTTGAAAGTGAACTGTTTTTTCTTCCCAGAAACGTACAGAGCGTTCTCTTTGTCCGCAGAATTCTGGGATTGCAGTTACTGTGCCTTAGAATGGGTCTGTTTTTATCGTCATGCAGAGTACTGGATGGGTCGGGGGGGGTTTCTTGAATTACTTTTTGATGTTTTCTTTCCTTGTAATTTTTTGTTTGCTAATTTTCTATTTTTTTTCTTGACTTTACTTTCTTGGGCAGGGGGATTTCTTCTACTTATATTTGATTCTTCAATTGAGCTTGTCATTTTTGCTATCTTGTTTTTTGTTTTTTTTGGTTTTTTTGTTTTTTTTGAGACGGAGTCTCGCCCTGTCGCCCAGGCTGGAGTGCAGTGGCCGGATCTCAGCTCACTGCAAGCTCCGCCTCCCGGGTTTACGCCATTCTCCTGCCTCAGCCTCCCAAGTGGCTGGGACTACAGGCGCCGCCACCTCGCCCGGCTAGTTTTTTGTATTTTTTAGTAGAGACGGGGTTTCACCGTGTTAGCCAGGATGGTCTCGATCTCCTGACCTTGTGATCCACCCGTCTCGGCCTCCCAAAGTGCTGGGATTACAGGCTTGAGCCACCGCGCCCGGCCCGCTATCTTGTTTTTAAGTTTCGAGAGACATCTTTATTTTATATAACATTCTGTTCTTAATACATAGATGCAAGATGACTTTTCTTTCTGAGTATATTAGTATATATTTAAATCTTTCTATTCTCTGCAATTTGTTTCCTCTGAGGGTTGGTTTTTTTTTTTTTTCTGGTTTTTGTTTTTTGTTTTTTTGTTAGAGACTTTCCTGTTATATCTGGTCATCAGTGGTATCTGCATGTGGTGGAGAGTAAGGGTTTATTGGAGTGTGAGAGTCTTGAGCAGGTGTAAGGGGCCTGTCAACACTGCGCTAGCCACAGGGCCTCTAGGGAGGCTGCCAGTTGTGCACTCTGAGGATATCTTTTGGTTGTGCCTTTTGCCTGGTCAGATTATCTAGAGATCCTCTGCCTCCTACTTGGAGGAGAACGGTCTAGCTGTCAGCAGTGTGTCTCTTGGGGAAAAGGACTCGAGTTCCTGGTGTTTGGCTTGTGCATGGCCGCTCATACCCCATTTTTGGTGGAGCGCTCACATCTTCCACTGTGCCAGCAGTCTTGCTGCAGTTCATAGACCTCCTGGTTTACATTTTTCCAGAAAGTATATCTTTAGATTTCTGCAGAAGTCTGAGGAGCCTGGAAGGAGCTTGGGGAATGAGATGGCAATCCAGGTCTTCCCAGATGGTTCTACCTTTGTCCCCTGCAGGGAATCCCACTCCTCCTTCCTGACTGGGAGCACAGCCAGAGCCTTTGGAGGAATCTGGAGTGAAAATCTCGGGCAGTCTGGCTTTCTTACTGTTCACTTGTAGTTTTGCTTTCTCACAACTGCCAACCACTAATCAGCCTGATTTCCAGCTTCAAGATTTCTATTGCTGTTGTCTGCTTTCCTATTCCCACCATGGGGGACGGTGTCTTTTTTTTTTTTAATTATGGTTAAAATATATAAAACATAAAGTGTTCCATTTTAGCCATTTTTAGGTACACAGTTTAGTGGCAGTAAGTACATTCACGTTGTTTTGTGTATTTTTTTAATAATATAACAAATACAAATAAAAGATTGTTTAATGTGATTATAGTGGAATTTTAGGTGTGATCAGGAGCCATGGCATAGTCTTCTGTTGAAACGGGTGATAGGATTTGTTTACCACCTCCTAGGAAAGCGGTTGGATAGTTTGTTGGCATAAAACTACATTTTATATATTTTTAATAATTGTAGCTTTATAGAAATTGCAGTTGTAACTCCCAGGCCTGGCATTCAAGGCTCTCCACGATCTGGGCTACCCACCGTGTCCTCCAGCCGTCTGTCGTACCTCCTACTGCCCACTCACTGTTCCTGGCATGAGATGCGATCTCCAGCCCCCATGCCTTTGCTGTGCGGAGTGTTCCAGAGTGAATTGTCCCTCCCGTCTGTCTCTCTGCCCTCTTCCTCGTCTTTCCATCTTTCTGCCCCACATCACTGCCTTCCACCCCAGGCCTGTGCTCGTTCCTCCTCGGTTTTCCCCCATGACCTGATACATACCTCTGAATTATCACCTTGGGTTTCCCATACTGTCCAGCTCTCTTTGATGTCTGTTTCTTTGCTGAGTCTTCCTCAGTGCCTGGCAGTCAGTTAAATGTCTTTATTCTTTTTTGTAGGATATCCGACACGAAGCCAGTGACTTCCCATGTAGAGTTGCCAAGCTTCCTAAGAACAAAAACCGAAATAGGTACAGAGACGTCAGTCCCTGTAAGTATCCACGTGGCCGGTACCAGTCTTGCTCTTCCTCTGCTGCAGGCCCTTTTAGTCAAGACTCCTTTTGCCTTGGGGTTTGGTATAATAATAAATATAATAATAAATCAATGTAGCAGAGGTTTATGACTCGATTGTTTCCTATAGTAAAGGCATTAGAGACTTATAGTAATGGCTCATTTTTCCACCATTATAGAAGGGCTGAGGTTTCAGTTTCTGGAAAATTCAGTGAAGTTCAAAGCACTTTTTTTTAGCTTTGACTGCTTTTGTGATGAATCATTTTCCTACCAGCTGAAGCAGAGGGTAGCAGGCATAATAAAAGCTTTTCTGGATGACTCAGCAGCAGTGTCATTAGAGCACAAGCACTGTGTTCAGCTGTAATGAAGCCCCACACAGGCCTTCGGGGTGGGCACTGTTGTCCCCTGCGCTGAATATGCAAGGCAGCTCTGCTTGGAGTCCCCACCGCCTCCACCCCTGCCAGCCTCGTCATTCTTCCCCCTCTTTCCTGCTGTGAGTTCTTCCTAGGATTGTCAGTGTGCCTGCTGGCCTGTGGCAGCCCTGTCCGCCTTCTTAGTGACTGGCTGTCAGTCTGCTGCTGGCTGAAAAGTAAATGACTTACCATGTTAGGATTTGCATAAAGCAAGGAAAACTGGAATGAGTACAGGACGTGAACTGCGCCATCTCCTCTAGGCCACAGAGGCTTTTTTGACCCCCCTCCAAGTCTTTAGACATTGTCAGGCAGTGAGGGGTCATAGCTGCCAATGTCTCCATGGTAGTATGCTCTGCCAGGGATGCAGGAGATTATCCAGTCATTCCTCCAGTGAGCACTTCCTGCAGGTCCTGTGCCCATGGCTGGGAGTGATGGCTGTCATTGTTCTCTGCCAGAAGGGTTAGCAGTGCATCCTGATCTGACTTAGGTGGCGCCCAGATTCCTGGAAGGGGTCTAAAAATGGACTTAGACTTGGTGTAGAACGTGTGCCTCTTGGCTTGCCACGATGGTTCCCTGCCTGGTTTTGTGTGTCAGCTCTGCCACTTAGAGCTGAGTGTCTTTGGGCAGGTTGTTCTCTGTCATAGGAGTATGTGAAGATGAAGCAACATAAACCGCTTAGCCCAGTGCCCAGTACCTCACGCAGACATAAGTGCTCAGTAAATGTTGTCGGTGGTGGGGATGGTTGTCACCAACATCTGAAGTGCGCTTCTAGGTCATCAGGTGACATGATTGGCGCCAACACATGGTACTCTTGATTTAGCTCATCTCAGCTGAGGCACCTCATTGATATATGTTTAAAAACAAAAAGAAAAAACCTTGGTGATTCTGCTGTGAAGTCCTGCCAGAAACCTCCAGACCGCTGATCAGAACGCGACAGAACCATCACCGTTCACCTCTTTCACATGGTGCCAGGATACCCTGGGTTTCTAGTTTTTGCTGTACTTGCTCTAATTAGGGAATAATCTTGTCTTTAATATTCCTTTGCTACATTTTTTAACGTTCCTTATCTAAATGGTTTTATGAATCAGTTTTACAGAGAAAAAAAAACTATTTAAAATATTCTTCCAGGGGCTGGTCCAAGTACAGTAGTGTTTACAACTATATGATCACAACCAGTTACAGATTTCTTTGTTCCTTCTCCATCCCCACTGCTTTACTTGACTAGCCCCCCCAAAAAAAAAAAAAAAAAAAAAAAAAATTCTTCCAGGGAAACAATTCTCCAGCTTTTTCACTCCCAATCCCACTCTTCATATCTTTCTCCCCTCCTCCTATCCTCCAGTAGAAACAGTCATTTGCTGTGAAGGTTATGGGGAAGAATGAATCAAGGTAGAAGGTCACCTGCTGCCCAGCTCACGGTGCTGCTGGTGATGACAGCAGTCCACAGTTACAGGCACTTGCTGAACGAGGCTCTGTATACACCTCAGCTCATTGACTCTTCCCACAATCCTCTTGTCACCTACCGTTTAGCAAGTTAAAAAAACCAAGGCTCTGAGGTGAGTTGTTTGCCCAGAGTCACCCAGTGCTGTTTGAACCCACTCACGTAACTCACCAATACCATTACATAATTTTTGAGGTCTTTTATCTCTATGATCCACTTAAAAATTATCCAAGTATCTTTATTTGTACTAAGCCTCCATAATGAGAAACAGTATTCCAGATGGTGGCTAGTTTTCAAAGACATCTCTCTTTAGAATCCTTTAGAACAAAAAGCCCCAGACCACTTATCCCCATTCATGTCTCCTTTCCCCTTTGGACGCAGGGAGAAGGTACTGTTTATGGGTGGTCACCTGAGTTTATTGTCCCTTGTGCTGTGCCAGAAATAAAGGTCCCCACCTGCTCTTATTAGCTCTACTAACAGGGTAAGGAAAGTGGCCCTCAGGGAGCTACTGCTTTTGTGACAAATGATACAAGAAAAAAAGTGGCTTTTTTCTTTTTGTGATCTGGGGCAGAACTTCCAGATGAGAGTTTATTTCTAAAAACTAAAAGGTACATTTAATATACTTTCAGTGTTTGGGTTTAAATTCTCTTTCAAATGTCTTTGTGATATGCTCTGAATTTTAAAAATTTAGAATCATTGAAGTTCATTGTACTTGAACTTAAAAAAAACAAAAACCTTGTATAAAGGTCAAGGTATGACTTCATGCTGCTGTGTACTTAGGTCATTTAATCTTCAAACTACTGGACAGAGGTTAGGTTGAAGTTCGATCTTAAATCCTATCTACTGTAGCTCATCGTACTAGCAACAGCTGTAGGGACTAGGTGGAATTTATGGTGGATTTTGTTCCCTTTTAAAGATTGAAGCCACCATATTTTTTGCTCTCTAAAAGTTTATGTCAGCCAGGCATGGGTGGCTCACACTTGAAATCCCAGCACTTTGGGAGGCAGAGGTGGGTGGATCACTTGAGGCCAGGAATTCGAGACCAGCCTGACCAACATGGTGAGACCCCATCTCTACTGAAAATACAAAAATTAGGTGGGCATGGTGGCCTGTGCCTGTAATCCGAGCTACTCGGGAGACTGAGGCAGGAGAATCACTTGAACCCAGGAGATGGAGGCTGCCATGAGCTGAGAATGTACCACTGCACTCCAGCCTGGGTGACAGAGCGAGACTCTGACTCAAAAAAAAAAACACAAAAGTTACACATCAGAGAACAGACCCTTTGATGCCCTCCTCTAGTCCTGGAAGGTTTGAGGGGAGAGTAATAAGTATCACAACAAGATATGACCTGAGAACAGATTTCCCAGATAGGACATGATCCATATTGTAATATGGCTTACCGCTATTGCTTCGTAGCGTGAAGTTTCAAACACTTCCAAAAACCCTTTCAGAAAATCCCAGTCACCCCATACTGATGACTAATCTCTACTAAAACAGGGCTTCAGCCAGTGTGAATGCCCCTGATGCCACCAACTCACCTTTGCTTTTCTGTAGGGTGTGCACTTGCATGGACACATTCAGCTTTTCCGGGTTTAACCTGTGAGTTCTGGTTTGCCTTTCAGTTGACCATAGTCGGATTAAACTACATCAAGAAGATAACGACTATATCAACGCTAGTTTGATAAAAATGGAAGAAGCCCAAAGGAGTTACATCCTTACCCAGGTAAGCAGATTGTCTGAATTTTTGTTTTAATGTCAGTTTAAGAGTTTGAGAGTGCTATTATCCACACCTCAAATAAAACTGCCACATCCTTTAGAAGGTCAGGTTTTCAGCAAACCAAAAAGCAACAAGGAAGGGGGAAAATCTTCCTTCAAAGGTTCAGTTTGGTTGTAAGGAACGCTAATCTTTTCTGGGAAGCATAAGATGACATTGCTGGAAATGAGAGCTTATAAAAAACAACATTAAAATGCCAGAGTTGCCTGTGGTCTGTTGGCAGAGGCAGCAGTCATGGCTGGAGGAGGGTCTGTACCTGTGTTGCTTCCAGAAGTATTTGTCGTAGAGCATTAAGCACTTGTGATGGCAAATCTAGGAACGTTAGCAGTAGACCAGGAATCTCTGTCCAGAGCCATTCAGAGTAGCTCACCATGGTTCTCATTCTTTGGCCCAGAAGAAAGGCATCATTAGATCATGTGAACAAGCATGAAAAATGACTTAAAATTTCTGTTGGCTTTTGGCATCTTTATGGAAACAAAATCCTGAAAGTGGTTTAATGATTGAGCCTCTTGTAAAACACTCAGTGGCTTGTGACCAAAAGGGTATCTGGGAAAGAGGAAAAAAAGAGTTGCTTTTTAATTAATCTTCTCAAGTCTTAACTTGTTACCTGTAAGTTGGTCTAAAAAGACTGGGTTTCTTGTTTTGTTTTTCATCATAATTTTTGTTTTCTCATTCCATGTCAGCTTTTAGTCTTATATGGCTTTAGGCCATAGGGTGATTTCGAACATTGTAATTTTGCTTAATAATTTGGAAATTAAAATTCTGGGGAAGCCAGAATGCTGTATGAAGAAAGGCTGCTTTGAGCAAGGAGCTAGGTCAGGGTGCGTTCAACTGAGGCTGAGGCCTTTCTTCACTGCCTTTTTGTCTTGTCCCAGTTGCTCCCCATTTATGACCAAAATCAGCCCAGATGCCTCTCGTCATCTGGGATGTAGAGCATCAGCCCAGCTGTGTTCAGTCCTATGGGGCCATTGAATAAGTTCTTGGTGCGTGAATACAGGGCAGGCCTTTACCAGGCCCTGAGCTCCTGGTCCTCCCAGCACCACTGGGGTATTTAGGGGAGACTTATGGGGGAGGGGTTTGATAAGGAGGGAGAGGTCTGGGGATGAGGTTGAGGCAAAAGTGACTTCCTGGGGACTTTGCTTTTTGGAGAAGTCGAATTTCCTGCCTCCTGATTTCAGCCCTTCAACTCTGGTGTGGAGTCAGGAAGCCCTTTAAATACCTGTTATTGGGTGTATCATGTCAAGTGTTGCATTAGCAAATGACCATGTACACTTGTGCTACTGTCCTGCCTACCCCGCATCCTAGCACTTCCTTGGGGCATGGGAAGCTCTGTCTGGTTTGTGAGGTGGCACTGGGGATGTCGAGAAACTGTTTACACAGTTTCCCTTTGCCCTGGGGATTTACTAAGGGAGTCGAGGCAGCCCGACCCCAAAGTATCACCTCTGGACACTATGACTGAAACATTTTCCTAGTGCCCAAACCAAGAACACCCTTCCCATTTCTTTTTCAGTGTTATTCATTATGTAATAATACAAGTCTGCCTTCTCATTTTTTAAAAGTCGGAAGTATAGAAGAGCAGAGAATAATGTCCAAGGGGCCCTCTTTCACCTTCCCCGTGCAGTGTCAGCTAAGTGTGGTGTGTGTCCTTGCAGATCTTAGGGGATTGTGATCCTTCAGACCATTCTAAACTGGGGTGGTGTTGGGAGTTAGGGAAGACATGAAGGGAGTAGTGGAGAGCTGCAGTGACTGGAGTCTTCATGCCAGGAAGACTGGAGTGGAGAATGCAAGGCCCAGGTTGTCAGCCATGTGCCACGGGATTTCTGGCTGCCAGGAGCTGTTTTTCTGTTCACTGGGGAGGGAAGAGTTAAATGTGGCTTTTCTCTAAGTCCCTTCAGCACAGGGAGTGCTGACTTGTCTTGTTCAGGCAGTAAGTTCAAGATGAGCTCAGGAAAGAAAGTGAGAGGACACTGAGGGCTAGCATGGTTGAGCCAAGTGTGATGGGACTTAAAGGGAGAAGATTTTAAGAATAAGGAGCTTATGGGCCGGGCGTGGTCGCTCACACCTGTAATCCCAGCACTTTGGGAGGCTGAGGCAGGCGGATCACTTGGGTCAGGAGTTCGAGGCCAGCCTGGCCAACGTGGTAAAACCCCCGTCTCTACTAAAAATACAGAAATTAGCCGGGTGTGGTGGTGTGCACCTGTAATCCCAGCTACTCAGGAGACTGAGACAGGAGAATCGCTTGAACCCGGGAGGCAGAGGTTGCAGTGAGCCAGGATTGCGGCACTGCACTCCAACCTGGGTGACAGAGCGAGACTCTGTCTAAAAAAAAAAAAAAAGGAGCTTAGATGAAAATAGATGAGAATGGAAACCATGAGAAGTGATGCTGGCCAAGGACATGAGGGCATGACAGGTTCTGGTGTGGAGGTAATAGGCGATGTCTCTTCCAGCCACTGCTAATAATTGAGACAAACTCAAGGCACTCATACCCTGTGTCCAGCAAACATCTGTGCCCGTTGCCAGGTGAGCTGGAGTGAAAGGGGCCAGCTGCTCCGCAGACACCCTCATGCCCCAGTGACTCTGTTCCCTTTGGGCCACCTCAATGACCATTTGTGTTTCTACATCTCCTAAGTTTGTTGGGCCAAGGAGGGAGGCTGTCTGCCGTCAGGGTCCTCATTGCTGTTGGTAGGAATAGTCGCTGATATTTCATTGTGTGTTTACTGCATTCTAGGGACTGTGCTAAGTACTTTATATAAATGAATGTACTTCATTTTCACAGCTCTGTGAATAGGTACTATTATTAGTCAAGTAAGCAATGGGGAAACTGAGCAGGGAGCGATGGAGTGACTTGCCCAAGGTCACGAGATGACGTGATTGGAACCAAGAGGAGTGTTGTGGTTGGTCACGCCCCCACACTGCCTCTCATCTGCACCAAGGAGTTTTGTCCCATAGCCCAAGGGCCTTGGGGATGAATCTCAGTGGAGGCCCTTAGCTGGCCTGCCTGAGCCAGAAAGCAGAATCGGCATTTTTCTGTCCTTGGTTGGCCAGCCCTGAACTGAGATGCGGAAATGGCCCTTTGCTGCCTGGTAGAAAATGGAGCTGCTGTTACTGACCACCAGGCAGAGAGAGGTGGGTCCCTGTCCCAGCCTCAGCCACCACTGTGCCTAAGCTGTGGGGACTGAGGGCGCTATCGTTAGCTGACTGCAGAAGGTGAGCTCACGCTGTGGCGTGTTATGTTTCAGATGTCACATGTTGTGTTATTGTGTCTTTGCAGGGCCCTTTGCCTAACACATGCGGTCACTTTTGGGAGATGGTGTGGGAACAGAAAAGCAGGGGTGTCGTCATGCTCAACAGAGTGATGGAGAAAGGTTCGGTAAGTCTCAGATTCATCTGCTGTGTATGTGATCATACGTACCACTCCATACAGTTAACATTTCATCCAGATTTTTAAATTATTTTTCTTGCTTTTGTATTTCCTTTATGTAGTATTTTTATTTAAAAAAATTAAAACAGCAGCATATAAATGCATGTTGGTCATCAACCAGTTAATGAAGTGAATGAAAGGGAGGCGGCGGGAGAATTGCACGGACCTCTTCGCCCACACCTTCTTCAGAGTGCGGTGCATGTGGCGCTCCGCCCACCTGTGCTGCCTTTGCGGCTCTCGTCACAGTGTGGACTTGTGTGTGGAGTTATGGAGACCTGCTTTTATTGAAAAGCAAATTCTTAGTACATCTTCATGGTGTCTGATTTTTTTGTCTGGTGAGAATGTGGCTACCTCTGCGGAGCTGTGGGAGTGGCTGACTCTAGATGAGATTTGCCTCCATTCAATATCCAGATGCTTGCCCTGCCATACCTCTTCGGAGTGAGCATTGACTTCAGAATGTGTGTCATTCTAAGTTCTTGCAACTTTTCAAACACCCCTTGGGCTAGTGTGTGGCTGCACGGTGTCCATTTGTGCAGGCCACCACTCCTCTTGCATCTGGGTCTAGCCACCTCTCCTTCTCAACTCACCACAGTTCATTTTTGTACCATGCTTCCAGAATGAGCTTTCTCAAATCCACGTGTCACCACAGTTCTTCCCAACTGAAAACGTTTGTGTGATTCCCTTTGCCTCACAGGTTAATGCATGGTGTGGCTTACAGAACCTTGCAGGTCTGGCCCTAGGCCCCTGGACACAGACCTCTCACCGCTCTTGGAACTTTAGCCAGGACAAACTTTTCGTTTTTAGTTTCTTACCATGTTCTCTGGGCTGAGGAGTCCCAGTGCCCATGCTCATCCCACTTCCAGGCACCCCTGGATGGCTGCCCCCGGCTCCCCAACTGCCTGCACTCTCCCTTGCCCTCCTCACTGTGTTGGAATAGCTGAGGATAGCCAATTTCTGGGCACTCTCCTGTGTAGACTGTCCTGTGTAGACTGTCTGTGTAGACCGGCCTGTGTAGATAGTCTGTGTAGACCGTCCTGTGTAGACTGTCTATGTAGACCATCCCATGTAAACCGTCTGCCTGTGCAGGCACAGGCCAGCGTTCAGCAGGGCCACAGGCTCCTTGGCCTCCCTGCCCTCGCTGCTCCCCAGCACTGCCAGCCCTGCTGCGGGGTCCAGGAGGAGATGAGCTGAGGATCGTGGAGACCAATAGGAACGTGTGGCCCAGGAGCAGGGAACTGGGTGTCCCTGGGCCTTGGCAGGCCCAGGCTCAGCTGGGACATGGTTCTCACAGCTGTCCTGGTTGTCTCCGGCCATAGAAGAACGTGGGGGCTCCAGGGAGGCCACCTTTCCAAAAAAAAAAGCACAGTCATGGCCCTAGAGTGTAAAAACTCCCAAGTGTTAAGAAGCAACACATCAAAGGAAACTTCAGCAGTGAAAACTTGAAGCATTAACCACAAAGCCTCTCCCTCCACCACACACAAAGAAACGGCTTTAGTTGCTCGCAGAAAGCCTTCCTCTTAGGACAGCGCATGTTTAAAATCATAGGGGTTTGGTTGGTTTTGTTTTGGGGTTGGGTTTTTTTTTGTTTTGTTTTGTTTTTTTGCCTTTGCCTACTTTTTTAAAAAATGAAAGTATTTATTTGTCCAATAATAATAGATAGGGAGCTTGCCTGAGTGTTCTGTTGATGATATAATGTATCTTGTTTTAGAAAAGAACTTTTTCAGTAAAAGGTGGTTTTTAAATTTTTTCTTCCCTCAGTAGCTTGATTAGTAAAATGTGAAGTTACAAATGTGAAGCAAACCCCACTCTTCACCACTCGTCAGCAATTTTGAGTAAAGAAACAAAGCATCAGGTTCTCACAGCACACACTCTCTGCGAAGGAATGGGAAGCCTGGCGGCCTGTGGAAGCCTTCAGCACAGCTCCATCTGCAGGCTTCTGACCCTCAGCACTACCGACACTTGGGCTGGAGCATTCTCTGCTAGGGATCCGGGCAGGGAGTGGCTGTGCTGGGCATTGTAGGATGTTTAGCAGCATCTTTGGCCTCTACCCACCAGGTGCCAGTAGCACCCCCTCCCCAGATGTGGCAGTCAGCTGTGTTTCTGTCTAGACTCCAGACTTTGTCCGATGTCCCCTTGTAGGCCAAATTGCCCCTGGTTGAGAACCACTGCTCTAGATGGTATTGAGGGTTGGGAATTTTAAATCAAGACATTTATTCAGAAATTACCAGATACAGTAGCATTTGCTTTTTATTTATTTCTTTGTTGCTAAGTGTTTGGTAAAACCTCTTTGCTGTGAGCACAAGATTTGCTTTAGCAATCATTGTCACATTACAGCAAGGAGCGGTGTCCAGCGCTGTGGTTATGTGTTTGAGCAGTGTCCAGCACTGTAGTTACGTGTTCCAGCCTCACCAGGCCCTGTGCTTCATTGTCTCTCACCCAAGGCTGACCACAAGTGGCCCACAGATCCACTGTGACAACCTTTCCCTTTGGGTTACTGTGGTGGCATCGAAAACATGGCTGGTTGGCTTTGCTGTAGTTTACTGTGATAACTGTGCCAGCAGTCCCTGCTTTCCTTTGTTAAGTATCCCATTCCACTGGAGGATTACTTAGGCATGCAAATTGGCATGAAAAACAATGTATGGTGTGAGATTGTTAAAGTTTCTTTGGGATCAACATTTTCAATTCTGTATCAGCATTATCCCTCCCAGAGGGCTGGCTGGGAAAAATCATGAGAAGTTACAGTATCTTATTTGCTCAGCTAATCTAATTATAAATGATCCACACAGCTTGTGGTAAAACCAGCTTTTAGGGAGTTTTCATTTAATGCATACTTGTTTTCTGATTTCCTTCCTTCACCAAATAGTGTAGGATGCTCCCTCTTACTTTTGGCAAACATGCCTGTTGTCTTTTGGGACCCTGGGCTTCCTGGAAACCGGTTATGTGGAAGATGATTGTGTGTGTTAGACTGGGGTCATCCAGATGGCTAGAGTTCTCACTGGTGCTGTTTAAGGATTGACTTTAGACACGTCAGTGTAGGCTGCACCATGGCGTAAGGGTTGGGATTGTTGTTTAGATGGGGGAAGTAAGCAAGGCCAGTTTAATTGGCCATTGCAGAATCTCACCTGTATCTCTCTCCTGAAATCTGCACTAAAGCTGCCGTTTGCTTTCAGGTGCTTTCATGCACAAGACACTGCACTCTCTTGTATTTAGTTCTCTGTGTTAAGAATTACTTAGTTCTCTGTGTTAATAATTTTTGGCAAAACCAAATTACCTGTCACAGGGTTAATGTAGATGTCTTTCATAGGTTTTCTAAACACCGCCTGCCCACTTGTTTGGGAAGGCCCCAAGGACTCTTTAACATCTGCCTTCATGGTGGAAACAGCAACTACGAGAGATGCCAGCATGTTGGCACCACCATATTTCTCTGGTGCCAACCCAAGATAGGACTCAGTTTGAGGCCTGGTGAAGGACTATGTTCTAATAAAAATCTATCTACTTTTCATGGCAGTATATATCACTGTAATAGGGTAACTGAAAATAGTGATCTTGTGCCTTTTAAAAATTTTATGTGTTTAAAACAAAAATTTCTGTTGGAAATGACAGGGCATAGCTTGCTGCTGTAGACACCTGAGAGTCCTTAAAAATAAATATTGGGTGATTGACACTTAGTTGTATGACAGAATTCCTCACTTGTACAGTTCCAAAGTCTTAGTCCTTACCCAGATTACAGAGGGTTATTAGGCATTAGGTTTGGTTTTGAAAGTGAGTGCTTGCTGTCTGGAGGTGAGATTTAAGACTCATCTACCCTGCTTATGAGATGAGGAATGGTGGCCTCTTCCTCCTGCATTTCTGTTCTTTGCTTCCTTCTCTGCTCACTGTGTGGAATGCGCACCTCAGCATGGGTGGTGTGGAACTTATCAGATCAGTCTCTTGTTTCTGGGGTCTTGAGGCATTATAAGATCTACTTGTTAGAAGTGTGGGATTAATGCATCTTTTCACATTCTTTTAAGTTCCTGCTTTCATCTGCCACACCCACTGTGGCTAGGTGGGGGTCTTGCCATGTAATTAGCGCCTCCATGCTGAGTGGCAGAATTGCTTCAGTGGTGACAGATTGTCCCCATTCCAGAGTTCACTTTTGGCAACTCATCATTGATCCAGGAAGGTGACATGGATGAAACTGGCTAAGACTTCAGACAGGCCCGTGTCCAGACTCTTGAGAAAGCTCTGTTGGCTTCTGGTCTGGCACTGAGAAGTTTGCTGCGATGCTGGCATCACAACCTGGTGTTTCTTCATTTGTTTCTCCCACATTTTGCTTTGGTTTTGTCTTTTGGGCAGCTTCCAGCTTCAGTAGAGCAGGACCAATAGGCATTTGTGGTTCTATATTCATCCTCCTCAAGTGCTTCCTGGCTCCTCATTGCCCCCAGATGATGCCACAGGTCCCTGGGCCTGCTGCCAGTCGGCTGTGATCTGGGCCTCTGCTGGCCCCTTCTCCAGCTGCTCTTTTCAGCCTGGCTTATTTGCAGTCACTGCCTAGGAAATCCTAGTCATCTTTCAAAACCTGCCTCTTGCATAGAGCTTTCTCTGATCTCTCTTTCCTGTAATTTTGCCTGACCTGAAACATTTCCCTCTTCTGAATTCCTGCTGCCTGTCCGTAGCATTTCCCCCTCAGCCCTCCCCCATAGCCCACCTTGTCACTGCTGGGCACAGCAGTCTCTCCTCACAGACAGCTGGCCCTGAAGTGGTTCCCTTCACCCACACCATCCTTTGCCCCAGAGGAGGTATTGAGTGGGTCAGTGCATGTGAACTGCAAGTGTCATTTGCCAAAGAGCTGTTGACACACGCTGACATTTCTTTTGCTGAAAATCGTAAGGGCTTTGAGCTTCCCTATGTCCAGGCACATGGTCAGGTTGACCCGGTAGCTCTGCCCCTGTTGACCTGCCATTTTTGTCCACAACGGTTATCCATGAGCAGAAACGTTTGCATAACTGAGGCAGATTCAGTAAATGTCACTAAATTCGAGTCCGTTTTTGTCTTAGACCCTAAATGAAACCAAATTTTCATAAATTTGCTTGTTTTAAAGAAAAATTTAACAAGCTACATTTAAATCGAGAACATCAAAATAGTGTCTGAGATTATCAAAAGTATTTTTCTGAATGAACTGAACCAAACCAGAATGAAAGGGCAAGCCCTGGGGAGCCCGTCTCCAAGCCTTCTCTGAAAGGGAGTCTGCATTTGGTGACAACCGTTCAGGCTTTCCAAAGGGCCTCACCTGCTGTCTCTCCCAGTTTTGTTTTTAATTGCCTGTGAGTTTTCTGTGCAGAGTAAGGCACCTACATTCTATGCCAGCAGCCTGATCAGGTCCTGTGTAATGTTTGAAATGGCTGCATAGAGGAGTTTCAAAGCCTTTTATACAATCTGGCTTCACCTCATAGACTGTGAGAAAGCGTCAGAGCCCTGCAGGACCCCATTGCCGTGTTGGACCAGGGAGCTAATGGGTTTGGAAGTCTGAGCCCTGTCTGCACAACCTGCCCCCATCAGCAGCTTCGTGCCCGCACCCCCATCTCCCCGTGAGGCAGGCATCTGTGCTGACCATGGCTTCCATGATCAGAAAACCCCAGATCTTTGGGTTATCATGAAGCTTGTGGGATGTGCTCTAGGCATCCTGCCATAGGAAAACGGTTGCTCACAATAATTCACTGTTATTTGTTCCCCCAGTTAAAATGCGCACAGTACTGGCCACAAAAAGAAGAAAAAGAAATGATCTTTGAAGACACAAACTTGAAATTAACATTGATCTCTGAAGATATCAAGTCATATTATACAGTGCGACAGCTAGAATTGGAAAATCTTACAGTGAGTATGGCACGCACTTCAGCACTTCAGGCGGCTACTGGTTCAGATGCCTCTTCCTTTATCCCTTGGGTGACATTACCTAATGCCGGTGTTCCTGGCTTTTGTATACCCCGAGCAAGACGTGGTTTTGGCACTGAGGTGAGCGGAGCTTACTTGTGCACCTACCGAGTGCCCAGGAATGCCCAGGGAGGGTGGAAACCACAGTGCTCTCCCTGACCTTTAACAACAGTTAACTCCAGTTCTTAGGGAAAGGAGAGTTTCTTGCCCAAAAGACCGGTTCCTGCTTGTGCAGCTGCAGAGGGACCGAAGCGGCAGTCCGCAGGCCCCAGCGAAGCATGCTGCCTTCTTTGTGGTCCTCAGTCTTTGAGTCTGAAGAGAGGGAAGAAGGGGTCTAGGGTCTCACTCCAGTTTTATAGCTAATGGAAATTTTCTAGGCCTGGTCTTGGGTTTATTTGTTGTGGGAAGAGTTTATAACACCAGCTACTTGCTTGGTAAAAGCTGGTCTTGGAACATGGCAAGGCATTGTGGTAAGCAGCACCACCACTGAAGGCTCTGCTCCTGGGGCTTCAGAATAATTCCCCTGGATCCGTAACTTGGAGGTGTTCATGTCATTCTGGGGAACAGTGGAGGGAGTGCCAGGCAGCACCTGGGGGCGCCAGTGAAGAGTGGCAAGCCACCAACCTCTGAAACCTAACTGGGGTTGAATCCTGGTGCCACCTTACCAGCCCGTCACGGTGTCTCCGTTTCCTCTTCTGTCAAACTCAGGTTTTGCAAGGGTTCTGGGAGGTCCTATGTGGGAAGGGTTAGCAGTTACTGTGGGTGTGTAGCACGGGCTTTGTCTAAAGGGAAGATGGAGCTGTAGGGAGACCATGTGGAGTGGGGCTCCAGGGCTGTGTGGGTGGGGAGGGATCTGCTTCTGGCTGACCCCATGCCTCCCCTTCTCAAGTACTATTTTTTAATCGTTATGGTTCCTGCCATTCATTTCATAGTTGATGTAAACCAGCTGCGGTGGCTCATGTCTTTAATCCCAGCACTTGGGGAGGCTGAGGCCAGGAGGATTACTCTCGAGGCCAGTAGTTCAAGACCAGCCTGGGCAACATAGCGAGACCCCCGTCTCTACAAAAAAAACAAAAACAATTAGCCAGACATAGTGGTACTCCCCTATAGTCCAGCTACTCAGGAGGCTAAGGTAGGAGGATTGCTCGTGCCCAGGAGTTCAAGGCTGCAGTGAGCTATGCTTGCACCACTGCACTCCAGCCTGGGTGACGGAGCAAGACCCTGTCTCAAAAAAAAAAGAGTAGTGAAAGTAAGATCTAGAATTTAGCACAGGTTACCAGGAAGTAGGGAAGGGGTTCGGGCTGCCTGGCTCCTGAGGATGGTAGCAGTGCAGCTGCTGCGAGTGCTTTCTGCCCTCTGGTGGTGACCGCTTCAGAGTCAGCAGTCCTGCCATAGCCCTGGCAGGGCAGAGGGGCTCTGAGTACAGTGGATGGAGGCGCTTTCTGGAAGATTCTCAGGAGTAACATGGGCAGCATGTTGGAATGTGCTAGAGGATTTATGCAGTAGACTTTTAAAGAAATGCTTCTTAGCATTTGCAAACCTGACATTAAGAGTGACTTCTGGGGAACTCTTTGCTTGTTGAGGGAAACTGAATTTCAACAGAGCAGAAGAGCTGTGTGCTTTTTGCTTGGCAGAATGAATACAGCCAGCTCAGAGGTTTTGGTGTTAGGATCTGTTTGCTCCAACAGACTTTGTTTTTAAAAGGCTTTTCTCAGCCATGGCTGTCTGTTCTAGCACAAGGCTGGAGTGAATTCCTTGTGAAAGATGTGGGCAGGTGTGAGGGAGGGTATCAGTGGGCGGCAACCCACACCTGCAAGGATTAAAAGAAAACTTGAGTTTGGCATGCTTGCTTCTTACTCAGTTTTAAAATACATTTTAACGGCCAGGCGCGGTGGCTCACGCCTGTAATCCCAGCACTTTGGGAGGCCGAGGCAGGTGGATCACGAGGCCAGGAGTTCAAGACCAGCCTGGCCAAGATGGTGAAACCCCGTCTCTACTAAAAACACACACAAAAAAATTAGCCAGGCGTGGTGGCAAGTGCCTGTAATCCCAGGTACTCGGGAGGCTGAGGCAGAGAATTGCTTGAACCTGGGAGGTGGAGGTTGCATTGAGCCAAGATCATGCCACTGCACCCCAACCTGGGCGACAGAGCGAGACTCTGTCTCAAAATAATAATATTAATTTTTTAAAATACATTTTAAGTCCTTTTCTTCCCCACTCACCTGCACGCCCCAAATAGAAGAGGTATTTCTTTTTCTTTAATGTCATTAAGGTTATATGGATACCATTTTCTAGAGAGGAAAGAATGATGGAATTGCCTAGTGTGATTCTAGCATTTATCCTAACATACACAAATTTCTCCTTGTTCTGTGCAAGATACTGTATTTAATATTTAATAAATATTAAATATTATTTACTAGTGTAGTTAATGGCTGAGGCAGGGTTAAACATGTATTATTTTCATCCCAGCAGAGTTGGGGGAGGTCCTAGTAACTGTGCCATGAGCTCTGTGAGGGTGAGGTGGTATCTTTGCCCCTGCCTCCCTGGCACGGTAACTGGCACATGATTGGCATAGTATGGACATTCGTCAAGTGAAGGAAGGCATCATGAGCAGATCTCTGGCCTGAATCCTTCTGCCATCAGCTGCTCTCCAGGTGGCCCTGGCACTAGGCCACAGGGAAACCCTCCAGGCTGGTATGGTTCCTGTCTGTGGCTGTCTTCCTGGGCCCATGTTAGGAGACTTTCACTTCCAGGAGCCCTTTCCCTCTCAGGGCCTTGCTTACCAAGTGGTTGGTTCCCATTTACTATGAGCTCTTAGGTCACTGAAGATGTTGGGCACTCCCCCTAGTGAGGGCTGCCTTTTGATCACAGCCGCCGGAAGCCTCAAGGAAGGAGCAGAGCTGGAAACAGAACCCAGGCCATTGTTTCTGTTCCTGTGGGGCAGACTCAGCCAGGGGAAGAGACACTTTGGGACAAGGGCTGGGGTCCACCTTTCAAAAGTGTCTACAGCAGGCTTTGAGCATGGACTCTCTACCTCCAAATGTCCACCTCCTCATCAGGAAAATGGATGGGAGTGCCTGCCTGGAGCAGCTGGTGGGAAGGCGCAGTGCCAGCACCCAGGACACACTTGGTTCATAGGCTAATGTCATTTGCCCTGACTACCTCTTCAGCTGAGTGTTGAGCCACACCTTGGAGTCACCAGTCTTTGGAGACCAAGTCTGTTACTTTTTTCTCTAAAGTGACAATCCTCTGAAACCTCCAGATCATCTTGAAGCCCTGTCTGAAAGTTGCCCAGAGCCAGTGCCTCACCTGCTGTTCCTTGTTCACTTTTTCATGGGAGGCCTTGCAGGGCTTCATGACAGGATTTTGTGGGTGGCCACACAGCATCATTGTGACTCATGAGACAGAGAGAAACCAGTTGTGACCATGTAGACAGTAGAAGTGATAGGGAGAAAAGAGAAAAGAGGTGAGGGGACTCTTCAATCCGAAGGGACGTGAAGTCTAAGCAGGTGCGCCCTGCAGGTTCAGTGTCAAGCCCAGGGCCTGGCCCCAGGGTGTGGTATTGGTTGACTGGGTGTGTGGACCCTGGGAGAAAGTCTGAGATTTAATGTTCCTCTTAGAGGTCGATGAGTGGAAGGTGATTCTGTGTGTACTTGGAATTAGTGATTTCTGTACAGATGATTCTCTTAGAATCATCATGAGTATTTTTCTCTTTCAGATCCAAGAAACTCGAGAGATCTTACATTTCCACTATACCACATGGCCTGACTTTGGAGTCCCCGAATCGCCAGCCTCATTCTTGAACTTTCTTTTCAAAGTCCGAGAGTCAGGGTCACTCAGCCCGGAGCACGGGCCCGTCGTGGTGCACTGCAGTGCGGGGATCGGCAGGTCTGGGACCTTCTGTCTGGCTGATACCTGCCTCTTGCTGGTAAGGAGGCCCTTGCAGACACCCTGGGGAGCTCCTTCACCTGCTCTGCTGTGATGTTTTCTCCTAAATAGAAACCGAAGCACTCCTCTTCCAAAAGAGACTCACTGTGTTAGTCTGTTTTTGCATTACTAATAAAGGCATACCTGAGACTCGGTCATTTATAAAGAAAAGAGGTTTAACTGGCTCCCGGTTCTGCAGGCTGTACAAGCATGGCGCCAGCACCTGTTCGGCTTCTGGGGAGACCTCAGGGAGCTTCCGGTCATGGTGGAAGGCGAAGGGGAGTGGGAGCAAGAGATGGGCAGGTCCCACACTCTTAACAACCAGATATCTTGTGAATGCATTGCCTCAGGGAGGGCACCAAGCCTTTCATGAGGGACCTGCCCCCCTGACCCAGGCACCTCCCACCCAGCCCCACCTCCAACACTGGGGATCACATTTCAGCATGAGATTGGGAGGGGACAGACATCTAACTGTGTTAGTCACATTGCCCTTGAGAACTGGACCTGGCTGAATTATGTCACCTCTCTGGCTTTCAGATGGACAAGAGGAAAGACCCTTCTTCCGTTGATATCAAGAAAGTGCTGTTAGAAATGAGGAAGTTTCGGATGGGGCTGATCCAGACGGCAGACCAGCTGCGCTTCTCCTACCTGGCTGTGATCGAAGGTGCCAAATTCATCATGGGGGACTCTTCCGTGCAGGTCAGCGTTGCCTTTGTTTGAATCCAGGTGTGACCATTTTAACTTTTTTGTCTTTGAAGGAGGCTGTCAGTTGTAAAAGTTCAAACACCGTCTGGTGTCAGGGGAAACAGCTACCCTTCATGTTTAAAATAGCTAGAAAGTTGTCAAAATGTTCACCATGTTGCACTTTGTGCCTTTGACGTGCTCACAGAGAGCATTGATAGGAAGAAGAGACTTTATTTTCAAAAGATTTCATCTTCCAAGTACATGACTGCAGCTCTGAGAGGCCGAGAGCCCCTCGCCAAGCCGTCACCTCTGCTCACGCAAGGGGACTTCCTGACAAACCAGCCGACGCGAACACTAATAGGACTTCCTCTTGCTGCTCTTTCAAGGATCAGTGGAAGGAGCTTTCCCACGAGGACCTGGAGCCCCCACCCGAGCACGTCCCCCCACCTCCCCGGCCACCCAAACGAATCCTGGAGCCACACAATGGGAAATGCAGGGAGTTCTTCCCAAATCACCAGTGGGTGAAGGATGAGACCCAGGAGGATAAAGACTGCCCCGTCAAGGAAGAAACAGGAAGCCCCTTAAACGCCGCACCCTACAGCATGGAAAGGTAATATGATTGGGTCCCAGCTTGTTGGGTTGAGGGGAGATGACCTTCTGTTCTAGAAACACACACTGGTACTGAAACCCTGTGGACGCAGCCTCCTGTTGGCAAGCAGTGCTTCCGCATCCTTGGGGAACAGGGCGTGTGGACCACAGCCACTCCACTCCTGACTGCGGGAGGCCCGGTATTGGGCACAGGGTGGCTGCAGGACATGAGCCACTTCTGTGGGCTTCTAGTGCCACCTTGTGGTGCTTGTTGGAATGAGGGGCTCGGTGCCACCAAGTAGCGTTTTTCTGCCCCCTGACGATAGCGCCCTCCCCCAGGCTTCCGGACAGTCCTGAAATGTGATGTCCAGGCTTGACCATGTACCCTCAGTCCCCACAGTGGTCCTTTGGGGAATGTAACCTTTTTTATGTTGTCTTGATTAAATCCCATTTTACTTGCTTGCAGGTTAACAACCATTATTGAGTACCTATTGATACGTGTGGTGTACTGAGTTAACTAGAACATGTCCCCTGGTCTGTGTTCTAGATCATCTTGTTGGGAAAAAGGCAGACCCAAAGCATATTTTGGTGGGAGCCCATGGACAGTGATGTGATAGAGGTGTCCACTGAAGTGGTCAGGAAAGGCTGCTTGCAGTAGGTGGCCGTGCACGGAAAGCTCGCAGAACGAGCAGGTGTTAGTTCCAGCTGGAGATGACTGCCGGCCGTGCCCTTGGTACCTGCTTTCCGGAGGGAAATTTTAAGACGTGTGCATACTTGATCCAGCAGTTGTATACATGGAGAAATTTACCCTGCAGCGACTCTCAAAATAAGCACGTAAAGATGTGTATAGGTAGTTGTATTTGTTGTGGCATTGCTTGTAGTAGTGAAAAATTAGAGACAGGCCAATGATATAACCAGGGACCTGATCAATTACGTTCTCTCCCGGTGTTGGGATATTCTGTAGCTCTTAAAGAATGAGATCTGGGTGTACTGATGTGGCCAGACATTGCAATTGCAGTACATGAGAAGGCAAGTCATACAATAGTGTGTACACCAGTGGATCCTCCAGCCAGATAAATCCTCACAGTGCCCAATCGCCCAGGCACTTGTGAACCCTACCCTGGGTGTGGGTGCTGTCTGAAGTACCTGGGGGAGAGGGTGACAAGTGGACTTCAGGCTGTTGTGGGCCCTGGCCTGGCCCTCCCTCCAAGCAGAGGGGCTGGCTTGCTGGAAGGTTAACATCACCCTACTCTGTCTACATGTGGCTTGTTTTTTCCCAGAATTCCTGCCACAATAGCATCCTTGCCATTCACTTTCTCCAAAGTGAGTAAACCATCTCTGCCCCTCTGATTCCTCAGCCTGAGTCAAGACACTGAAGTTAGAAGTCGGGTCGTGGGGGGAAGTCTTCGAGGTGCCCAGGCTGCCTCCCTAGCCAAAGGGGAGCTGTCGCCGCCCAAGAAGGAGGAGGACCATGCACTGAGTCACTGGAAGCCCTTCCTGGTCAACATGTGTGTGGCTACGGTCCTCACAGCCGGCGCGTACCTCTGCTACAGGGTATGTTTTCACTGACAGACATGCTGGCGAGATGCTCGCGTGCAGAGAGCACTGGCCGCTAGCCCGATGGTAGGATTCAGTTCTGTGGCGCATCTGAGCCAGTCTCAGAAGAAACAGATCAAAGGTTTTTAAAGTCTGGAACTGTGGAAGGGCTAACGAGAATTAAGGATCGATGCACTGGGGTTTTAAGGAGCCCTCTGGTCCCAAGAATATAAGAGTCTAATCTCAGGGCCTTAACCTATTCAGGAGTAAGTAGAGAAAATGCCAAATACGTCTATTTCTCTCTCTCTCTCTCTCCTTTTTTTTATTCCTTTGTTTTTGGAAAAAAATAGAATTACAACACATTGTTGTTTTTAACCTTTATAAAAAGCAGCTTTTTGTTATTTCTGGAAAAAAAACCAAACTAGGCACTTACGAACCTTTCTCGTACCCTTAGGTGATGTAATTAGCTATATAATTTATATTTGATTTCCCAGGGAAGGAATCCCAAACTTTTACGAATGTAAACTCCCTTGGAGAAGAGGGTTAGGACGCTATTGCGCTCAAGCCCCCCTCAGCTGTGTGCACACTGAGCCAGGACAGGGTCTTTGAGCTTTCCCACTGTCAGAACAGCAACAAAAGGCCATCTAGAAAACCAGAACCTGCCTCTGCTTCTGCTCAGAGTGTCCCCGCTGGGTCTCCATTGTCCTTTCTCCATTGCTCCCTCCTGTGACAGCCATCTTGCTCATGTACCAGCCTCATCACCCCATTCCCATAAATGAGTGTCCTCGAGGCCTCTCCCTGGGGGTCAGAGGTCACCACAGGGTGGCCATCAGCATGTCAACCCTCTGTTAATTCAGAGGAGTGGGCTCCACCTCATTGGGAGAAGTGCCATTTCAGCAGAAATCCACACGTTAGACGTGTGTTGCTGTTAAGTAAGGGGAAGAGAGAGGACTAGCCTCAGAGCTCTGGCCATGGAAATGACCTCCTAAGACTTTTTCATTGTTTTAAATATTTTACCTCTTTTCAGGTGGCCATCTGAGTACATCAGATGGTTTTGCAAAATGCAAACAATTTTTTCCTTGGGGGTGATTTTTGGGGAGAAGGGGCTACTGTAAAAAATAAAACCAAAACCCCCTTTGCTCCCTCGGAGGTTGAAGTTGCCGGGGGGTGTGGCCGGGGTCGTGCATGAGGCGACAGCTCTGCGGGTGCGGGTCTGGGCTCATCTGAACTGTTTGGTTTCATTCCAGTTCCTGTTCAACAGCAACACATAGCCTGACCCTCCTCCACTCCACCTCCACCCACTGTCCGCCTCTGCCCACAGAGCCCACGCCCGACTAGCAGGCATGCCGCGGTAGGTAAGGGCCGCCGGACCGCGTAGAGAGCCGGGCCCCGGACGGACGTTGGTTCTCCACTAAAACCCATCTTCCCCGGATGTGTGTCTCACCCTTCATCCTTTTACTTTTTGCCCCTTCCACTTTGAGTACCAAATCCACAAGCCATTTTTTGAGGAGAGTGAAAGAGAGTACCATGCTGGCGGCGCAGAAGGAAGGGGCCTGCACCTGTCTGGAGGCTCGCCCCACCCAGGGCTCCCTCCGGGAGCATCCCAGGGGGTGGCACACCAACAGCCTCCTTGAATCGCAGGGAGCAACTCTCCACTCCATATTTATTTAAACAGTTTTTTCCCCAAAGGTGTCCATTGTGCACTAGCATTTTCTTGAACCAATAATGTATTAAAAATTTTTGATGTCAGCCTTGCATCAAGGGCTTTATCAAAAAGTACAATAATAAATCCTCAGGTAGTACTGGGAATGGAAGACTTTGCCATGGGCCTGCTGCGTCAGACCAGTACTGGGAAGGAGGACGGTTGTAAGGCAGTCGTTATTTAGTGATATTGTGGGTAACGTGAGAAGATAGAACAATGCTATAATATATAATGAACACGTGGGTATTTAATAAGAAACATGATGTGAGATTACTTTGTCCCGCTTATTCTCCTCCCTGTTATCTGCTAGATCTAGTTCTCAATCACTGCTCCCCCGTGTGTACTAGAATGCATGTAAGGTCTTCTTGTGTCCTGATGAAAAATATGTGCTTGAAATGAGAAACTTTGATCTCTGCTTACTAATGTGCCCCATGTCCAAGTCCAACCTGCCTGTGCATGACCTGATCATTACATGGCTGTGGTTCCTAAGCCTGTTGCTGAAGTCATTGTCACTCAGCAATAGGGTGCAGTTTTCCAGGAATAGGCATTTGCCGCATTCCTGGCATGACACTCTAGTGACTTCCTGGTGAGACCCGGCCTATCCTGGTACAGCAGGGTCTCGCTGTAACTCAGACATTCCAAGGGTATGGGAAGCCATATTCACACCTCACGCTCTGGACATGATTTAGGCAAGCAGGGACACCCCCCGCCCCCCACCTTTGGGATCAGCCTCCGCCATTCCAAGTCAGCATTCTTCTTGAGCAGACTGTGATTTGGAAGAGAGGCAACTGCTGGAAACCACACTTCTCGAAACAGCCTGGGTGACGGTCCTTTAGGCAGCCTGCCGCCGTCTCCGTCCGGGTTCACCTTGCCGAGAGAGGCGCGTCTGCCCCACCCTCGAACCCTGTGGGGCCTGATGGTGCTCACGACTCTTCCTGCAAAGGGAACTGAAGACCTCCACATTAAGTGGCTTTTTAACAAGAAAAACACGGCAGCTGTAGCTCCCGAGCTACTCTCTTGCCAGCATTTTCACATTTTGCCTTTCTCGTGGTAGAAGCCAGTACAGAGAAATTCTGTGGTGGGAACATTCTAGGCATCACCCCATAGAGCTGTGGTGAGGTGTGGATAAGGCTTAGGTGCCAGGCTGTAAGCATTCTGAGCTGGGCTTGTTGTTTTTAAGTCCTGTATATGTATGTAGTAGTTTGGGTGTGTATATATAGTAGCATTTCAAAATGGACGTACTGGTTTAACCTCCTATCCTCGGAGAGCAGCTGGCTCTCCACCTTGTTACACGTATGTTAGAGAGGTAGCGAGCTGCTCTGCTATATGCCTTAAGCCAATATTTACTCATCAGGTCATTATTTTTTACAATGGCCATGGAATAAACCATTTTTACAAAAATAAAAACAAACAAAAAAAGCAAGGTGTTTTGGTATAATACCTTTTCAGGTGTGTGTGGATACGTGGCTGCATGACCGGGTGGGTGGGGGGGCGTGTCTCAGGGTCTTCTGTGACCTCACAGAACTGTCAGACTGTACAGTTTTCCAACTTGCCATATTCATGATGGGTTTGCATTTTAGCTGCAACAATAAAGTTTTTTTCTAAAGAACGTGAATTTGGGGTGCTTCCCAGTTTTTTTCTTTGCTTAATTGAGCTAAACCAGGATAAGCAACTCCTGTTTCTTTCCATCCCTGCTGATGTGAAACAGATGTTGTCAATCAGCTGGGGTTAGCGGTTTCCACTTGTAAGAATTAACCTCAGCATCCCGGCATTGCCAGCGCCCTCAGGCTGGAGCGCTTTCCTTGAGTGTGAGCTTATTGAACACCTTCGGCCTCAGCCCACTTCCTTCCCAAACCCACGCTTTCCATGTATAGGGCCCTTGGATAACTTAACGAACTTATCAGTGTTGTTTGAAGAACAGTGTTTTGAGTTGTAATCTCAAAACCATGTCCCTTACCCAGTTACCTGTAAGACACAATGGTTACTGCATCTCAGTACGTAAAGTCCATTTGATACAGAATTGACTTAGAAATAAGATAAAAAATTAGTAGTTTTTCATTTGTGTACAAAATTAAACAATGTAAAAATTCCCCCCAAAGTGATTTTTTTGACTTTTCATTTTGAAGTAATTTTGGACTTGCAGTATGTTGCCAAAATAGTACAAAGCGTTCCTCGGTACCCTCCAAGGTTCCTCGACTGTTTCAAAGCTGGCTGCAGGCCCAGGCTCATGAGACTGGGGAAAGGACAGGCCGTGGTCATGTGGACCCACAGGGGCCTAGGGCTGCAGATGTCAGTGTTGCTCCCACTGTTTCAGGTATAAAAAAGGGCATCTAAGCTTTCAAGAAGAGAATGCTCTAGGGCAACGGTCCCCAACCTTTTGGGCACCAGGGACCGGTTCCATGGAAGACAATTTTTCCACGGGCCTGGGGGTGGTGAGGGACGGTTTTGGGATAGAAACTTCCACCTCAGATCATCAGGCATCAGATTATCATAAGGAGCTTGCAACCTGATCTCTCGCACAGGCAGTTCACAACAGCACGTGCAGTTCACAATAGGGTTCGCGCTCCTATGAGAACCTGATGCTGCAGCTGAACTAACAGGAGGTGGAGCTCAGGCAGTAATGCTTGCTCACCCGCCACTCACCTCCTGCCATGCAGCCCACTTCCTAACAGGCCTCAGACCGGTACCGGTCCGTGGCCTGGGGGTGAGGACCCCTGCTTTAAGTGGGTACTGCTGATGCTTAAAAAAAGAGGAGGGGGTTTGCCAGAAATCAGATGGGGCAAAAGGGCAAAGGCTGTGCCGCAGAGTGCCCATATAGGGGAGAGCACGCCTGAAGCCTTCGAGAGCATGCAGAGAAGCCCGGAGACAGCATTTACCAGAGCCGCTGCTTGAGGCCGCCCTCCTTTAAGTGTCCCCACAGCGCACCACAAGACCACAGGAGTGGCCTCCCCACTGGCAGGTGTTTGGGGAAACAACTGCTGTCTACTCTTTTGGGTAAAAAGTGAAACACCAATTAAAATAGTTTAATTGAAATTTCAGAAAATGGAACATATGAACAAGGCAAATAAATACTAAGTTAAACCAAAAAAGCACAAAATATGTACAGGAAGTATCGATGAGAATGTTCAAGTTCTCCAATGCCATTGCTACAGCAACCTCAAACCCTAGGTTCTGTCTGCACTATTAACACAGACATCTCAGGACATGGTTTGCTTTTTTTAAGACTTAAATAGGAAACTAATTTTCTTTCTTTAAAGCAGTGTGTTCTTCAGTGAACTTTCTTCAGGCTAGTTGATGGCTTCTGTAGCGGTTTATTGACGAGACCCTAGGGTAGCTTCCGAAGCTGGATTGATTGCGTTTGGGTGCGGATGGCCAAAGTGAGTGGCCCTACTGCCCGTGCTACTCAGGGCTGCGGGGCTGATGCGGTGGCTGCTTCCGTTTGTGCTGCTGAACATGGGGAAAATGAGGTTCTCAGTCCACCAGCGGCTGTCTGAGTTCCACCGGCACTCTGGCTGCAGGTCAGGCTGAGAGTGGTTGTAGAAACCCTGGCTTTGTGCCTTCCCACCTTCCCCAGCTCACCAAGGTGACACTTGGCTGCTGCTGAAATGACCTGAGCAGTCTTGCATTAACAGGGCCAGCCACCTGCCAGCCTGCTGCATCCCAGCGCCTCTTGACCCAGAAGTGCCGAGCAGCTGACCGGCAGGGAGGCCTGGAGTTCTACACACTTGTCTTGGAGCCTTTTATTTAGGGCCTCAACTTGCCTGGCCTTGGCCCTTTTGTAGGTGGCCACCTAGTGCGGCTCCGCTCTGCATCTCTGGGAAGGTCACACAGACCCTCAGCCAGAAGTCGAGCGCTCCACTGAGGCCTGACAGCCCCTGCCTTGCTTTTTTCTGCTTCTGTACAAAAGACCAGCCCATGCCCTGGGGCTGGGTCAGTGGCCGGAGCCTCAGGCAGAGCACTGGACAGCTCACACTCCTGGAGGAGTGCACAGCACCATTACCTAGCGCGCAGGCTATGTCCAAGCCGGGCAGCGGCAAAAAGACCGATGTGCGATTTCTGCTCATCAACCAGGATTTTTTAAAATATTGTGATTTCAACGTCTGCCTCCTGGCAAAAGACTTCCCTTTGTTCTGAGCAGAGCTTGTCCATCTTCTCAAAAGCTAACCGTCCCTTTTCACCTGAAACAGCAAAGGGACCTGTCACCAGATTGGGTCCTGCATTGGTACTTCCGACTCTCCTGGGCCAAGGCGGCCCTAGTGCTGAGTGACTGTGGGTCTCGGTGGTCTCTGTGAAGCGGCAGGGGAGAGAGTATGTGCGGGAGCCCCCACCTGGTGACTCACATGGCCTGGGGGGCCTTGCCTTTAACTCTAGGATGTCCTGCTGAATCGGAACCCTGCCTTGCCTCTGGCTTCTGTCCCAAAGGTCATAAAGTCTAAGAAGACAGCGAACACCCCCTGCCACCCCAGCCATAAAGGAGGCCTGCCTTGGCAGGATGCTACAAAGGGTGAAGGTTGGCTCTGTGCCAGGGCTGCTAACGGTGCCCATCCCGGGTACCCCAGAGCTGTTCTGCCTGCTGGGAGAGCTGGGTGTGGCCTCTCGCAGGTTCTGAGGGCCCCAGGAACCCCGCTGCGCTGCACAGATTGTGCCACTTTACCGAACGAGAGTGTGGTTTCCCGGGCTGCCCCCCGCACGGCCTCCAGGTCAGACTGGCACAGGCTGGCAATCTGGTCGATGCTTTCAATGCCCTATTCGAGATTAGGAGAAAAAGGATCCTTTGGGGGCCTTCTCGACAGCAGGTAGAGTCCACTTAGCGGCCCTGCAGGGCCAGCTCTAGCGTCGTCTCTGGGGCCTCAGCCCCTTCTTTTTCTCCAGGCTTCCAGGTTTTTTAGGTGGCCTCAGGTTCATGAGAGGCACCTCTGGACTGTGGAAGTGTCTCGCCTCTTCAGCCCTGACACCTGCTAGGGAGCCAGGCTGTTAGCAGAACTTGTCTTCCTGGATGCCTGCTGAAAGGCTAGAATTGAAAAGGAGGAGACCTGCTGCTTTCTGGACCTTCCTGCCTCCCCCACGCTCTCCTTACCCTACTCTCCAGGGCAGCCTGTGCCAGTACGCCCGACTCTGGCACATGCCCCCGGGTTGCTCCTGCAGGCCAAGGACCGGCATGCGCTGCAGCGCCCTCTACTGGGCACCTGGGCCCTCGCTGGTTTTCTGATCCTAACCAGTTTCTCCTCTTAGAATTTCCTGTTGATTCATCCCAGAATGAATGGGATGAGTGAGTTCAATCTGTATTGAACTATCTTTCATCTAGCAGCTGTGCAATTCCAAATGCAGGTGAGGCTGAGGGAAAGCGGGCATCCCCTCACATCCATGGGATCTATGTGTGGGTTGTATCAAGAGTCTCAAAAATGCTCCTATTCTCCAGCCCTAGAATTGGGTCTAGCCTAAGGAAATAATTCAGAACTCCATGTTTTTAAAACTTTATGCACAAACATGATCATAATGACATGCTTTATGATAAAAATTGGATGAAGAAAACTATTTCCTATGACAGCGGGTGAGTAGGTTAAATTAAGGTATATACTTGATAGCCCCTTCATACAGAATTCTAAAGTGAAAAGAAAAAGACCAAAAAAAAAAAAAAAACAAAAAAAAAAAAAAAACAAAGAATTCTAAAGTGCTGCCAGTCTAACACAAAATGTTCTTATTTTATTGACTGTTTTTAAACTATGTTTGGATCAACAATTTTAAATGCTCACGCATACCCACAAACTTTTAAAAGCAGCATCCCAAAATGTCAGCCATCGCTTCTGCTACATTCTAGGATGATGGACAACTTTCTTTTCTATCTCTGTATTTTATACCTTTTTTTTTTTTTTTGAGATGGGGTCTTGCTTTGTCACCCAGGCTGGAGCGCAGTGGCATGATCTCGGCTCACTGCGACCTCCGCTTCCCGGGTTCAAGTCCCGAGTAACTGGGACTACAGGCATGTGCCACCGCACCTAGCTAATTGTGTGTGTGTGTGTGTGTGTGTGTGTGTGTGTGTGTGTGTGTGTGTGTGTGTGTTATTAGTAGAGATGGGGGTTTTGCCATGTAGGCCAGGCTGGTCTCGAACTCCTGACCTCAGGTGATCTGCCCACCTCAGCCTCCCAAAGTGCATGAGCCACCATGGCCCGGCCCCAGTAGAATCATTTTAAAGTTAACTAACCTTAACCCTAACCACAAGCAGGCTTCTCTGTCAGCCACTAATGGAGAAATGTCAGGCTCACCTTGAGCTCTTTGAGTGCCAGGCACGCGGCCTGCTGGAGCCTTGCATCGTTCTCTGCCAGGGCGTTGGTGTAGAAGAGCAGAGCCTGGGGAGAGTAAGGAGGCTGTGAATGGAGGAGTGAGCAGAAGTGGAGTCCATGGTTCCGGGTCCATCAGCCACCAGCTGCCAACAGTAGGGCACGCTGTGCCAATCTTTCTCTAAATGTTCAGGACATGATCAGTCCATCTTTGGGCCAGGTGTACACAGTCACAAGAGCTATACTGTGATGTTTAATTTATCCCTAAAAACTGGTCCCAGTTCTAATACAATGAAGAAAACTCCTTTTGTCTAATAATATTCCGGAAGTGCATTCTGAAACTGCTGTCTATAAAATCCTGAATTAGAGAAATCGGATGCCCAGCTCAGAACAACAAAAGAACTGATCATACCATGTCCATCGCCCTCTTCAGCTGCAAACAGGCAGGGCTGCTGCCTTGGGCCAGAGGGAAACCTGCCTATTCTCCTCAGCCCCCCTGTCCAGTCTCAGATGTGACCCTGCCCTCTTCAGTCTCACGACCATGGCCACATCAGTTCATGTCTTTGGGCCTAACTTGACTCAGCTGAAAACAAAGCTGGCACTTGTTTCATGCGTTGCTGTAGGGTTTGTTAGAAAGTACACGGGGTTGTGCCCGGCCCGCAGGGGAGTCCAGCATCTGCGGCTGCAAAGGGAAACCCAGGAGTGGGTTTGTGCTCACTCAGTCGAGTGGCTGCACCTTCAACTGCACGGGTGGGGCGGTAGAGGGGCCCGTCTACAGGTGGCTCTCCCAAGTGTCTGCTGTTCTGGGAAGACAGGGAGACTGGGAGTAGGATCGGGTTCTCCCGCGCCTCCTACACAGGGCACTGGTGAAGGCTGTCAGGCCATATCAGTATGGAAATGTCACACTGCCCACTGCCTCTAATCCCGGGGTGCCAGGTCATGGCAGCCCACTCCCTCCTCAGCACCCTCATCTGAGGCCAAGTGATCTATCACCGGGTTGGCCCCCACCTCAGTGTTTCCTACTCTCTAAAGTCTGTCACACGAAGACGAAGGCCCTCTTCTTTTTTTTTTTTTTTTTTGAGACAGAGTCTCACTTCATTGTCCAAGCTGGGGTGCAGTAGCACAATCTCGGCTCACTGCAGCCTCTGCTTCCCAGGTTCAGACAATTCTCATGCCTCAGCCTCCCGAGTAGCTGAGACTACAGGCACGCACTGCCACTCTTGGCTAATTGTTTTATATTTTTAGTAAAGATGGGGTTTCACTATGTTGGCCAGGCTGGTGTCGAACTCCTGAACTCAAGTGATCCACCTGCCTCGGCCTCCCAAAGTTCTGGGATTACAGGCGTGAGCCACCGCATCCGGCCATGGAGGCCTTGTTTACAGTCTGAAAAGATACCCACATACCCCCAAACCCAAAAAAACAAAATACACCTGACTTCAATGGATCCTGGAAGTCAGCCAACTACTAGTTTTCAGGAACTACAGACGACAGAGAAATACATAAACTACCGTTAAACTTCCTGCAAGCAGCAAAGTCTAGATAGTCTAGAACAACCTGGGATTGTCAAGTTAATTGCAAGCAGAAAAAGAAATGGAGAAAAAGCCTTAAGTGGAAATTGAAAACCATCAGCCAATCACAATGTGTGTCCTTAGGTAGATCCTAGTTTAGCAAAAAATAGGATGCTTGAGGCTTGGAAATTTGAACATAAGATGTATGATATAAAGGAATTCATGGTTAATTTTTTAGATAAGATAATGGTATTAGAGTTGTGATTTTTAAAAGAATTCTTAACCTTTTGACACATACAGTTTAACTATTTTAAGGTCAAATAGGATGCCTGAGGTTGCTTCAAAGTGATACAGGGGAGTGGAGGGAGAAGGGGCAGGATTGGCCATGAGTTGATGGTGGTTGGGCTTGGGTTATGGGTGCAGGTGGATTCATTATATTGCTCTGTCTACTTTTGCAAGTTCAAAAGTCTCCAAATAAAGAGTTAAAAACAACCACAAAGTAGGCGGCTGGGCTCCAAGAAGGGCTATTGGCAACGGAACTGGAGATTTCCTCTCCAGTCTGGAGCTGAGACCAGCGGTGTAGACTATGCCCTTGATGTCACCCTTCCTGAACCCCTCAGAGTGTTGCACCTTAAACATACAGTAGCCACAGGCCAAGAGTGAAAAGGCAGAGAGGTCCATTCTCTTGGTTTTCAAATGGACTGAACACAATGACCCATTACCAGGTAGCCACGAATATTAATTGAAAGTAAATAAGGATGACTATCAAAACACTAAGAAAGGCTGGGCACAGTGGCTCACGCCTGTAATCCCAGCACTTTGGGAGACCGAGGCGGGCGGATCACAGGATCAAGAGTTTGAGACCAGCCTGGCCAACATGGTGAAACCCCATCTCTACCAGAAATACAAAAATTAGCCTGGCATGGTAATGGGCGCCTGTAATCCCAGCTACTCAGGAGGCTGAGGCAGGAGAATTGCTTGAACCCAGGAGGCGGAGGTTGCAAGATCATGCCACTGTACTCCAGCCTGGGCAACAGAGCAGAACTGTGTCTCAAAAAAATAAATAAATAAACCACTAAGAAAAACATTCAGCATGCAAGTGACATCTTGGAGGCCTAACAGATGTTTGGCTTTGGCAGCAGCAAGGTGCATTCATGTGTGTTAGGTGACAGCCCAGGTCCCTCCATCAAAATAGCTCACAGCCACTGCAGCCCCTGGCACTCACTTCTTTGTACTTTTCCATGAGAACACCTGCTTACCTGTGCCCACATATCTGTGGCCAGGGGCTGCCACCTCCCCTGGACAACGTACCTTTTCCCGGAAGCTTTTGTTCCTGACTGCACCCGCCAGGCGAGCACTGGCCACCCTGCACACCCTCGGAGTGCCGTCCAGCTGGAGCAGTGCCCAAGCTCTTAAGGTCTGGGGCAGGGGCTGGAGCTGGGCCAGCCGCTTCCCCTGCAGCTTCCGGACTGCCTTGGCCTGCCCTGCGCAGTGAAGCTCCTCGATGAGTGTTACTAGAAGACAGAAAAGAGTTGGGCCCGGGTCCCCTGAATGGGAGTTTGGCAGGACAGCTGCAAGTTTGCTTGGCTGCTGCCAGTAACCACAGAGGAACAAATCCCAGACCCACCGGGATGATCACCAAGGCCCAGTCTGGACTAGTTTCACAGGGAACTCCTGGAATCTTCAGGAAGGCCTTTTAACACGGAATCAAATATGCTCCAAAAATTAATAAAACCACAGCCCACACTCCAGGGACTCTGGCCAGCCAAGATCACCCTCCTACCCAGCTCTGAACTCTGTTCCGTGCTTTTTAAAGCTGACTTCCCTTGGAGCTGATATCAGCCCCCATTGGCTGAATGTGGAATCTCATTAAATCGAGGTTCCCAAAAGAACAGTTGGCGGGGACAGATAGATGTAGTGGCTCCGAATTATAACCTGAGAAACTGCATGTGACAGGGCTCCATGGATATTCCTCTGCTATGACAGCCACCCACCCCAGCCTTACCTTCCTTAGTGAGCTGGGTGAAGTGCTTCTCCAGGTCAGAGACACTCTGCTTCTGCAGGTAGCCGTGAAACTGGAACCAGGTGATGGTCTGTTCTTCGGGGAGCCCAGCTCCGGGGAGCAGCCCACCACAGCTGACCACCTGCTCCAGGAGCCTGCGGCATACTGGCCAAAGGGGAGAGCACATTAGGAGAAACTGAGACCTCGACCCTCCACGCTTCTCAGCTGGGAGTAGCCTGGTCAGCTAAAAGGCTTTCTGGGCTGGGCACAGTGGCTCACACCTGCCCCAGCACTTTGGGAGGCCGAGGTGGGAGGATCATCTGAGGTCAGGAGTTCGAGACCAGCCTGACCAACATGGTGAAACCCCGTCTCTACTGAAAATACAAAATTAGCTGGATGTGGTGGCGCATGCCTGTAATCGCAGCTACTCTGGAGGCTGAGGCAGGAGAATCGCTTGAACCCGGGAGGTGGAGGTTGTAGTGAGCCAAGATTGCACCACTGCACTCCAGCCTGGGCAACATGAGTGAAACTCCATATTCCATATCAAAAAAATAAAAGGGTTTCTGATGGCACAAGGGCAGGTGTCCTTCACTGTACTCCCTGTGCCATGGGGGAGGAGTGTGCCCAGCTGGAGTCAGGACTGTGACTCCGACTCATCCTGAGTCAGACTGTGTTGGGTTCATCCCCATGCCCAGGGCCCCATACCACACCTGGATCTAAATCCCAAGGCAGGGCCTAGGAATATGCATGTCAACCAGCAACCCAGGTGGTGCTTGGAACATGACTGTCGCCTTTCACTTGCTCCAGAGAAGGCCCTATGGCTCTGCATTCTGGGAAGAACGCAGTCCAGCCCACATTTCTAGAGGCCTCCCTTCCTGTAAGATTCATTCTTTACCCCATCAGGCTCTGGTGGGAGGCATGGAATCTGTCCCCAGAAAAATGCACCAGCGGCCAGGCGCAGTGGCTCATGCCTGTAATCCCAGCACTTTGGGAGGCCGAGGCAGGCGGATCACAAAGTCAGGAGTTCGAGACCAGCCTGGCCAATATGGTGAAACCCTGTCTCTACTTAAAATACAAAAAAAGACAATTAGCCAAGCGTGGTGGTGCGCACCTGTAATCCCAGCTACTCAGGAGGCTAAGGCAGAAGAATCACTTGAACCCTGGAGGTGAGGTTGCAGTGAGCCGTGATTGTGCCACTGCACTCCAGCCTGGGCCAGAGTGAGACTCGTCTCAAAAAAAAGAAAAAAGAAAAAAGAAAATAAAAATACACTGGCCCATCAGGGTTTGCACCCAGCTTCAGGGCTCCACAGACTGCTCAGAAGGCCCCAGATGGAGGCCCCTTCTCGCCCAGTGAAAGGGCGGTGACTTGCACTGAAGCTGAGAAACCTCCTCCATCTGATGGCATGAAGACACTCACAGAGGCGAAGACAGGGCTGAAATGAGGCCAGCTGTGGCCACCCTGAAGGCTCTGGAGACTCAGTACAGCCTTTCTATGGGAGGGGATGACAGGACAGGAAGGAACCCACCTATTTCCAGCTGTCCTGGGTACTTCCCTCTGACTCTGTGCAGGAAGGTTTTCTTGAGCTGGTTCAGCAGCTTCGTGGCAGGGCAGGACAGGACTCTACCAGGCCCTGTGCACCCTCTCCACAGCTTCAGGCACCCCTTCCTCTGCGAGGCCTGTGGGATGACTGAAAGCCCCAGTTCAGAAACTGAATGGTGGCTCGGGGAGAGCACGTGACAAGGACCCCAAAGGTTTCCCTCCGCTGGGACCTGAGCAGGTGGGGAGGATGGTGTGGCTTGATGCGAGGTCCCTTCCCTGCATTCCCACGTGACACATGAGCAGCTTTGGCTCTGAGCGTCTTACCAGGGCCACCACCTGCAGTCCCCACAATAACCTGGGAGGGGCTGCTGTCACCAGCCTCTCCTTACGGACAAGGAACTTGGCCTTCTGAGAGGGGAGGTCCCACGGGGCAGAGGCACAGCGGGATCACAACTACTCTTTGAGGGCACATTCTGCACCTTGAATGTAGCCCAGGGTTACCTCACCGAATCCTATGCAGTTCCCTCCTCCTATACAGATAGGGAAGCAGAGGCTCAGAGAGGTGAATCATTTGCCTAGAGTCACACAGCTGACTGAAGAGTAAGCTGCAGCTCCAAGACCTGCCTCCCTTACCTCCCCGCAAAGAGTGTGTATCTCTGAGCCCAGCCCAGCCACAGCCTCCACTCTGAGCCCTGGTTAACTTTGGCTCTCAGGAAGGGAGAAGAGGCTCCCCGAGCTTTGATCCCGTCCCCGTGCCATTCACACACGCAGCCCCTGGGTGGTAGGCAGCTACTTACTCTCTTGGATGGATGTTGCCTTGCCAACCTTCTCAAAGTCAAGGACAGAAAGTGTCTCCAGAACATGCTTTTGCTGTGCCACTTCTTCCAGGAGGCAGTCCTGGACCAGCCTTGATAAATTAGGGGAGGCCAGTTTCTGGGAAGCAGCCCACGATGCTCCAGGTTAGCATGGAACATGCCCGCTGAGGGCAGCCATTACGACTCTGGCTCCCACCTGCTTGTGCCCATCTCTTCTGTCCTGGGGGCAGCTCCCTGACTGTCATCTGAGGATTTCCCTTTCACCAAGGTGGCTGAGCTAATGGGATGCAGGCTGGGCTGCCAGGGACCACCTTTGCCCCCAGAAGGAGAACCAACCTGCCTGAAAGTGAAGCCAACCCACGTTGCAAAGCAGAACTGAGAGAGACCTAGTCCTGATAGCATTTGAACCCGTGCATCCAGCCAGGCCTGAAGCCTACCTCTGAGGCTTTCAATACCATGAGCCGATAAATTTTCCTCTTGGCTGAGCCAGTTTGCATTAGGGTTCTGGCATCTATAGATGAAAGAGTCACCACCACAGCCTTTGGTTTAGGGCTTGGGCTGCGTAAGAGCCACAGGAGTATTCACCCAGACCCTGGCCTGCCTCTTCCACTGGGGAACAGCCTCAGTCTCACGGGCTTCCAGGATGCGAGTCTGTCACCCTTTACAATGCTTCCCACTACCTTCAAGATGAGCCCTTTGCCAAGAGGACTCCAAACCCCTGTCTGCCCTCCCTGACAAGTCCCCTAGCCCAGCCACCTGCAGCAGAGCTTTGCAGACTCGAAGGTGTACCGTCAGCAGCACGTCCAACTCCGGGGCACCAGCTGTGAGTTCCCTGGATGACGTTTTCAGTGATGATGGTGGGGGCAGGGGCCGGTCCTTTCTGAGTTGAATTGAGAACTGGGTGACGATTCGGTTAGCAGTTCAGCTCCCTCTGAGGGTAGGGGGAGCCCTCCCTTCCCAGAGAGCCCCAGGTCAGGGAGGCCCCCTCCAGGTCCCAGAGTGTTCAACCGAGGAGAAAGGGGAAAGGAGCAAAGGGCGGCAGCAACTCAAAACAGAGCTGGACAGTGTGGCCCAGGGCCTGGGGAAGGCAGGGTGGGCAGTCGTCTTCCAGGATGTCTCGTGGAGGTAGAAGACAATTCCAACTAATCCCAGCTCTGTGGTGCTGGACAAGTCTGCCTCCCCCAGGCTCAGCTGACTCATCTGTCAAGGGAGGCAGGAGCCCCACACTCAAGGCCATGAGAGGTGTATGAATTACGGCGGGCAAGAGCGCCTCACACCAAGTCCGCTCCGTGGTAGAGGCTGGACCTGCTGCCCAACCCACTCACGGCCACTCAGGAAGGGCGGAAGCGAGTGTGGCACGAAATCCCACACTGGCCCATGGGACTGTGAGAGGCAAGGAGAAGGAATGGAGCCTCCGCTCTTCCACGTGGTGAGATGTGGATGCAGAAGCCCTCGGGGGGTGGGGAAGGTGAGGCTGTGTAGCCTCGAGGGAAGCTGTCATGGGAGGTGTGGGCCCTGCGGTGGGACAGAGGGAACGGCACTGGGTACTGCTGCACCTTGGTTAGAGGGCAAAGAGCTTTTTTTTTTTTTTTTTTTTGAGACAGTCTCACTTTCGCCCAGGCTGGAGCGCAATGGTGCGATCTCGGCTCACTGCAACCTCCGCCTCCCGGGTTCAAGCGATTCTTCTGCCTCAGCCTCCCAAGAAGCTGAGATTACAGGCACCCACCACCATGCCTGGCTAATTTTTGTATTTTCAGTAGAGATGGGGTTTCACCATGTTGGCCAGGCTGGTCTCAAACTCCTGACCTCTGGTGATCCACCTGCCTCGGCCTCCCAAAGAGCTGGGATTACAGGTGTGAGCCACTGTGCCTGGCCTCAAGGAACTTCTATATACTTGGTGGTTATTTTTTAAGGTTTAAAAAATAATAATAAAAGCTTATTCCTTGGAGCAGAAGGTTCAGGGCAAGGCTGGGATGATCTCACCCACTTCGTGGTCACTAAGGACTAGCTCTGAGCCAAGTGGGGGATGTGTGGGGATGGCGTGGGGAGGGGTGCACAATAGAGTGACAAGAGCTGAGCCAAGGACAGTGGGAGCAACAGACCGGGAGGCCGGCAGGAAACGTGGAGCTTGGGTCACCCGGTGGGAGTGCTGGCCACTGGGCCACTGCTGGAAGGAGGTGCACTCACCGGGGACCCTGGGAGCCCCCAAACAGGGATAGCTCATCTGGGGCGAAGTCGGCATTGAGGAAGGCGAAGCTTTCCAGGATGCACTCCATCAGGCTCTCGGCCGAGTCATGCTCCTGCCGTGCTCTGCAGGGCTGTGGACGAAGTGGCCAGACCTGAGGGCAGCACCAGGCCCCACCCACCCGACTGGGACACTGTTCAGGGGCCTCACGGCAGACCTGAGCAGTGTCCGGTCCTGAGCCCCAATCCCACACACCATCCCCCAGCACAAGCCCAGCCGCTGGCCCAAGGCATGGCACTGGGCGTGGCACCCCCCAAAGTCCCTCCTGAATGGCCTGTGACAAGGTAGGAGCAGAATCTTGAGGGAGACAGATCTGAAAGCCCTCCCCTGTATCTCAAACCCCCACGGGGACAAGGCCAATGGCAAGAGTGAGTGAGCGGCTCCAGCAGGGACCGGGGAGGCAGGAGTACAGGTGCCTCCCCTAAGAGGGGGCCGCGCTCATAGATTGCCCAGTTCTAAGAAAACCCTAAAACATGGATTTGTATGGGAAACTGCCCAGTTTTGAAATACCAACAACAAAGTTCAAAGTATTTTAAATACATAGTGTAGGTCAGACAAACGCCTCTTCACGAGGCTCAGAGGCCTGTGGGCTCCAGGTTCCTCCACCCTGTTGGGTTTCTCTCCCCAACAGGTTAACGGAGAGTGTTGGAGCCACCACCCCACCACTGGTCAAGTCACCAGAGCCTCCAGTGGCAGCTCCCTCCCTGGAGATTTCTGTCTTGTCCCCAACTCGTGGCTGGCTCCCTGGCCCAGCTCCAGGGCTGGTCCCTGCCCCCGTTCCCAGCACACTCTACCCAGGCCTTGTCCAACACAAACTGCAGCCATGGCACAGCCCAAGCAGAAGCCATAAAGCAAAACCAGGATCCTAACCACTGAGCCCAAAGAGAAAATCTCAAGGACGAAGGGAATAGCAAGGCTAGTTGCAGAGATGACTTTTTCCGATACAAAAATATATGCATACATGTGTATGTACGTGCGTATCAATACACACATGCATATAGACTGTTGATTATCAATAGTCAAGGTAGTAATGTTCTAGATGCCAAGGCAAGCAGATCACTTGAGGTAAGGAGTTCGAGACCAGCCTGGCCAACATGATGAAACCCCATCTCTACTAAAAATACAAAAATTAGCCAGGCGTGGTGGCACAGGCCTGTAGTCTCAGCTACTCAGGAGGCTGAGGCAAGAGAATTGCTTGAACCGGGGAGGCGGAGGTTGCATTGAGCCAAGATTGCGCCACTGCACTCCAGCCTGAGCAACAGAGTGAGACTCCATCTCAAAAAAAAAAAAAAAAAAAAAAAAAAATTAGTTATGTTCTATAAAACTGAATCAGCAAAAGCTGAACCACTGCTCCTAAGGGAGATACTGGGTTAGGTTCCTGTGAACCTCTGGTCACAGCAGTTTTATCAATACAGCAATACAGAACCTGGTATGTGTCTTTCAGTTTAAAGACACCTTATTTAATAGCTATTGTTGGCCGGATGTGGTAGCTCACGACTGTAATCCTAGCACTCTGGGAGGCCGAGGCAGGTGGATCACCTGATGCCAGGAGTTCAAGACCAGCCTAGCCAACATAGTGAAACCCTATCTCTACTAAAAATACAAAAATTAGCCAGGCATGATGGCAGGTGCCTGTAACCCCAGGTACTAGGGAGGCTGAGGCAAGAGAATCACTTGAACCCAGGAGGCGGAGGTTGCAGTAAGCTGAGATCATGCCACTGCACTCCAGCCTGGCGACAGAGTGAGGCTCCATCTCAAAAAAAAAAAAAAAAAAAAAAAAGCTATTTTTGATTCATTAACATTGAACTCAACAGCCAGTATCGCTACAACTCATGGCTGAAGGAAGCTCATCTAACACGCATTTTCTCCGTAGGCATTTCACAGGCTTCCTGGACTGAGGAGCACTAGCCGGCACTGAAGCTCTGGGCTTGGGAGGCATTTAAACAGTGAAACTGTCAACAAGAAGCACAAAAACTTGAAAAACATGGCATTAAATAGACCACGAGGACACTTGTTTACCGTTTGGGCGCTGAAACAGGAAGGTAAAGCGTTGCCTCACTTGACCTCAGCTGGGAATGTGCCCTTCAAGCAGCTCAGATTTTCTGTCACTCTGCCCAGCCCCAAAAACCACTTTGGAATCGCCTCGAGTATTGACTTGGGGGTTAGAAATAAATTTTAGCAAGTAGATGAATTTCAAAATACAGAATCCACGAAGAATGAGGATAAATCGTGTATGTGTGTGTGTGTATGTACGCACTCACATGATTTTTTTTTTCTTTTGAGAGAGAGTCTTGCTCTGTTGCCCAGGCTGGAGTGCATTGGTGCGATCTTGGCTCACTATAACCTCTGCTTCCCATGTTCAAGTGATTCTCCTGCCTCAGCCTCCCAAGTAGCTGGGACTACAGGCGCACCCTACCACGCTCGGCTAATTTTTTTGTCTTTTTAGTAGAAATGGGGTTTTGCCATGTTGGCCAGGCTGCTCTTGAACTCCTAGCCTCAAGCAATCCACCTGCCTTGGCCTTCCAAAGTGCTGGGATTACAGACGTGAGCCACCGCGCCCAGCATCATACATGTATTCATATACACATAGATTTGCATAAATGTGTGTGTGTGTAATTTATCTCCAGAAAGTCAAACTAAAAACCACGGTCTGTAATCAATTTGCACTGTTCTGACTTCGTTTGCCAAAAAAATGAAAGTTCCTCAAAGATGTTTAAAATGATTACATTATTGCGGCATTAACATTTTTATGTAAATTGGGTGTAATTTTTCAAAATACAAGTATGTGACAAATGTGCATGCTGACTCAAATTGGTCTACAAAAGAAGGCTGTTAAAAAGTACAAAAAAGGTATAGGCGCGGTGGCTCAAGCCTGTAATGCCAATACTTTGGGAGGCTGAGGCAGGAGACTTGTGTGACTCCAGGAGTTTGAGACCAGCCTGGGCAACAAAGTGAGACCCTGTCTCTACAAAAAAATAAACAAAATTAGCCAGGCTTGGTGATGTGTGCCTGTAGCCTCAGCTATTCACGAGGCTGAGGGCGGAGGATCGTGTGATCCCAGGAGGCAGAGGTTGCGGTGAGCCAAGATTGCACCACTGTACTCCAGCCTGGGCAACAGAGTGAGACCCTGTCTCAAGAAAAACGAAAAACATAAAGTACCAAAAAAGGTGACATTATTTCTTAAATTTTTTTCTGGAAATTTTCAGGCAGGTCCTTTTTAACAACCATAGCAGTGGTAAATGGAACATATTTTTCAAGTTATGGATGTAAAGTGAGAAATGAAACTTGTTTTCCCTGTGCTGGTTTGTCCTGTTGGAGGTGTGGTAGTGATAAAATGTGTTTGAAGAGAGCTGTTAACTATTTCAGTGCCAAAGTGTGTCTTACACAAAAGAGGGGAAAACAGAAAACGGCAAAATCAGAGAAGTGCACAGCCAGTCTGAGGGCATAAGGACTGTGGGAACACAGAGCAGGAAGGGATGGGCTTGCCAGGGCCCGGTGGGAGTTGCCATTTACAAGAAGGTGTCCAGGCCGTGTGCAGTGGCTCATGCCTGTAATCCCGGCACTGTGGGAGGCTGAGGCAGGCGGATCACTTGAGGTCAGGAGTTTGAGATCAGCCTGGCCAACATGGTGAAACCCCATCTCTACTAAAAATACAAAAATTTGCCAGGCGTGGTGGTGTGCACCTGTAATCCATGCTACTCGGGAGGCTGAGGCAGGAGAATCGCTTGAACCCGGGAGGAGGAGGTTGCAGTGAACCGAGATTGCACCATTACACTCCAACCTGGGCAACAGAGCGAGACTCCATCTCAAAAAATAAATACATAAAAAATAAAAGAGGGTGTCCAGGGAAGGATGCCCTTAAGTTAATAGATGTATTAATAGGTACTAGTGGTATACATTTTATGTACATTCAAATTTGTGTAAACACAAGAGGAGAATATAATAATTTGCCCAGGTCAGCGCCTCTGTAAGCCACCTGCCACCTAAGCCCTCCTGTGAACTGAGAACGCCCTGGGGTATGAGCCCTGTGGAGGAGAAGGTTCGGTGCGGAGTGCGTAGATGAGGCAAACGGAACTGTGTGGGGCCTTCCATGGAGCCAGCTCCGACCCTGACAACACTCCAAGTTTGGGTTTGTAGCCACGAGCCACAGCCCCACCGACCCAGGTCAGAAGTTGCGAGATAGGCCAGGTTCTGGCTGGACGTGCTGAGCTGTTACTGTGAACTCTTACAGTCTTCCTGAGCCCCATGAGGGCTGTTGTTATCCCCACCTGCTGGATGAGGAAACCAAGGCCCACAGAGACACGGCCTACCCAGGTCACGCAGGGATGAGGCCAGGATGCCGGCCCAGGCTGTGTGGCCCCAGAGCCCACTCCCAGTCATCATGCTGTCAGCAAAGCAGGGCCGCCACCCAGGGCGGGGTGGGCATACCTTCAGCCGGTCCCGGAAACCTAGGACCTGGTACTCCAGCTCCCGGAGCTGGGGCTGGGTGGAGTCCGTGGGCCTCAGCAACTCCAGGACCTCCTGCAGAGGCCCCTCGAGGGCCACGCCAGGCCCCTCCTCTCTGTCCCCGGTTGCCCCTTCCTCGTGGCCTTTCTGGCTACTTGGGGCTGTGCCATTGTGGAACAGGGAGCCCTGTGGCAGGCTGGGGCTCTCCACTCCTAGGTTCCTCCAGCCAGGCTGCTCTGCAAATGGACCTCCCGAGAGGTGGGCCATCTCTGGCAGGAGACCTGGGGACAGAGGGTCCTCCTGGGCCTCCTCTTCAATGGAGGCGTGGGGGCCGATGGCCAAGGGCAGGAAGCCCACATCTGAGGTGGACGCTGACGTGCTGGTCTCCGTGTCTCGGGGGTCCTCAGAGCTGAAGGAGTCCATCTCAGGCAACTCCTGACTCTGGCTTCTTAGGCTGGGACCCCGGAGGTCGCTGTCAGACAAGTAGCTGAGGATGGAGGTGGCTCTTGGGCCACCCAGTAGCAAGGCCTGCTGTGTTGGCTGCTGTAGGATAGACTGGAGAGGGGACACAGGAGTGGCCTCACCAGCCACCCCAGGGACCACAGCAAGTACCCCAGAGGGGCTTCCCCTGACAGATACCTGCTCTGCATGCCCATGTTCTCAGGATGACTGAGGCCTGCCCAGGCGACCAGCATCCCAGAGGTGCAGACAAGACCCTGTCCCCTCTCTGCACTTATCCCCCATCCTGCCTCCAACTCACTCCCAGCAGCCTCCTGACTGTTGCTCATGCCCTGTGGGCTGGGCCCCATGTTCCTGCTTCAGAACCTTTGCACTGACTGTGCTCTGGCCACTCTTCCCCATGTGCCTTCACGGCTTGTGCCCTCGCCTCCTCAGGACCTTACTTAGGTGTCACCTCTCCTGAGAACCCTGCCCTGGACAGCCTTTTTAAAGTGGCAACTTCCACCTGGCCCCAGTGGGCCCCTTCCCTTCCTGCTGTCTCCCACAGTCCTTACGCCCTGGGCTGACTACAGTTCTCGGATTTTGATATCATCTATTTCCCCTGTAGAATTTCAGCTCCCTGAGGGCACAGTCTTTGCCTGGCCTGGAGCAGAGCCTAGCATATAATTTCATTTTTTTGTTTTGAAATAGTCTTGCTCTGTTGCCCAGGCTGGAGTGCAGTGGCACTATCTCAGCTCACTGCAACCTCCATCTCCCTGGCTCAACCAATTCTCCTGCCTCAGTCTACCGAGTAGCTGGGATTACAGTGGCACCTCACCACGCCTGGCTAATTTTTGTATTTTTAGTAGAGACGGGGTTTCACCATGTTGGCCTGGCTGGTCTCAAACTCCTGACCTCAGGTGATCCACTTGCCTCAGCCTCTCAAAGTACTGGGATTACAGGCATGAGCCACTGCACCCAGCCTAGTTTTAAATGAGTGAAGTGAGTGAATGAATGAATGAATGGCCCGATATACACACCATAGAAACAGCAGCAGCTGTCATTAAGCATTCTGAGGTTGCCGGCCCTTCTCTAGGGCCTTCACATTACCCTCGCCACACCCCATGGGGGTGGCACTGCCCTGACCTCGGAGAGGTCCTCAGGCCACACGAGTGGTGAATACAGTGCCACAGTGTGAATCTGAGTACATGGACACGAACGCTTACCTCTCATCAGCTGAACCAATGATAATGGTTGGTGTTCATTAACTCAGTTAACTCTCACAACAATCCCATAAGGGCAGTGCTGTTATTCTCACTTCTCTGATACAGAAATTGAGGCCCAGAGAAGGCTGGGCATGGTGGCTCATGCCTGTAATCCCAGCACTTTGGGAGGCTGAGGTGGGTGGATCACCTGACGTCAGGAGTTCGAGACCAGCCTGGCTAAGATGCTAAGATGGTAAAACCCCATCTCTACTAAAAATATACAAAAATTAGCCAGATGTGGTGGTGTGTGCCTGTAATCCCAGCTACTCAGGAGGCTGAGGCAGGAAAATCGCTTGAACCCAGGAGGCAGATATTGCAGTGAGCTGAGATGGCACCACTGCACTCCAGCCTGGGCAACAAGAGCGAAACTTCATCTCAAAAAAAAAAAAAAAAAAAAAAAAAAGAGGTGTATACACTTGCTGGTAGATGGATTGCTATCTCCGGAAGAATGTGGAAGAAACTGATTACAGGAGTTGGCATTAAGGAGGGGACCCTGAGCCATGGAGATCACGGGAAAGAGATGTTTCACTAGGCACTCTGTCAAGTAATATTATTAGAAACGTATATATTAAGGCCAAGGCCATGGCTGGGGTGTTAGAACCATCCAGAGAGCCCATTGCAGATGTCCTGAAGAACCAGCCAAGCCCAGAACCCAGGCTGGGATGGAGGCTAGCAGCAGAGGAAGAAAGCGCACAAGAAAACACCCAGGATCACCCCAAACGGAGGCTGAGCCTGAGGCTTGCCATGTCTGGGAGGGCCAGACAGCTCAGCCCAGCCCCCGCGTGCTGCCCCCATCCCAGGGTGACCACAGCAGCCCTGCCCTGGGGAAGGCTCACTCACCAGGTAGTATCTCTCCCGGAAGCTGGGGGTGCTCGGGGGTGTCCAGTTGTACAAGGAGCCCTTCCTGCTGCCCATAGAAAACTTGCCTATGGGGCTGGGTGACACCAGGAAGCTCTCAGTATCAAACGGGCTGGAGGAGAGAACAGTAGGCCAGGATTAGTACCCAGAGGCCGTCTCAGGCCCGGACGGCCCAGGTTACACAGGTTACACAGGTAGATGGTCTTTATCTTACAATATAATAGCAGGGATGGTGTGCAAGGAACTCTGCTCTAAACTGTTTTTTGAGACAGGGTCTTGCTCTGATGCCCAGGTTGGAGTGCAGTGGTGCCATCACAGCTCACTGCATCCTTGAACTCCTGGGTTCAAGCGATCCTCGTGCCTCAGCCTCCTGTGCAGCTATGACCACAGGCATGTACCACCATGCCAGACTAATTTTTAAATTGATTTTTATTTTTTGTAAAGACAGGGTCTCACCATGTTGCCCAGGCTGGTCTCGAACTCCTGGGCTCAAGCAATCTGCCTGCCTCAGCCTCCCAAAGTTCTGGGACTATAGGCCATGAGCCACTGAGCCCAGCCTCTACTAAACACTTTACACAAATCCTTATTTCCACCCCCAGTGACAGCCCTCTGTGGCCTGGAAAATTATTTACAGGGGAGGAAAGGAAGGCTCTGAGAGATAGGTGACTTGCTTAGGGCAGTATCACAACCAACCATGTGAGATGGAACTGAATTCACACAGAGATTTCTCTGACTCCAAAGCCTTGAAGATCACTAAAAGTGATGCATACTCTTCAGACATCACTGTACTTAACGGATTTAAGAGGGAATGGACCGGGTGCGGTGGCTCACACTGTAATCCCAACACTTTAGGAAGCCAAGGTAGCCAGATCACTTGAGCTCAGGAGTTCGAGACCAGCCTAGATAACCTGGCAAAACCCCCATCTCTACAAAAAATGAATACATTAGCTGGGCTAATGTGGTGACCGATGCACGCTTGTCGTCCCAGCTACTCAGGAGGCAGAGGTGGGAGAAGCACTTGAGCCTGGGAGGTGGAAGCTGCAGTGAGCCGAGATCATGCCACTGCTCTCCAGTCTGGGCAACAGAGCAAGATTCTATCTCAAAAAAAAAAAAAAACAGGAAATGGGGGCCTGGGTCTCCAAAGCCAGGGCCTTGCCCATGGTCACAGGTGCAGCCTAGGAACTCCAAGTTACACACCTCGACCCCTTTAGAAATCTTTCTCAAGGCCGGGCGTGGTGGCTTACGCCTGTAATCCAGCACTTTGGGAGGCCAAGGCGGGTGGATCACCTGAGGTCAGGAGTTCGAGACCAGCCTGGCCAACATGGCGAAACCCCATCTCTCCTACAAATACAAAAAAATTAGCTGGGCATGGTGGCGGGCACCTGTGATCCCAGCTACTTGAGAGGCTGAGGCTGGGGAATTGCCTAAATCTGGGAGGCAGATGTTGTAGTGAGCCGAGATCACGCCATTGCACTCCAGCCTGGGCAACAGAGCAAGACTCTGTCTCAAAAAAAAAAAAAAAAAAAAAATTCTCAGCCTCTGACCACCCTGAGGGCCCTGAGCCAGATGGTGAGGGACAGTGACCATGAGCAGGAGAGCAGGATCTGGAGGCAGAAACCTCAGGCCAATGTATGCTAAATCAAGGAAGGACGCCAAGGTCTGAAGGGACAGAGAACTGCCAATCAACGCAATCTTCCTGAAGCTAAAAGGAAAAAGCCCGTCTCCCCACACTGAAGGATCAAAGGCAACGCTCCCTACAGCCCTCCCACCTCCACATGGCTCAGATGGAAAGGGAGGGTGCCTTGGATGGGCTACTGGCAAAACAAGGACCATCCCTCTATCTGCATAGGGTGCCACCCACCTCAGCCTCTAACCACAGACCAAATCCTTTATCCAGACAAGGGGCAGCCCATAGGAACCTCAAATGGGGTACTTAAAGCCCAGAAACTTTGTAACCAGGCCCTTGAGCCACATGCTTGGGTCCACTCCCACCCTGCAGAGTGCTTTCTTGCCTTTTTTCTTTTTTTTTTTTTTTCTCTGAGACAGTCTTGCTCTATCGCCCAGGCTGGAGTGCCGTGGTGCCATCTTGGCTCACTGCAGCCTCTGCCTCCCAGGTTCAAGCAGTTCTCCTGCCTCAGCCTCTCAAGTAGCTGAAACTACAGGCCTGTGCCACCACACCTGGCTAATTTTTGTGTTTTTAGTAGAGACGGGCTTTCGCCTTGTTGGCCAGGCTGGTCTCGAACTCCTGACGTTGGGTGATCTGCCCACCTAGGCCTCCCAAAGTGCTGGGATTACAGGCGTGAGCCACCGTGCCCAACCTGCTTTCTTGCTTTAATAAAGCCCTGCTGCTTCATTCCTGCATTTCATTCCTCTGCTCCTTTTGTGCATTTTGTTCAAGTCTGTTCAAAATGCCAAGGACCTGGACAATTCATTGTCAAGATCCTCCACCAATAACAACTGGACACCCCCAATTAGAGGCCCCTTTGAGAAGCTCAGCCTATGAGCAGGGGACACTCAGTTCAGACCCCTCGTCTGTAAAAGGGGTGCCCTTACAGAAGAACCCCCGTGTGGAACATGCACAGGGGGCTGGGAAGCCAGGCGAGCACGTGGGAGCACCGAGGTGAGTGATGCTCAGCCTGGCCCATGATGCTCAGCCTGGCCTGTGTCCAGCCCTGCACTCGGAGCAGGTAGGTCCCCATAGACCATCCTGTCTTGAAGAAACTTGCTCATAATTATCTGCACAAAGGCCTGCCTCGTGGCACCTGGGTCTGGCCTGACCAGAAGGCCTACAGCTCAGAGGCTCTGCAAGGGCCCACTTCTCTGCCTGGGGTATCTGCAGACCTGCAGGTGCCCTGGGTCCTAGGCTTGGATGGCACTGAGCTGCCCACCACCCTGTACACTTCAGGGGCCTCCGGACAAGAGGTATTCTCAGCCCTACCAGACAGGTGAGGACCCTGAGCGTGCAGGTGGTCGCTCACCAGAATTCAGCCAGTTCATGGGGGAAGAGGGCAGCAGCTCTGTGACCCCCAGCTCAGACACCCACCCTAGGGAGAGAGGAGAGAGACCAGCCCTGACTGGCCAGAGCAAGCACAGAGCAGAGGAGGCTCCTCAGCCCTCCCTCCTGCTGCCTCTGCGCCAAGGAGGAGGAAGGGAACGCCCTGGAAATGCAAGGCTTCCTTAGAACAAAGAGCTCTGGAGCCCATCACGCTCACGGGCACCCTCATGGGCTCCGGGAGATGATCTCATAGACATGGGCTTCATGGGTCTGCAGCCGAGAAGGGGATGCAGGTGACCGCTTAGCCCTGGGCCTGGGGGGCAGCCAGGGTCGTCCAGGAATGAGGGGGTGGGAGCAGCAAGGAGGGCCTCCCTAGAGAGGTGAGCCTCCTCCAGGGAGCCAAGCCTGGAGGCCCTGGAAAGTGTCCCCCGCAAACTTCCCTGAGGCTTTAATAGTCGGGTTCAGAAGCAAGAATGGAAGCAAAACTGGAAAGGCAGGAAGGGGCTACAGAGAAGGTCCAGGCCTCGACCTGGCTGAGGGGCAGGAGTGAGGGACAGATGACGACCCGTGAGGGCAGGGACACCCTCGGTGGAGGCTGGTGCAGGAACCCAGGGCCAGAGTGTGGTCAGGCCACCAGGAGCAGCCGGCCAGGCCTCCACTGTCCCCAGGCTGGGCGGGACTCACTTCCACTGCACCTCCAGCTGCAACTTGATGGTACCCAGCTCCGTGATGTCCACCACGATGACCTGCGGCCGTGTCGTGAAGAAGTCGGCGATGTCACACGTCACTGCACCCACAGCCAGCGAGCCCAGGCCCCGCAGCTCCATCACCTAGGGGTGGAGGCTGGAGGGTGGTGTCTGAGCTGAGCACCCAGGCACCCCAGCCCTGCCCCCAGGCGCCATTCCCACCTTGATGTCCAGGTTCTCATGCAGCGTGGGGACGAAGGCCTTCTCCTCTTCATCCCAGGTCTGACTGTCATCTGACTCGATCCGACCCTTGAGCTTCCAGCGCTGGCGGCCCAGACGCATGAGCACCTGTGAACCAGCCCGAGAGGGGCCGCGTCAGCCCAGGTGGGTGTCCCATTGCTGCCCGCCCGGAGCCCTCCCTGCCAGACAGAGCCCAACCTGCAACCCTGGTTCCCAGCAGCTCCCGTCCCCCAAAGACCTGGCGGGGAGCCCTGAGGATTGACCCCGGAGGGTGGCCTGTACCTCATAGTGGTCTCCGGGACAGAGGCGTGCGTAGCCCACCAAGCCTGGAACACAGACATGGCCAGTCTCCCCTCCGCCTTCCACTGTCCCTACCTTGGGACCACACGTCCTCGCTGGGGGTCCCCCAAGTATAGGTTTTCAGTTTCAGTGGGGTGAGGATGGGCCGGGGGGAAACCATCATGACGGATAATGGGCAGGAGGGTGCTGGGCCCTCACACCAGGCTCAGAGAGGGGTGGGACTTGCCAGAGGTCACATGTCACATGGATGCAAAAGCCAGGGCTGGGTTCAGAGCCCTGGGATTCTAGCCAGTTCCCGCACCCCTCAGCAGAAGTCTCAGGGCCTCCGCCCAACCCCTCTCAGCCCTGTTACCTTTCATCCGGATGTGGAACTCGCCCAGGTGAACCTCCAGGGCCCCCTCGATGAGCCACATGTCCTGCAAAACCCCGGAGTTGGCTCAGCAGGCTGCCTGGGGCTAGGCCACGGGGGCCTCTAACCATCCCTGCAGTCAGACAGAGGCCTAGCTCTTGATGTCCCCACTGCCCGACCCAGCTCTACACTGCCCCTGCTGCCCGGCCCAGCTTGGCCCGGCCCACCTCGGCGCACTCGTGCAGGCTGCGGCCCAGCTCCTGCAGGCTCTCTCGGGCCGCGCGGCTTGGGGGGCACCTGGCGAAGGCCCGCTGCATGCTGGAGGCACCGTCGCGCAGGCGGCACTGGATGCAGTAGTCCTCGTACAGCTCGTCCACCTGTGGTGGCCACACGGGCTGGTGGCGCTGCCCACGCGGAGGGGTGGCCCCACACCTGCCCGTCGACTTCTCCCCTCTGGGAGAGGCCCTCCCTGAGCTAAGTACCCTGCTAGCCCAGCCCATGGCGGCAGTCACTACCTGTCCAGTCCCATTCAGAGCACTCACCCCTGGCCCCAGTAGGACGTGAACCCCCATAGGCAGGGACCACATCTGCCTCACCTGCCTTGCCTGCCACCCCTGCCTCACCTGCCTCACCTGCCACCCCTGCCTCACCTGCCACCCCTGCCTCACCCGCCACCCCTGCCTCACCCGCCACCCCTGCCTCACCCGCCACCCCGCCTCACCCGCCACCCCGCCTCACCCGCCACCCCTGCCTCACCCGCCACCCCTGCCTCTCCCGCCACCCGTCTCACCCGCCACCCCGCCTCACCCGCCACCCCTGCCTCACCCACCACCCCGCCTCACCCACCACCCCTGCCTCACCCACCACCCCGCCTCACCCGCCACCCCGCCTCACCCGCCACTCCGCCTCACCCGCCACCCCGCCTCACCTGCCTCACCTGCGTCGCCTGCCACCCCTGCCTCGCCTGCCTCACCCGCCACCCCTGCCTCACCCACCACCCCGCCTCACCCACCACCCCGCCTCACCCACCTCGCCCGCCTTGCCCGCCTCACCCGCCTCGCCTGCCTCGCTGGCCTCCCCGCCTCGCCCGCCACCCCGCCTTGCCCGCCACTCCTGCCTCGCCTGCCTTGCCTGCCTTGCCTCTGTCGCCTACCTCGCCTGCCTCTCCTGCTGCATACCCAGCTACTGGCAGCAACTGGCACACAGTGTGCACAGCAAAAATGAGTGAAAGGGACAAGGGAATCTGTCCCTTCCCCTCCTCTGCCTGGTTTTTCAACAACGAAACAGGAGGTGAGTTTGTGATAGCCTGCCACCCACTGGGCAGTGCGGGGAGTAAAGCAAGATCATGAAACTGCAGACTCTAAAGCTTAAGGATCTGCTGTGCAACCTTGGGCGAACCCATGTTCCTCTCTGGACCTCTGCTTTTCCATCTGTACAATGGGCTGGGAGGGTTCAACATTCCCAGCCATCTAAGACTGAGCATGAGGTCTTTCTGCATCAACTGAAGAAAGAGCACATACGGTCCTCAGGGAGTCCCACCTCGGGGCTGAGCCCCTGCTGTCCCTCAACTGTCCCAAGGCCCCTGCTTATCCTTAGCCTCCTGCAGCTGCCCCATACCCCAAGGCCCTGACGCCTGCTCCGAGGGCACCTCCCCAGCTCCTGCTAACCTAGCTGAGGCCCAGCAAGCTGGCACTGCCCCGCCCCACCCTGCAACACCCACGAGCCAGCTGACCTTGCTGATGTGAAACTCCATCTTCCGAATGTGCCTTTCCACACAGCGCGTTTGCTTCTCCCGGAAAAAGGGAAGATGTTTGCAAAGTCGCCTGGGCCACCCGCCAGCCCCGCTTGCCCCTGCCACCCTCCTGCAGGTCCTAACTCAGAGAATGGGGTTTAGTGCTGGGCCGGGCCCTCACCATCCCTGAGGAAGGCTCATCACAGAGCCTCAGTCTTCCCATTCCTAAAATGGGGAGGAAACCCAGGTGTTCTGCCCATCGGGCAGCCAGGAGGATGCAATGAGGCACAGTCATTCTCATCCAGCAGGGCCCTGCCCACCTCACTCACCATATGCAGACTCACCTTGTCCAGGTCGTAATAGAAAGCCTGTGAGGGAGGAAAGGAAGGCGGAAGAAGCTGTCAGAGTCCCACGTGTTCCTCCAAGGCCTATGAGGCTCTATGCTGGCAGTGCCTGAGCTCAGAGTCAGAGGACAGAAAGCCATGTCTACAGCCACCCCCACTCCTTCCTCTGTCAATGGCAGGCTGCTGTCCACGCCAAGGACAGCACTGATTAAACACATGCACTTTGGATGAGGCAGTTCTAGGTCTTCTATTTCCCAGCTGTGTGTCCCAGGCAAGTCATTCAACCTCTCTGGTCCTCCATTTCCTGCTATGTAAAGCAGGGTAGGAGAAGCGCCTGCCTCATAGGGAGAAAAAAGGACACAGCAGGCCCTTGACAAAATGGGAACCATTGGGATTGAAGGGATGGCCTCAGCCATGACCAAAAGAATGTGAGGGGGATGGAAGCGGGAGGGGCACATGGCACAGAAGTTCAAGCCTTAATGGTGAATTCCTAAGTCTATCCATTCCAGAGGCCAGGGTGCGACCAAGACAAATAATATATCATCAGGGCAGGCAAACCTTTCCATAGGTTCATAAAGGGCCAGATAGTAAATATGTCAGGCTTGGCAGGCCAGGGCGCCCCATGCCAAGATCTATAAATTAGAACCATCCTGGCCAGGCACAGTGACTCACGCCTGTAATCCCAGCACGTTGGGAGGCTAAGGTGGTCAGATCACTTGAGGTCAGGCGTTTGAGACCAGCCTGGCCAACATGGCGAAACCCTATCTCTACTAAAAATATAAAAACTAGCTGGGCATGGTGGTGCATGCCTGTAATTCCAGCTACTTGCCAGACTTGAGGCAGGAGAATCACTTGAACCTCAGAGGTAGAGGTTGCAGTGATCCAAGATCGCGCCACTGTACTCCAGCCTGGGCGACAGAGCGAGACTCAATCTCAAAAAAAAAAAAAAAAAAAAGTAGGACCATCTAAAACATACACATCTTTGCCTACCTTAGAGTTACTTCTAGAACCAAGAAAGAGAATGTGAAGTGGGCCTAAGTCATGTGAAGTACGGTACCTGCCTGTGGGGTTAAATTCATCAGGGTCAAAGTTCTGTCCTAACTAAGCAACTCCGCCATCATAGCGGGAAAGCAACCACAGACAATATGTACATGAACAAGTGTGGCCAAGAAACTTTTTTTTAAACAAATGTTTAAAAAACTCTTGTTTTTTAAGTGACTCTAATTTTAAAATATAGTGACTCTAATTTCCACTGGCTGTTAATTGCCAGTGGAGATTACAGTCACTATGTCTGCACCTGGAGGGGTTACCATGAGGTTGAAGATCCACCAGGAAGAAAAAGTAAGCTGTAGGAGAGTATGTAAATTGACATTTCATTTTTGTAAGACAATTATTAACTCACAACTGCTAAACACATTTACATGATTATGTGACCAGAGAGAAAAATATGGAAAGATCAATACAAGATTGTTCTCAAGGGTTAAACAGGGTGGGACACAGAAGATCGAATGGAGGAGGCCATCAATCTAGAGAGAAAGAAGGATTCAACCCCAAAAAGTCCCATGTATGTATTTATGTGAAATTGTACGTATACGATAAAGAAATAAAAATTCCATTTAAGCCAGGTGAAGTGGCTCACACCTGTAATCCTAGCATTTTGGGAGGCCAAGGCAGGAGGATCACTTGAGCCCAGGAGTTCAAGACCACGCTGGGCAACATAGCAATATCCCATCTCTACAAAAAATTTAAAAATTAGCTGGGCATGGTGGCATACACCTGTAGTCCCAGCTACACGAGAGGCTGAGGTAGGAGGATTGCTTGAGGCCAGGAGTTCAAGGTGATGGAGAGCTATGATCATACCACTGCACTTCAGCCTGGGTGACAGAGTAAGACCTTATCTCTTTAACAATGAATGAATGAATGAATGAATGAATGAATGAATAAATAAATAAAATCTTTTTAAAATTAAGAAACAATTGGCCGGGCGCGGTGGCTCAAGCCTGTAATCCCAGCACTTTGGGAGGCCGAGACGGGCGGATCACGAGGTCAGGAGATCGAGACCATCCTGGCTAACACTGTGAAACCCCGTCTCCACTAAAAAATAGAAAAAACTAGCCGGGCGAGGTGGCGGGCGCCTGTAGTCCCAGCTACTCGGGAGGCTGAGGCAGGAGAATGGCGTGAACCCGGGAGGCAGAGCTTGCAGTGAGCTGAGATCTGGCCACTGCACTCCAGCCTGGGCGACAGAGTGAGACTCCGTCTCAAAAAAAAAAAAAAAAAAAAAAAAAAAAAAAAAAGAAACAATTAAAACTTCATTTAAGAAATAAAGAAATAGGACTGGCGCGGTGGCTCATGCCTATAATCCTAGCATTTTGGGAGGCCAATCAGGTGAGTGGATCACCTGAGGTCAGGAGTTCGAGACCAGTCTGTCCAACATGGTGAAACCCCCTCTCTACTAAATAAAAAATACAAAAATTATCCTGGCATGATTGTATGCACCTGTAATCCTAGCTACTCAGGAGGCTGAGGCAGGAGAATCACTTGAGCCTGGGAGACAGAGATTACAGTGAACGGAGATCTTGACACTGCACTCTAGGCTGGGTGACAGAGCGAGACTCCATTCCGAAAAAAAAAAAAAAAAAAGAAATAAACAAAGAGGAAAGATCCCAAGCCTTTGAAAAGAAGAGTGACTACCCAGCAACGTCTCGAAAACCAATATCTTTTTTAAATGAGAACCAGCAGTGTCACAGGAGCAGGACCCAACATAGGCATCTTGCTGTGTGGCTCCAGTGTGGTCACTGTGCCCCGGCCTCAGTGTGCCCATCTATGACATGGCAGCAGCTAAAATATATGTGTATTTATACTCTCGCCTACTTTAGAGTTACTTCTAGAACGGAAAGAATGGGAAAGGAAGTCCACGGGGTGAGACTCGCTGCACCCACGTGAGAAGAGGGGCAGGTGCTGGAGCTGGATGAGATCTTGACAGCTCCTCCTCCCACCATCTGCTGCGGGTCATCCGCCCAACTGCCCACCAAGGGTGAGGCATGCTAAGCTTGGCAGACCTTTCCCTCCCCAAGTCCCTAGCACACGCATGAGGCTGGGCCCTTACCTCTCCCACCCTTCCCACTCCAAGGCCCTCTCTGCTGGAGCCAAGATACAGAGAAAGCCGCTTGCTGGCTTGCTTATTTCATTCATTCATTCATTCATTCATTCATTCATTCATTGAAACAGAGTCTGGCTGTATCATCCAGGCTGGTGTGCAGTGGTGTGATCTCACCTCACTGCATCCTCCGCCTCCTGGGTTCAAGCTATTCTCCTGCCTCAGCCTCCTGAGTAGCTGCGACTACAGCTGCCCACCACCATGCCTGGCTAATTTTTGTATTTTTAGTACAGATGGGATTTCATCATGTTGGCCAGGCTGGCTTCAAACTCCTGATCTCAAGTGATCCACCCGCCTTGGCCTCCCAAAGTGCTGAGATTACAGGTGTGAGCCACTGCACTGAGCCGCTGGATGCTATTTTAGTAGAAAAACCCATCTCCCCTCCTCGATTTCCCAGTCCCTCAGTCAAGCTGGTGGCCTGCTCTGCACGTTGGTGCTTTGGAGGAGGGATTCTGGGAAACACTGGCTGGGAGGAGAATCCCACAGCAGCAAGGCCTCCTTGCTTTTGTTTCCAGATCTAATTCATTAAGGACGTGGGGTTTTCGCAAGGCAGCAGCGGAGACTTCCCAGATAAAAGGAAGATAAAAGATAAAAAGAAGACTTCCCAGATAAAAGGAAGATAGAAGGATGAAGTCCCTGAGCAGTGGGATCCTAGCCATGTCACCAGATAAAATACAGGACACCTAATTAAAATTAAAATTTCCAATAAACAAGGAACAATTATTTTCGCATAAGTATGTCCCAGAGATTACATGGGATATACTTATACCTAAACAAATTTGTGATTTGTCTGAAAAACCAAAATGGGAGGCCGGGCACAGTGGCTCATGCCTGTAATCCCAGCACTTTGGGAGGCCGAGGCAGGCAAATCACCTGAGGTCAGGAGTTTGAGACCAGCCTGACCAACATGGTGAAACCTTGTCTCTACTAAAAATGTGAAAAAACAGCTGGGTGTGATGGTGGGTGCCTGTAATCCCAGCTACTCAGGAGGCTGAGGCAAGAGAATCGCTTGAACCTGGGAGGCAGAGGTTGCAGTGAGCTGATATCGCGCCACTGCACTCTAGCCTGGGCAACAGAGTGAGACTCCGTCTCAAAAAAAAAAAAAGTTTTAATGAGGTATGCTATTTGTGAGTGTGTGTGTGTGTGTGTGTGTGTGTTGCTAAGTCTGTCTCTGCTAAGGGAAAGGCAAAAACCAGAGCAGGTGAGCCTTGGGCAACACAGGGCCCAGGGCCAGCCTCAAAGACACTGCCTTGGCTGGACACGGGAGGACTGCTGGAGCCCAGGAGTTCAAGACCAGCCTAGGCAACATGATGAGACCCTGTATCTAAAAAAACATTTTAAAAATTGGCCGGGCATGGTGGTGCACGCCTGTAGTCTCAGTTACTTGGGAGGCTGAGGTAAAAGGAACGCTTGAGCCCAGGAGGCGGAGGTTGCAGTGAGCCGGGATTGTGCCACTGGACTCCAGCCTGGGCAACAAAGGGAAATCCTGTCTCAAAAAAAAAAGACGCTCCCCTGATGATGGCAGGAAATGCTGCCTGTCAGCTGTACACTGAAGGAACATGCAGGCTTCATCAAGGACAGTGGCAGGGGCCACTGTGACATACCCAAGATGTGACACCTGACCCACTTTCCTGGCATTACAGAAGCCATCTCAAGTCCAGGTCACCTGATGGCCAAGGTCTATAAAGTAGGACCACATAAAAGAAATGCACCTCTCTACACTGCCCACCTTAGCGTTACTTCTAGAACCGAGAGAGAGTGTGACGTGGGCCTAAAACGTGTGAACTGCTGTATGTGCCAAAGTGAAGTTAACTCAGCACAACATAAAGAGGCTATTCCATAAACCTCTAGTTCTGAGACAGAGTCACACCGTGACGTAGGCTAGGGGGAACGTAGGGTTCATCTTTTACTCCTGGCCAAGGCTATCTGGGTGGGAAGCAGGCAGGGAGGGGTCTCACCAGCCTGGAATTCCTCCTGGTGTCCTGGTGGCGTCCAGACAGGTGGTCCAGCTCAGCCTGCTGCACACACAGATACTCCCTGCAAGGAGAGCGAGGAAGAGTTTCAAACGGAAGAGGAACAAGAAAGGGAAAGGAAACAAGCCAAATGGACAGTGTCCCGTGTGGAGAGCAGACACGGGGCTCAGCGGGGCTCAGCGGGGCTCAGCGGGGCTCAGCGGGGCTCAGCGGCAGGCAGGAAGCCCAGCCCGCTCACACTGGGGGCTGTGTGCCCAGCACCATGCAAAATTGGTTACGGGGAAGTTCCTAGTTAATTCCCCCACCAGGCCCACAAGTAGGTCCTACTGTTATTATGTGCATTTTATTTATTTATTTATTTATTTATTTATTTATTTATTTATTTATTTATTTTTTGTTTGTTTGAGACAAGGTCTCCCTCTCTTGCCCAGGCTGGAGTGCAGTGGTGTGATCACAGCTCACTGCAACTTCTACCTCCTGGGTTCAAGTGATTCTTGTATCTCAGTCTCTTGAGCAGCTGGGACTATGGGTGTGTGCCACCACACCTGGCTGATTTTTGTATTTTTAGTAGAGATGGGGTTTCACCGTGTTGGCCAGGCTGGTCTCGAACTCCTTGACCTCAGATGATCCGTCTGCCTTGGCTTCCAAAAGGGCTGAGATTACTGGCGTGAGCTACTGTGCTCAGCCTAGTATAAGTATTTTAAAGATAGACAAACCAACCCTCGAAGGCAGCAAGTACCCCAGCCCTGGTCACACAGCAGAGAAGGGGCTGAACCCAGGTCTGAAATCACACAGTGGCCTTCAGAGCCCAAAATCTTCACCCCCTCCCAAGCTGGGGCCCAGCTCATGGGGAGGTCATCAGGGCACACCTCCCTCAAGGTCAAGGGTCTAGGCCAGGCGCAGTGGCTCACGCCTGTAATCCTAGCACTTTGGGAGGCTGAAGTGGGCGGATCACAAAGTCAGAGATCGAGATCATCCTGGCCAACACGGTGAAACCCCATCTCTACTAAAAATACAAAAAAATTAGCTGGGCGTGGTGGCGCACACCTGTAGTCCCAGCTACTCAGGAGGCTGAGGCAGGAAAACTGCTTGAACCCGCGAGGCGAAGGTTGCAGTGAGCCGAGATGGCGCCACTGCACCCCACCTGGGCAACAGAGCAACTCTGTTCCAAAAAAAAAAAAAAAAGAAGGAGGGGTCTAGATTTGGGGGGCCAGGGCAGGGAGTCCCATCTTACTGGATTTGCTGAGTCACCCCACGAAGGTCACTCACCCTCTCTGGGCTCTACTGACACCACCTCAAATGTGGAAAAGATAGCTTCTGCCAGGCTGCTACTCACTGAGGTGTTGAGCTCTCTGAGAAGAAGGGGCGGCCTCAGCCCCAGACAAGTCTCAAACACGTGGTCCTTAAAGGACACAGAATCTGCCCTTCAGAAACATACTCTACCCTCCATGCACATCCCAGCTCCAACTCTGCACAATCCCAGCTCGCTGCAACCTCCATCTCTACAGGGTTTTGCCATATTGCCATGCTGGTCTCAAACTCCTAGGCTCAAGGAATCCGCCTGCCTCAGCCTCCCAAAGTCCTGGGATTACAGGGTGGTCACCACTGTGCCCGACCAAGGATGTATATTTTGAAAACCATTTCATTCTAAGGTGGTTTCACTTTTTTTTTTTTTTTTTTTTTTTTTTTGAGTCTTGCTCTGTCACCTAGGCTGGAGTGCAATGGTGCGATCTTGGCTCACCACAACTCCCACCTCCCAGGTTCAAGTGATTCTCCTGCCTCAGCCTCCTGAGTAGCTGGGATGACTGACATGCCCCATCATGCCAGGCTAATTTTGTATTTTTAGTAGAGACGGGGTTTTACCGTGTTGGCCATGCTGGTCTCAAACTCCTGAACTTGTGATCTGCCTGCCTTCGCCTCCCAAAGTGCTAGGATCACAGGCCTACCGCGCCTGGCCTGGTTTCAACTTTTAATTGACTCTGGTTCCTCTTTTGGGTGTCCCGTCTATAAATAAGAGATGTAGGGGCTGGGTGTGGTGGCTCAAGCCTGTAATCCCAGCACTTTGGGAAGCAGAGGCAGGTGGATCACAAGGTCAGGAGTTCAAGACCATCCTGGCCAATATGGTGAAATCCCATTCTACTAAAAATACCAAAAAATTTAGCCAGGTATGGTGGCAGATGCCTGTAGTCCCAGCTCCTTGGAAGACTGAGGCAGGAGAATAGCTTGAACCCAGGAGGCGGAGGTTGCGGTGAGCTGAGATCGTGCCACCACACTACAGTCAGGGTAATAGAGTGAGACTCCGTCTCAAAAAAAAAAAAAAAAAAAAAGATGTAGGTAGGAGAGAGTTTAGGGTCTAAGTACCACTGTATCTGGGGAAAATCACTCCAGGAAACCACTTTTTGGCCCACGAGGCCCCCTGTCATCTGGTCCCCGTTGCCCCATGACCTCATCCTCTTTCCTTTGGCTCTAGCCACGCTGGCCTCCTTGCTGTGCCCCAGGGCCTTTGTGTATGTGGCTAGCCTGGCCTGGAATGTTCTTTTCCCATTATCTGCATGGCTCACTCCACCCCTTCAGGCGTGTGCTCCCATGTCACCTTCTCAGCAAGGCCTTCCCTTCCAACTGCCCAATTTAAAATGAACCCTCCCTGCCTCCTGCCTTCTTACCCTGGCCTGTTTTCCTCTGTGGCCCTTAACATCATCTGATAGTCTCTGTACTTTTCTTTGCTGCATTGTGTATTGTCTGTCTCTCCCCCACTAGGAGTCAGCTCTGCAGTGGGTAGGGATTTTGTGTGTTTAGTTTACTTCTGTCCCCTGGCCTGGCACTCTGTAAGCCTCAATAAATATTTATGGGCTGAGCACGGTGGCTTATGTCTGTAATCCCAGCACTTTGGGAGGCCAAGGCAGGCAGATCACTTGAGTCAGGAGTTCAAGACCAGCCTGGCCAACATGGCAAAACCCTGTCTCTACTAAAAATACAAAATATTGGCTGGGCATGGTGGCTTACGCCTGTAATCCCAGCATTCTGGGAGGCTGAGACGAACGGATCACCTGAGGTCAGGAGTTTGAGACCAGCCTAGCCAACATGGTGAAACCCTATCTCTACTAAAAATACAAAAATTAGCCAGGCGTGTGGCAGGCGCCTGTAATCCAGCTACTCGGTAGGCTGAGGCAGGAACTACTCTCGGCCTCTGCTTTCTCATCTGTAAAATAAGGAGCCTAGGCCAGGTGTGGTGGCTCACGCTTGAACACTGTGAGGTTGCAGTGAACCGAGATCATACCATTGCACTCCATCCTGGACAACAAGAGTGAAACTCCATCTCAAAAAAAAAAAGGAAAAAAAAAATATATATATATATAAGCCCGGTATGGTGGTGTGCACCTATAGTTCCAGCTAGTCGGGAGGCTGAGGCAGGAGAATTGCTTGATCCCCAGGGGCAGAGGCTGCCGTGAGCCGAGATTGCACCACTGCACTTGAGCCTGGACAACAGAGCAAGACTCCATCTCAAAAAAAAATGTGTGGAGTGACTCATGCTTCCTGTGCGGGCCTCAGCCCAGCTCATCAGTCGGTCTCTGAGCAAGTCTGTCCTTCACTCAGATACCCACCGCCCTGACCTCCTGTGTGTGTGAGCTCACACTTCAGGCTTCCACTGTGGGCCCTTTGCCCGTGCTGTTGCCTCTGCCTACGACACCTGTCCCCCAGAGGTGAGCATGGTGGCGCCTTTTCAGACCGTTTGTGTGTCAGACACTGTCAGCAGCTCCTCGGTGACTGCCAGGATCATCCTGTCTGCTGAGGCTCTCGACACACCATCTCTCTGTTACCCTTCTTCACTGCACTCAGCACAGGTGGAAGTTCCATGATGGACTGCATGATTGATTGCATTGCTTCTTGATTGATTGCATCGAATCTGCTCCTCTGCACTGCGTGCTCCACAAGACCAGAGTCCTCCTGCCTTAGTCACTGCCAGGTTTCCAGTGCCCAAGAACCGGGCTGAGCACATAGCTGCACCCTGACATACTTGTTGACTAAACGAATGACCAGGAACTTAACCTGTCACCTCTTGTAGACAAGACCCACCCACGCTTCCCCAGGAAGAGACAGAGAGGAGGCGAGGTAGAAGAATGCACTTCTTAAAAGCAGCACACAGCCCAGCCTTACTTGAGGCCTCTTTTCAATGCTTCGAAGATCTTCTTCACCTGCTGGGGCTTGGGGTCTGCACAGACCGACCCCTTTCGCAGCGTGCCATACAACTTGGAGGATTTTGCAGGCATTCGCGATCTCACGGAGTTCCTGTTGATGGACTTTCTGTGAGAAGGGGTGGAGAGGAAGAGAAGTCAGAGGAGGGTCCTGACAAAGCCCTCTCCAGGGGCAGACACTTTGGAAATAGTGACCAGAGCCACAGGGAGTCAGGAGACCCGGCTCAGTCCCACCCCCATCACCACCAAGCAGTATGGTCTCCAGAAAGTTATGGAGCCTCTCTGAGCCTCTGCTTTCTCATCTGTATAATAAGGATCCGGGGCCGGGCACGGTGGCTCACGCTTGTAATCCCAGCACTTTGGGAAGCTGAGGCAGGTGGATCACCTGAGATCAGGGGTTCAAGACCAGTCTGGCCAACGTGGTGAAACCCTATCTCTACTAAAAATATAAAAATTAGCCAGGTGTGGTGGTACGTGCCTGTAATCCCACTTACTCCAGAGGCTGAGGCACAAGAATCACTTGAACCTGGGAGGCGGGAGGTTTCAGTGAGCAGAGATTGCACCACTGCACTCCAACCTGGGTGACAGAGTGAGACTCTGTCTTAAAAAATAATAAAAATAAAAATAAGGAGCCTGGATTTGAGGATTAAGAGTAATAAAGCCCTTCTGCCATGGCAGCCACTGGAGAGCAGCAGCCTTGGCTCTGCACTACCCTATGGCCATGGGCCTCAACAAGGACCACAAGGTGACCAAGAGCGTGAGCAAGCCCAGACACAGCCGCCACAGCGGGCGTCTGACCAAATACGCTGAGTTTGTGTGGGACGTGATCTGAGAGTTGTGTGGCTTCGCCCCATACGAGCGGGGCGCCATGGAGTTACTGAAGGTCTCCAAGGACAAACGGACCCTCAAGTTCATCAAGGAAAGGGTGGGGATGTACAACCGCACCAAGAGGAAGCGGGAGGAGCTGAGCAATGTTCTGGCTGCCATGAGGAAAGCCACTGCCAGGAAAGACTGAGCCCCATCCCTGCCCTCTCCCAGAAATAAAGAACAGCTTGACAATTTAAAAAAAAAAAAAAATTAACAGTAATAAAAGTCTGGTATCAGAAATGAACTTACAGCAAGAAATACAATCAAGCAGCCCAAATGCCAATGCTCTCTGATCAGCATGCTCTGCTTGTGCAGGCAAAGCTGTGTAGGAGGCCAAGTCATAGTCCTGTGCTTTACCCACGGGGAGGCATCTGTTGGCTTTACCTGCCCAGCATCCATCCCCTCCCTCTAGTAGTAGCACCTCAGTTTTCCTCGGGCACCTCCCCAGCTTTGCTTTTTATACTTGTGGTTTGGGGGAAAGGTAGCCTTACCAATCAACATGCACACACACATTGCACACGCACACATGCACACGAGCATTCTTCTACAAATCCACATCCCAGGCCTGTGCTAGTCAACATATTCTGCTCCCCTAGGCCAAGAAATATGGGGATCAAGCCTGGTCAGTAGCCAGCCGGGAGTTCAGAATTCACAGAAGGGAGAAGGGTTTTTTCCCTTGGCATTGCTAACCTGGGGAACATACACCAGGGACTTCCAGCCTCCTCCATTTGCCACCATGTAGGGAAACTGGAGCCAACACAGAGAGGAACAAACAGAGTCAGGCCAAATCTCTATGACAGTGAGTTCCTGGATCCAGCTATGTCTAAAGCTGAACCTGCCCATGGGCTTTGCAGTTACATGAGCCAACTGACTCTTTTTTAGCTTAAGCCAGCTGGAGTTGGGATTGTGGACTGGATGATCCTAAAAACTGCCTTTCAGTGGTGACGGCTGGGTCCCCCAACCTTTAGAGATGTAGCAGCATCTCAAGACTGATTACAGGAGTACGAGGCCAGGGCACCCTCATCACAGCACAGGGCTGGTTTCCCTGGCATCTAAGCCCCTTCTCAGGATCCCATAACTTATCCGTGAGGCTTGAGGACCAGGCTGGCTGATGAAGCCTTTGCTCACCAACAGATGTGTTGAAGTCCGCTCTTAGCCCTCTAAAGCCATCGGCCAGGTGCCCTGGCACCAGGTATCACTTAATGACCACATTCTCACAAAAGAGACATGGCGGAAATGACTCTTAGAACTAACTTTGGCATCAGTTCTTTTTTTCACCCAGCCTAGAGCGCAATAGTGCAATCTCGGCTTATGGCAACATCCACCTCCCGGGTTCAAGTGATTCTCCTGCCTCAGCCTCCTAAGTAGCTGAGATTACACAGGCGCGCACCACCACACCTGGCTAATTTTTGTATTTTTAGTAGAGACGGGGTTTCACCACATTGTCCAGGCTGGTCTCAAACTCCTGACCTCAAATGATCCATTTGCCTCAGCCTCCCAAAGTACTGGGATTACAGGCGTGAGCCACCGCGCCTGGCTCAGCATCAGTTCTCACAGGGGACTCCTGGCCCTTCTCTTCCAACTCCTCCTCTTCCCAGGGACAGGAATAAGGGTATGCTGGAAGCAGCTTCAACCCACCGCAAAAGCTGACTGAGCAACAAAAGAAACAGGCCATGAACAGCCTTGTGAAGCAGACCGCCCGCCACACACATGCCCTCATCCACCCATTGGCTCCGGACTGCAGAGAGAGAGAAGAATAACCAGTCTTAAGTAAGGACCTGCATTTGGGGGGTCCTTTTATCAAAACAACTTCATCTCTACACTAACACACCACCCAAGCCTCTGTCTTTTCATCAGTAAAATGGGACCACATAATACATCAGAGGGTGGTGCTGTGAATTCTATTAGATGCCAGGCCCAAAATATGGCACAAAGGAGACCTTTGACATGCAAGCTATTGTCAGAATCATCACATCCTATCTGTATCTTTCCCCTGGCTCACAGCTTAGAAAACATTAGGTGCAGGCTGGGCACTGTGGCTCACGCCTGTAATCCCAGCACTTCAGGAGGCCAAGGCGGGTGGATCAACCGAGGTCTGGAGTTTGAGACCAACCATGTTTAGCATGAAACCCCGTCTCTGCTAAACGAAAAATTAGCTGGGCGTGGTGGTGAACACCTGTAATCCCAGCTACTCGGGAGGCTGAGGCAGGAGAATCGCTTGAACCTGGGAGGCAGAGGTTGCAGTGAGCCGAGATCATGCCACTGCACTCCAGCCTGGGCAGCAAGAGCGAAACTCCGTCCAAAAAAAAAAAAGAAAAAAGAAGAAAATATTAGGTGCTTCGTAAATATTAAGCTCAGCTGAATGGGGGAAAATACAGCATCCCAAGGGGATTGGAGAACAGCGATCCTGGCCCCTGCAGGCAGAGTGGGACAGCGAGTGCACCCCTGGGTGTTCCCAGCTGGGGACAGAGGGAGCAAGGGTGGCGAGGGGGACCTGTTGTGCTCTGGGAGTGGACAGCAAGGAGCAAGGTTTGACCCAAGCAGAAGTGGGAGTCTGCAGACAGCCTGGACCCAGGGCCTCTCTAGCTTTGGAGACCCAGGATGTGTGAAAGGAGCAGAAGGGCAGCTCCCAGAGAAAGTCCAGCTTCCGACAGCTTTACAATGACAAGTAATGTCTGTAGAGCAGAGAAACTAAGCTCAGGCCGGGCTACTGGGCCGCTGAACAGCTGACACCACAAGCCCAAGGGCTCTGGGAACTTAGTGAGAACACATGAGCTTAAGTAACTGGGGCAACTGCAGCCACCAGGAGCTCACTAAGGGCTTTATAGAACTATCTCGACTTTCACAACCACCCTAGGAGACAGGTGTTATTATATATACATATATATATATATATATATATATTTTTTTTTTTTTTTTTTTGAGACAAAATTTCACTCTGTCGACAGGCTGGAGTGCAGTGGCATGATCTCTGCTCACTGCAACCTCCGCCTCCCAGGTTCAAGCGATTGTCCTATCTCAGCCTCCCCAGTAGCTGGGATTAGAGGCATCTGCTACCACGCCCAGCAATTTTTGTTTTTTTTTAAGTAGAGACGAAGTTTCACCTCGTTGGCCAGGCTGGTCTCGAACTCCTGACCTCAGGTGATCTGCCCGCCTTGGCCTCCCAAAGTACTGGGATTGCAGGCATTAGCCACCGCACCCGGCCATTTGTATATATTTAACATTAATTGATGCTTTCCAAAGCCCAGAGGGGCTGTGCTCCCTCTTCCCCTTGCCCTCCCTGAGGCCCCATCACCCACCTTTTGAACCGGGCCCTCTGCAAGGTTGCCATCTCAAGGCTGGCAGAGATGGTCAGGGCTGCAGCCTTGGGGAAAGGCGGGTTTCTGACAGGTTAGAAACCCCGGCAGGCAGGCAGCAGGCAGTGGGGCAGGCAGTTTGGAGGTGGGGCTGCAGGAGCCCACTCATTCCCAGCTCCCACCTCCAGTCCCTAGCAGGTGTGCACCCTCGGCCTAGCCCTGCTTCCATCCACCTGGGGACCTTATACCCTCACCGCTGCAGCCATACCTGAATGCACCTGCTCCCGGGAAAGCTCTGAGCCCCGTGCTCCTTGTCTGAGGTTCAACAGGACAAGCACAGTGGCCACTCTGAGGGCCCGCCCACCCGGGAAAGGTGATGCGCGTGCAGCCTCCAGATGGCCAAATCAGGCTGCATGTCTGGCCCAGGTGTCACAGAAGCCGGGGCAGGGAGAGCCTCTGGGGCCGGATGTTTCACCAGGTCTGGGAGGACTCAGTAAATATTAAACAGCCCCTGGCATGCCAGACAAGCTTCCAGACGGGCACATGCAACCTGCTGGCCCCAGCCCTCACATGAGGTTGCTACAGCAGTCCTTCTGCCTGTTGTGGTTGGCAGAGGCCTTGGTACTCGGCTGTTGCAAGTGCAGGCTCTGGAGGCAGACAGGGCTGGGCTCAAGTCCTGCACCTGCCCCCAGCCTCCAGGTGGGGCCATTATAGGACTGACTGCACAGGCTTCAGGTGAAGACTCCATGCAACAAGGACATGAGCCAACCATTTGCCCAGGTGCCTGGTGGTGTTGGCTGCTCGGTGATGATGACAGGCATGCACTCGGCACTTGCCAAGTTCAAGCTCTGCTCGGTGATGATGACGGGCATGCACTCGGCACTTGCCAAGTTCAAGCTCTGCTCGGTGATGATGACGGGCATGCACTCGGCACTTGCCAAGTTCAAGCTCTGCTCGGTGATGATGACGGGCATGCACTCGGCACTTGCCAAGTTCAAGCTCTGCTCTCGGCGCTTTTGTTTGTTTTTTTTTTTAACTGAGACGAGGTCTTGCTCTGTCTTCCAGGCTGGAATGCAGTGGCGTGATCCTGGCTCACTGCAGCCTCCGCCTCCTGGGCTCAAGTGAGCCTCTCCCCTCAGCCTCCCGAGTAGCTGTGACCACAGGCGTGCACCATTGCACTCAGCTAATTTTTTGTATTTTTGGTGGAGATGGGGTTTCACCATGTTGCCCAGGCTGATCTTGAATTCCTGAGCTCAAGTGATCTGCCCGCCTTGGCCTCCCAAAATGCTGGGATTACAGGCGTGAGCCACCGCACCCGTCTGGCCTGCTCTTGGTACTTTACATGTATGGACCCATTCCTCCTGACAGCCTTTGAGGTCAGGCCCCCTGGTACGGTCCAGGAGATTGAACTTGTATCACTTGCCTCTGGCTCCAGAGTCTGTGTGCTTGACAGCATCACAGGCAGGGCTGGATATGAGTTGCCTCTTTCTCCAGCCTCCTGTCCTTGAAAATTCATGGCTGTTATTTCATTTTCACACCCACACTTCTTAGCCATCCCAACAGAGGAATTCCCAAGCTGAGGAGGATGTCCCAGTGGCTCCTGGCTCAGGGAGTACCTGCCTGACCGCCTGGGGGAGGGAGACCTGGCTGAGGAGGGGCAGGAAAGGGGGAAGAGCAGCCATGCCTGTCAACTGGGGCAGAATGGGACAGTGTCAGGGCCTGGCCCTCTCCTGCTTCATCCTCTCTGTTTATCCTCTTATCTCTCTATCCTCCCACCCCCCAGGTCCAGCTCTTGGGAAATGGCCTTATTATGTCAATCATTCACACCTTAGTATAAAATTTCCCCACCAGGTTACTTCCCCAAGTGAGCCATCTGACTGTGGAGTAAAAAGCCCTGTCTATAGTGAAAGGGGTTTCAAGGTGCCAGGGTGGGGGTCCAGGTGGGGGTGGGCACAGAGGGGCATCAGCCCACCCTCTCCACGCAGAGCCCCGCCCTCCTGGCAGGTTGTTTGCCTGGACAGTGTGGCTGCACTTCGGCCTGCTCGGGTTACCAGGGAACAAGGCCAGAAGGTGGGGCCTGAAACCCAATCATGCTCCAGCCCTGGCTCCAAGGGTCCAGACCCCAGGGAGCTCGACGGAGACAGGAAGTTAAAAATAGATGCACCGCTTCCCCGTTGGTGTGGGCAGCTTCTTCTCTGACCTCACACAAGGGGGCCACAGAGGCCGAGGCCAGGTGGGGGCTGCCCAGGGACCTCTGAACCAGCCCAGGCCCAGCATCCTCTGGAATCCCTGACAATCAGGTGGGGGACAGGAGGGGTCCGGGATACTTAGAGCCATTAGGGCTATCTTTCCTATACTAGGACTTAGACACCATGGGACCCTTGCTGACAGCCAGCGAGCCCTGGTGTCAAGGTGATGGATCACCTCTGTCCTCCTTCCTCCCAAAGAGCTGATCCCAGGCATCCAGGATGGGGCCAACAAGAGGCAGGGGCCCACCGTGGGGGCACTCTCTGGGCAGAGCTCCCCTCTAGGGCCTGAGGGGACATGTCCCATGGATATAGGACATTCAGAGGCCCCCACAGGCCTGGCAGGAGGAGAGCTGCAGGCAGGGCCAGTTGTGAAATTTGTGGAGTCTAGTGCGAAATAAAAATGCAAGGCTCTATTCAAAATGTATTAAGAATTTTGGGCTGGGCGCGGTGGCTCATGCCTGTAATCCCAGCACTTTGGGAGGCCAAGGAGGGTGGATCACCTGAAGTCAGGAGTTCGAGACCAGCCTGGCCAACATGGTGAAACCTCGTCTCTACTAAAAATACAAAATTAGCCGGGTGTGGTGGCACATGCCTGTGATCCCAGCTACTCGGGAGGCTGAGGCAGGAGAATTGCTTGAACCCAGGAAGTGGAGGTTGCAGAGGGCTGAGATTGCGCCATTGCACTCCAGCCTGGGCAACAAAAGCAAAACTCCGTTTCAAAAAAAAAAATTAGCCTGTGTGGTGGCCCATGCCTGTAGTCCCAGCTACTCAGGAGGCTGAGGCAGGAGAATCGCTTGAACCTGGGAGGTGGAGGTTGCAGTGAGCCTAGATTGCACCACTGCATGCCTGGGCGACAGAGCAAGACTGTCTCAAAAAAAGAAAAAAAAATTATTAAGAATTTCTACTTGGGGCCGGGCACAGTGGCTGACACCTGTAATCCCAGCCCTTTGAGAGGCTGAGGTGGGCGGATCACCTGAGACCAGGAGTTCCAGACCAGACTGGCCAAGATGGTGAAACCTAGTCTCTCTTAAAATACAAAAATTAGGCCAGGAGTGGTGGCTCACGCCTATAATCCCAGCATTTTGGGAGGCCAAGGCAGGTGGATCACCTGAGGTCAGGAGTTTAAGACCAGCCTGACCAATATGGTGAAACCTTGTCTCTACTAAAAATACAAAAAAAAAAATGAACCAGCATGGTGGCGCACACCTGTAATCCTAGCTACTCAGGAGGCTGATACAGGAGAATTGCTTGAACCCAGGAGGCGGAGGTTACAGTGAGCCAAGATCATGCCACTGCACTCCAGCCTGGGCAACAGAGCGGGACTCTGCCTCAAAAGAAAAAAAAATACAAAAATTAGCCAGGCATGGTGGTGTGTAGTCCTCCGGCTACTCAGGGGGCTGAGGCAGGAGAATCGCTTGAACCTGGGAGGCAGAGGTTGCAGTGAGCCAAGATTGCGCCATTGCACTCCAGCCTGGGTGACAGAGAGAAACTATCTCAAGAAAAAAAAAAAAAAAAAAAAAATTTGGGAGACTGGGGTGGGAGGATCGCTTGAACGAAGGAGGTCAAGGTTGCAGTAAATCGAGATCGCACCACTGCACTACAACCTGGGTGACAGAGTGAGACCCACAAAAAATACTTTCTAGAGCACAGCAGCAGAGCATCCAATCACAGTACAGAGCGCGGGCTGCCTGCTCATGAAGCTGCCTTTGGCTACAGGGTCTGCAGACGCTACCGCTTCTTCCAGCACACACAGGGGTCCCTACAGTGCTTCAGTGGACCAGCCTCACTCCGGGGCACACAGCTTGGAGAGGGTCACCTGGGCTGGATGGCCCCCTAGCTAGGTAATCCGCACAGCTGACTTTCCCAGCCTTGATTACAGACCCCTACAAGAAAGTGGGGGCCTCTGATAAAGCCCAGGAAGAGGCAGCTCAGAAATGGTTAAGTCGAGAAACAGCATCATTTCCTGGCTGGTTTATACTTCACCTCCTCTCCGCAGCACTTATGGAGTGCCTACTGTGTGCCTTTCTCAGGCAGCACCCCCACGCTTTCTGCCCTCTGAGGCTTGGAGTCGGGGCACCGAGCACTAACCGCTCTGGAGCCTTGGCCGAATTTTTTCTTGTCTTGGGGCTTCAGCTTAAACCCTTCCCAGGCTCCCCTCCACTGAGAATGTGTCTCAGCTCCTCACTGCAGCCCACGAGACCCTGCAGGGTCCTCCTCCCTCCCTGACTGCTGTCATGCATGCCAGCCACACACCTGCTTTCTGTCCCTTAAAAGCTCATTCCCACCCAGGACATCTGCACTCGCCTCTGCCTCCGCCTGCTGAAGGCTTCCCGGCCCACCCCCATCTGCATACACGCAGATCCACTTCTTCTGTCCCTTCCTGCCTCTGCTCCCCATGCCCCTGCCTCATTAGGCTCTCCCAGGAGACCCTGGCTGCCCTCCCCCACCCCGGCTTCAGTTCCCTCACAGCACTGCCACCAGCTGGATCTGTCTCAATTATCATTGGCTTATTGTTTGCTGCCATCAACTCCCAGGATGGTAGGGACTGGGTCTGTCCCCAGAGCCCAGGACAGGGCCTAAGTAGGTGCTCCATGAATATCTGCTGCGTGAACCGGGATTCCTAAGGTGCTTTCAGCTGGGACACTCCAGTATCTTAACCCTGGGGTCCCGGCACCCATGGGAAGGGAGCCCCCAGGGAAAGGGAAAGGTTAGTGAGCTGGGTGGGCTGACCTCAGCAGGGTGGAGGTGGGGTTCTATCCCAGCAGCAAACATCCCTGGGAAAGAGCTCAGGGAGCACACACAGGAGGGACCTGGCCTGGTCTGGGGATGGAGGGTCTCCCCCAGGACCTAGCAGGAAGTCAATGCCTGCAGGTGATTCAGCAGGAACTGGAGGTGGAGGAGTGGGGTGGGAGCTGCAGGAGGAGGGCATGTGTGTGTGCTGAGGCCCTGAGGCTGGGAGGGGAGGGAGGCAAGCTGCTGGGACCAGGTCCCAGGGGCCTCTAGGCCAGGAGGGCACTGGATTTATTCTAAGCAGTATGGGAATCTGCAGGGTTTCAAGTCGGGGAAGAGCATGGTGGGATTTGGGATTTGGTTGTTGACTGACTAACTGACCTACTGGGTTCTGCACTCTGCTCTGGCTGGGGACCCCCACCTGTCCACCCCATTGGCTCCGACAGACAGGTTTGGCCCCCCTCAGGATATCGGAAAACTGCCCCAGTCCTCAGGCCTGCCCGCTCGTAAACGGTTCCCTGAGGGCTTGCACAGTGCCTGGCATGAGGCCCTGGAGCCAGGGGGCAGCAGGCCTGAGCTTATCAGGCTGTGGCCTCCGGGAGCAGAAACAACCTTCCGCCCAGGGACTTAGTACCTAAAGCCAGAGGAGACACAGGACGGGGCAGCAGGCAGGGCCTGGCCCGGCCAGCATCCCCCGGGAACTCGGCCACAGGGTCAATGCTGTCCCTCAGGCCCATCTGTGCCAAGCCTGCTCCCTCATCTGATAACCCCCCACAGCACCGGCCACATAGGTTGCTGGCCCTGCCTCCCTCCTAGTTCCTTCCTGACAGCCCCAGGAGCAGGGCGCACCCACAATTCCCACTGTTCAGATGAAGACAACAAGGCTGGAGAGGTGAGGTCACTTGCCCCAGGTCACAGAGCCAGAAGAGGTGGCCCCATTGCCTAGTCTTTCAGACAGGAAGAACATTCCTTCCCAACCCTGCCCTTAGGAGACCCAGCCCTGCGCCAGTTTTGCTCTGTGACCTTGGGTCAGTGGCTCCACCTATCTGAGCCTCTGGTTTTTTGGTTTTTGTTTTTTGGTGTTTTTGTGGGTTTTTTGAGATGGCATCTTGCTCTGTCACCCAGGCTGGAGTGCGGTGGTGCGATCTCAGTTCACTGCAACCTCCGCCTCCCAGGTTCAAGTGATCCTCCCACCTCAGCTTTCCAAGTAGCTGGGATTACAGGCACGCGCCACCACACCCAACTAATTTTTGCATTTTTAGTAGAGACGGGGCTTCACCATGTTGGCCAGGGTGGCCTCAAACTTCTGACCTCAAGTGATCCGCCCGCCTCAGACTCCCATAGTGCCGGGATTACAGGCGTGAGCCACCGCGCCCAACCTGACTTTTTGGTTTTTCAAAAAAATGTTTGTAGAGATGGGGTTGTGCTATGTTGCCCAGGCTGGTCTCAAGTTCCTGGGCTCAAGTGATCCTCCTGCCTCCGCCTCCCAAAGTGCTGGGATTATAGGCGTGAGTCACTGTGCCTAGCCAGAGCCTCAGTTTTTTTTATCTGCCAAGTGGACCTGCTAAGCTCAGGCAGATCAACTTCTGGAGCATTTGAAATGATAACCGTTCAGGTCTCAAGGGAATGATAGGTTTATCTCAACACCAAGATACTCTGTTTCTCTCAATCTCTCTCTGTCTCTCAATCTCTCTCTCTCTCTCTCTGCAAGGCTGCCTGAGAGTGAGCCTTTGGGTCTCTGGCAGCAGGAGGAGGATGTCCCTGCCCATTAACAAGCCCCGCCCCTGCACCCCGACACAGGACACGGGCGGAACTTACGCAATCCTCCGGCTCTGTGTGCTGCTGAAGCCCGCGAAGGAGGCACTCCGGCCCACGAGCCCCACAGCCCCTGTGTCCCCAGGGGACAGGAACCGCAACCTCACTGACATGATGGTCACCTGCAAGGAGAGGACAGGAGAGTCAGCCCGGTACCACCATCCAGCGAGTGCTGTCCGCAGGTCAGCCACCTTCCACCACCACCTACAGACCTCACTACGGCCCCAGAGTGTTGTGGGGGCTGGTACTGTGCCTGGCTCACAGGTCAGCAAGCTGAGGTCCCATAAGGGTAGGGGACCTGATGGGGGACGGTGATGGGAACAGAATTCGAACCCAGGTGTCTGTACTCTGCACTCTGTGCTCAGGTCCCCAATGCTGGGCAATGCTGCCTCCCAGAGCAGGAGGATGGCACCTCCTGAACACAGCCCTCTCACCCCCACAGATACTCCTCCCCCCTCCTCCAGCCCTCCCTGAGCACCTAACACAGGTGAACTCTGCAAGGCAGGCCAAGTCCCCCTATCCTCAAGGGCCAAACAGTGATGATACAGTCTGTGTTGGAGTGATGGGGGTCCCCAGAAGGCATCTGACCCAGCTGTGAAGAGGCGCCCAAGAGGTGAGGAGGAAGGCTGAGGTGGGGTCAAGCGGAAGGGTGTCCAAGGCCGAGGGAACAGCCTGAGCAAAGGCCAGGATGCATGAGGGGCCTTGGTGTCATCCAGAAACAGCAAGAAGCTCAGTGGGCTAAAGATGAGGTCAGAGAGGCCGGCAGGGCTCGGGTCCCAAGGGGCCTTGGTAGCCCCAAGGAGGGGCTTGGCCTTACAATGGGGCAAGGGTGACTGGGAGCCATGGGAGGGCTTTGAGCAGGGGGTGGAAAAGCCCAATTCACATGAAGCCAGGCTGCTGGCGTCAAGGGCTGATTCCACCCCAATCCATTGCCCCGTCTCCGACCTGCCCTGCAATGGGGTCAACCCCAAGCCCTGGCCATCTTCTCTTTTTTCCAAACCATCTCTAGATTGGGAAAATGCCACCCTATCCCTTGGGAATGTAGGTCAGCGTCTTCCAGCACGGGCAACTGGAAAGTTCTCCTTCATATCTAACCTAAATCTCAGCTGCTATAGTTTCATACTTTGCTCCTTTGCCAGGGTGGTGTCAATCCAAGGATTCCAGGGACCCCACTGCCCAGATGAAACCTATGAAAAAGCTCCAGTCCACCTAGGCCCTCATCTTCCTGCACGATGAGACCCCCATGTTCCAACATCTCTTTCCCCCAGGGGCCAAGTCCACCCTGCCACACCTCTGCTCACTTGGGGGCCTCTGCCTGGTAAAACTTCCTCTATCGAGCCACATCCTCCCAGCATCTACTACTGCATCTCCTGGCAGATCTGTGCAGCCTCCACAAGCCTCCTCCCATATATCCCCCACCCCACAGCTCCACATGTGCTGTACACAGGAAAGCTTGGCAACGAAGAAGGTGGACCTGAGCTCAAATCCCAGCTGTGCCACTCAGGCTCTGGGCCTCAGTGATCACAACAGTAAAATGGGAATTCAGAAAGGACCTCCCATGGAGACTGCTGGAAGGACCAAGGAGAGCACGTCCTGAGAGCCCACAGTGTGCACGAGACACGTCAGAAGGGCTGGCTCTCTCTGTGCAATTGGCTAAGACCCCAGCCCTGCAGGTGAGCCAGGTGACCCAGATGAGCCAGATGACTCAGGGAGAGCCAAGTGAGAAGTGAGCAGCTTCTAGCCCTGATGGAGGAAGGTGGCAAGCATTTGCTGACCACTCGCTGTGTGGCAAGCCTGGTGCCCCGTGAGTGGCTACGAATCCATGAACAGCTATGAACTCGTGACTAGCAGTGTTGTGTACAGATGGAGAAGTTGAGGCATCATTCACCAAGTGCTCATTTCTCATTACTAAGCTGGCCCTGCACTAAATGCTTTATGTAAATTATGAAATCCACACAACCCTCTTAAGAGCAGGAGCTTTTGATGACCCAATTCCATAGATGAGGAAACTGAGGCTCAGAGAAGTGATGAGACTAGCCCAGGGGCCCCAGCAGGGCACCTGACCACTGGGTTTAGAACCTGAGGATGCCCGATGTCAGAGCTTGTCTTACCTGCAGTCAGGAGTGCCTTGCACTGGGGCCTTGCAACGCCCCCCCCCCCCCCCCAATAAAGAGGTCTCCCACCATCCCCTCCTATGCTGTGCTGTGCTGAGCCAGCTTGTACCAGCTCACAAGAGTCAACTGGGCCAGGCACAGTGGCTCACACCTGTAATCTTAGCACTTTGGGAGGCCGAAGCAAGCAGATTGCCTGTGCTCAGGAGTTCAAGACCAGCCTGGGCTACGTGGTGAAACGCTGTCTACTAAAATACAAAAAATTAGCTGGGGGTGGTGGCAGGCGCCTGTAGTTCCAGCTACTCAGGAGACTGAGGTAGGAGAATCGCTTGAACTCGGGAGGTGGAGGTTGCAGTGAGCTAAGGTCATGCCACTGCACTCCAGCCTGGGCAACAGAACAGGACTCTAACTCAAAAACAAACAAACAAACAAACAAAAAAAAAAAAACAGTCCATTGTTAAATGTTCAGGAATTTTGTAAGCCTGTTGACATCATGTTGGTGGTTTGAAATCAGGCACAGTAAGAGTATTTACACCACAGAAAGCGGCAAGTTCTACAAGTTAGAGTTTTTGTCTGCTGCTTGTTAAACATTTATGAGCTCCTCACTGCTGTTGCCCCTATCAGCACCTGTGCAGGGCCTGAGACGCTGCTCAAACTGCTTGATCCCCCCAGTCAAGCCAGACAAGAGAATAAGGACGGAGTAGGGAGGGATTCCCCAAGGTGTGTAGTTGGGACGTACTCTGGAGTCAGCCTGGGGACTGGAGCTGAAAGAGGTCTCCCCAGCCCCTCCCTCTGCACCTCCCCATCAGAAGCCTTCTGGGCCATTCCTGGAGCTTCACCTCAGTCACTCCACTTCAAGGTCAGAAAGAAGGACAATTGCTAAGCAGTTCCTCCCCATGCAATGCTCAAAACAAGCCCCAGGTCGTCCTGCTCAGTGTGAGAGACAGGAGGACAAAGGAGGGGAACTAAGGTTCGGAGCAGACCTGCAGAACCTGACAGCAGATTCATCACTCACAGCACTATGAGGTTCAGTGGCCCCATTTTTCTTATGAGGAAAGAAAGGCTCTGAGAGGTGAGAGGCAACTCAGGGACACACATATTTCTTTCTTTCTTTCTTTCTTTTTTTTTAAGACAGGGTCTGGCTCTATTGCCCAGACTGGAGTGCACTGGCACAATCTCAGCTCACTGCAACCTCCACCTGCTGGGCTCAAGTCATCCTCCCACATCAGTCTTTCAAGTGGCTGGAACTACAGGCACACCACACCCAGCTAATTTTTGTATTTATTGTAGAGACGGTTTCGCCATGTTGTCCAGGCTGTTCTTGAACTCTTGAGCTCAAGCGATCCACCCACCTCAACTCCCCAAAGTGCTGGGATTATAGCCGTGAGCCACCATGCCTGACCAGGACACACATTTTTCAAACTGAAGTCTGGCTCTTCCTTCTTCCACATGCCATCGCCACATGGATTGGCTTCCTGGCTAAACCCTCCTCATCTTTCAGCCCACGTGTCCCCTCCCCCAAGAAGCCTTCCTGGACACTTCCCCACTCCTAGCTGTGTCCGGTGTTTCCTCTGGACGCCCCTGACTTCCTCTGTGAGAGTGGACTGTGAATGGTGACTTGTCTATCTCCCCATCCTAAACAGGGAGCTCCCTGCGGGCAGGGACCAGGTGCATGGAAGATTGATAACACATCTTTATTGAACCAGAAAACAATGAAGGAAAGGTTGACGCTGCTTCCCCTACTTCACCAGGCTGTGCAGCCCGAGAGGAAGGTGCTGGAATAATAACAGTAATAAGAATAATAATAATAACCACTATGTGCTAGACTCTAAGGCAAAGATGGACAAATGTTTTCAGTAAAAAGCCAGATAGAAAGGCTGGGCGCAGTGGCTCACACCTGTAATCCCAGTACTTTGGGAGGCTGAGGTGGGTGGATCACCTGAGGTCAAGAATTCGAGATTAGCCTGGCCAACATGGTGAAACTCTACTAAAAACACAAAAACTAGCTGGGCGTGGTGGCACACGCCTGTAGTCCCAGCTACTCTGGAGGCTAAGGCAGGAGAATCGCTTGAATCCGGGAGGCAGAGGTTGCAGTGAGCCGAGATCGAGCCACTGCACTGCAGCCTGGACAACAGAGCAAGACTCCATCTCAAAAACAAACAAATAAAAAGCCACATAGTACATATTTTTGGTTTTTCAGGCCATACAGTTTTTGTCACAACTACTCAGTTCTAGCATTTTAGAGCAAAACCAGCTGCAGACATTATGTAAATGAATTATGCCATGGCTGTGTTTCAGTAAAACTTTATTTACAAAAGCTGCAGCAGCTGTTGAGGATGATGGGTGGCCCTGCCTCTGACCCTTGGGTAGCCAGCGCTGCTTGCTACCTGCTCTAAGGACTTAAAATCGTCATTTCATTCTCCAACACCATATGAGACAAGTACTATTATTATCCCCCATTTTGCAGATAAGGAAACCGAGGCTCATGCCAGGCATGGCGACTCACGCCTGTAATTCCAGGACTTTGAGAGGCTGAAGTGGGCGGATCACTTGAGCCCTGGAGTTCGAGACCAGCCTGGGTCTCCTAGTGAGAGCTGGTCCCTACAAAAAATACAAAAATTACCCGGGTGTGGTGGCATGCACCTGTAGTCCCAGCTACCGCGGGAGGCTGAGGTGGGAGGATCACTGGAGACTTCCCGGCAAGTCGAGGCTGCAGTGAGCTGAGACTGCACCACTGCACTCCAGCCTGGCTGACAGAGTGAGACCCTGTCTCAAAAGAAAGAAAGGAAAGAAGGAAAGAAGGAAAAGAAAAAGGAAAGGAAGAAAAGAAGGAAACCGAGGCTCAGAGAGGACGGAAATGAGCCCTCCAAGGTCACACAGGTAGGAAATGCCAGAGCTGGAAGTGGACCTGGGCGCGTGGACTCCAAAGCCTGGCCTCGGGACTAGGCTGCGCTTGCTCCCCGAGCTCTGCTGAGGACACACCCCCCTCCCAGGAGCCAGACCTCCTCCAGGAGGGAAGAGGCTCCAGGATGGAAATAGGATTGGGAGGTGGACCTGCCAAGCTAGAAAGGTAGCCCTGGGTGGTGGCCGAGAAAAATCAAGCCCAACCTCTTTTGGCTTCAGGGTATTGCAGCCCCAGCCCCTGTGGGCCCCTTGGGGCCGGCGGACAGTGACGGTTCCCAGGCAGCTCAGCTGCGCCCCCTCCCGGCTGGGCCTAGTGGGGCTGATCCATGACGTTCACCTGGAGTCCAGCCAAGCTGTGTTTCTTGTGGTAAAAGAGACAGATATCCCCCTGGATGATTGGGGATGCGATGGCCAGGCTGAGACCCAGAATCTCAGGAGCCTTCAGCGAACAGCTCCTGATAAGTCCAGTTTGTCACCTGCGACTAAGGGTGACATTCCTGATATTTAAGCACTCGCACAGCAGCAAGTGGAGGCTGGGTGCTGGAGCAGGGTCTTGAAGACCCTGTCCCCTCCCACTATGTATCACCACGCCTGCTGGGGCTGGCATTAACCCTTTAGCTACCGGATTGTGGGCAGGTCTAGGAGGTCCCTGGGGAGGCATTGGAAAGAGAGGAGGGACGCTTGGGGGGCTTAGGGCAGCCCTGGGTAACCAGCACTCTGCAGGCATGAGAGACAGGGCAGAGACCCCGCTGGGCCCCAGGGCAGAGCAGGGAGGCACAGAGTCATGCAGTTCCCAAACCTTTGGTGGCAGACAGGACAGCCTCTTCCACTCCGTGTCCCTCGCTGCCTCTCTCTGGCCTGGCACTTAGAACTGATGCCGTTCAGACCTGGCTGGTGAATGTGGGGAGAGGAAGCCAGATGCTCCCAGACACTGGGGACTGTCCTGGACCTCCGTCCCCAAGGTGTGGCTGGAGGAAGCAGAGCCCACTCCCGCTAAATCTGTCCTGCTCACTGCTGGCCGAAGCTGCCCTGCGTCTCCTCCCCACTGCCAGCCAGAGGGAACCTGCAATTTCACCTCATTTAGAGGTAAAACATCTAAATTTAACGTCATGGGCTTTCGGGGCTGGGTGGCTTTTATGCCTGAGTCCCTCACTTAGGGCTCTTTTTTATCCACTCAAATGCCAGCCAGGGCTTAGTTTGCTTATAGGAGTTTCCAAAATAGCTCCTTTGGTTTCGCATGAAAGGAAATGGCAAAATAGCCCAGGAAGAGGAATGTGAGTTTACACAGAAGACAGACGGGCGCCCGAGGAGGCTTCTCTGGGAACCAGTTTGCCTGTACCAGAGGGGGCCTGAGAAAGTGTGGAGTCCGAGAGTCCAACTCGCTCATTTTACCGATGGCAAGACTAAGCCCAGGATGGTCACACAACTTGCCTGGACCACCCAAAGGCAACTGGAAAAGCCAGAAGGACCCAAACTCCTCCTCCCTGCCAAAGCACGGGCCTCAGCTGGAGCCCCCCTCCAGCCTTTGCCCTGGCTGTGCCCTCTGCCTGGCACACCCCTCCCTTCCCCCAGGTCTTCCATATCGCTCTCTCCCAGCCTGCAGGCCTCACAACCAAGGCCACCTCCTCAGAGAGGTCCTCACTGACCCCCTTGGCTAATGTGGCCTTGCCCCCCACCCATATTCTTCAAAGAACTCACAGTTCTGACTGTCTTATTCATCAGTTAATCAAGTATCCTTCTCAAGAATCTTAGCTCCTGGGGGCAGGGAGTTTTTCTGTCTTTTTTAAAAAAATTTTGGGGCCAGGCAGACGCCTGTAATTATGGGCTCATGCCTGTAATCCCAGCACTTTGGGATGCTGAGGCGGGTGGAACACCTGAGGTCAGGAGTTCGAGATTAGCCTGGTCAACATGGTGAAACCCTGTTTGTACTAAAAATACAAAAATTAGCCGGGTGTGGTGGCGGGCTCCTATAATCCCGGCTACTTAGGAGGCTGAAGCAGGATAATCGCTTGAACCCCGGAGGTAGAGGTTGCAGTGAGCTGAGATCACACCATGGCACTCCAGCCTGGGCAGCCAAGTAAGATTTCATCTCAAAAAAAAAAAGAAAGAAAGAAAGAAAGAAAAAAAGAAAATTTAAAGATATATATATATATATATTTTATAGAGATGGGTCTTGCTATGTCGCCCAGGCTGGTCTCAAACTCCTGGCCTCAAGCGATCCACATGGTGTGAGCCACCATGCCCGGCCTGCTTGTTTTTAAAGAAGGTATTTAAATGAAAAGAGACAAATTTAAAGGGCCCTTGGTTTAAATAGAGCAGGTTGGAACCACCCTCACGGCAGCCCATGGTCCTGGCTCTGCCATCCTCCAGAACCATGTGGAGCCAGGAGGGGACACCCAAGGTGTCTCTGTGCAGAGGACAGCTGGCCTGATGGACAGAGAGATGATGAGTGCCCTGATTTCTGATTTAGGAGAAGAACAAGCAACTCCTTGGGAAGCCCCAGTGTCCCCTGCGGTCCACTGTCCCAGGACTGCAGGCAAAGGGACGCCTCCTGCCCGCAGACCAGTCAACAGCAGGTACAGGAGTGAGGACCGGGGTCCAGGGAGGCCGCTTCCCTCTGTCTATCAGTCTGCAGCCCTGGGTCCCAGCCCACTCCACTGGCGTTTCCCCAGATAAAGATGACTCATGAATTTCTGTGAATTATCCAGAGAGCGTTTTAATTCAAATGGCCCCATCACTGCCCCGTCACCACTCCCACCAGCCATGCCAGGGGTCAGCCAGGAGTCACCTTGAAGACAAAGTCTCTCTTTGGGAGAGAAGCCTCTTGAGGCCACTGTGGGGGTGGCTGTGTATCGGGGCGCCAGGTGGGAAGGCAGCTGGGGCCTGCACAGGCTGGGGAAGAGAGCACGGGGCGTGGGGGGTGAAGGCAGATAAAGATGGGGTCGTGGGAGGGAGCTGGGGAAGCTGGGCCTCCAAGAAGCACAGGCTGACTTGGGGATCCCATCTCAAATGCACCCCACCCTGGTCTCCAGCTGTAGGAGCAGTGATAAGGATGGGGACAGGCAGGAGGGACTGAGATGAGGTGAGAGCAATTGGGGACTGCAGACAGACCCCTGACACTGAGGGAGTGAGGTGACCTGGTGGTCGCTGTTCCAGGCCCAGCAATTTTGTTTGACTATCAAAAACCGGAAACAGGCCGAGTGTGGTGGCTCATGCCTGTAATCCCAGCACTTTGGGAGGCCGAGGTGGGTGGATAACTTGAGGTCAGGAGTTTGAGACCAGCCTGGTCAACATGTTGAAACCGGATCTCTACTAAAAACACAGAAATTAGCCAGGCGTGGTGGCACAAGCCTGTAATCCCAGCTACTCGGGAAGCTGAGACAGGAGAATTGCTTGAACCCAGGAGGCAGAGGTTGCAGTGAGCCAAGATCACACCACTGCACTCCAGCCTGGGTGACAGAGCGAGACTCCAACACACACACGCAAACAAACCCTGAAAACAGCAATAATGCCAGTGGTACCCAACACGGCTATAGGACTTGTGCAGTGCCAGGCATTGCTCAAAGAATTCACTTACTGAATTCCTGGTACCCAGGAAGTCTGGCCTCGAGCCTGTGCTCTGCACCCGCTGAGCAGACCCCGTCTTTCTAAAACCCCAGACACTGGACTGGACACACAGCCTCTCACTCACCCCCACAGCTCCCCTGGTGTGGGGCACTGTTACCATTGTATAGACAAGGAGACTGAGGCTCATCGAGATGGAGCCACCTGAAGTGGCAAGTTGGTAGCATTGTGCCTCCAATGACTCACCTAAAACGCCTGCATAAAGAGCCAGGTGCAGTGGCACTCACCTGTAGTCCCAGCTACCTGGGAGGCTGAGGCAGGAGGAACACTTGAGCCCAGGAATTTGAGGCCAGCTTGGGCAACACAGTGAGCCAAAAATAAATAAATACAATACAGGTAAAGTGTAAAGTGCTTGTGTATAGGCAGTGTGGTGCAGGTGCGTGTACGCCTGACCTAGATCCCATGAGTGACTAAGGGATATGCAGTGCGAGGCTCTCCAATCAGAAGCCCTCACTCTAGAATTGGTTATGGGAGGGTCCCTGGACCTTGGCATGTAATGCTTTGCTGTGGAGGCTGTCCTGTGTGTTCAGCAGTGTCCCCACACCAGGAGCACAGCCTGTGACAGCCTGGCACATCTCCAGACACTGCCACACGTCCCTGTGCTAAAGGCATCTCTTCGGATCTGGGCTGGAGCGTTCATTGACCCATATGGTGGCTTAGGCATAATTTTCCATGGGCGAAATGAGTAGGTATTGAAGACACTATGGTATTTGGTTGGCTACAGTATTGTGCAGGCACCTTCCCCTCACACAAACAGGTGTGGGTCTCTGGCAGAACACATAGCCTGACACCTATGGAGGGGGCCTGGGTCTGCAGCTCCCACAGGGCCTCTGCCACTCCAGCCATGACACACACACATGCTGTCACCAGCCTAGGATGTGGACAAAGCCTGTAGGTCTGAGACCAAGGACATGAGCTTGGAGGAGCTGGCTGGATGCCTCAGACCTTTGGGGCCCCTTTGCCAGAGCAGAGCTGAGACCTGCCTGAGACCTGCCTTCATTGCAACCCTGGCCTTGCAGCACTGCTGCATGGGAGGAGAGACCGGGTGAAGGGCTATCTCCCCTTTCCATCCGAAAATAAACAAACGAAAAATGCCTGAGTGTGATGAACACACGCACTGGTCAGGCTCAGCTCCACGCTGGGAGGGTGTAGATTCAAACCCAGGTGGGCTGAACTCCGAAGCGCACCTCGGCCAACCACTGGTCACTGGAGTGAACCGCCCCCAACCCTCTGTCATCTCAGGGACAAAACCCTGCCCTCCTCCACAGGGCTGGACAGCAGAGCCGCTTCCCTCTACAAAACAGTCAGAAAAACAAAGAAAGACTTCCAGGCCTGCCGCTGCCTGGGAGAATCATGAGGTTCCTTTCTGGAGCGACCTCTCCATAAGACGCACAGGCCATGCATGGGCCCACGAACATGTGAATTACTTCTAGGATCAGAAGACAAAAAATGATTCTTTAGGTCAAAGAAAATGTGTTATTATATAATAGTAATGTATTCATTGTTACACCAACTTGTAATATGCACTTCTCCTTTTTTTTTTTTTTTTTTTTTGAGTTGGAGCTTTGCTCTTGTTGCCCAGGCTGGAGTGCAATGGCACGATCTCGGCTCACTGCAACCTCTGCCTCCTGGGTTAAAGCGATTCTCCTGCCTCAGCCTCCTGAGTAGCTGGGATTACAGGCATGCACCACCATGCCTGGCTAATTTTTTGTATTTTTAATAGAGACGGAGTTTCTTCATGTTGGTCAGACTGGTCTTGAACTCCCGACCTCAGGTGATCTGCCCGTCTCGGCCTCCCAAAGTGCTGGGATTACAGGCGTGAGCCACTGTCCCCAGCTCTCCTTTTTTTTTTTTTTTTTTTTTTTTTTTTTTTTTTTTTTTTTTTTTTTTTTGTGAGAGACAGTGTCTCGCTCTATCATCCAGACTGGAGTGCAGTGGTGGGATCACAGCTCACTGCAGTCTTGACCTCCTGGGTTCAAGCCATCCTCCCATCTCAGCCTCCTGAGTAGCTGGGACTACAGGTTCGTGCCACTGCACCGGGCTAATTTTGTTTTTAATTTGTTTAGAGACAGGGTCTCTCTATGTGGCCCAGGCCGGGGTGCAGTGGTGTGATCATAGCTCACTGCAGCCTCCAGCTCTGGGCTGAAGCAGTCCTCCCACCTCAGCCTCGTGAGTAGCAGGGACTACAGGTGTGAGCCACCACACCCGGCCCTGTTTCTTATTGGAAGGGCCCCTGCAGGCCAAGATACTCGGTGCCCAGGGAAGTCATAGCATGACCCTGCCCTTGACCCCTCCCAGCCCTCCTGGGAATTTGTCTCCAGCCACCTCCAGGTCACAGGCTCCCTCCCCATCTCTTCCCCACCCCGGAGCTGTGTTACACAGATCAGTTTAACGTTTCCCACACTAAACAACTGAAACTGAGGGTTTTATCTCCCACTCTTCTTGCTCCCAGTTCCGCATGGCCACTGGCCTGGCCGAGACAGAGCCACTGGAAGTGCCCGGCCGGACCTCATGCTTGACCTTCAGCATCTTACTTAACCCTCGCAATGCAGGGCGGTGGCCTCCACTGGGTCCTGTTCAGCCACTACTCCTAGAAACGGTCTGGGGGGTGAGGGTGGGGCCCCCTGGAGAGCCCGTGGACGTGTGTTTGTGCCATCGCAGTAATACACCCACCCCCTTCTGCTTCCGCAGAGCCTGGCTGGCTCCTCCCCATTCCAGGGAGAGGCTCCTCCTGCTCCCACTTCCCTCCTTTACATTTGGCTACTACTCTTAGGGGTGGGCCTTTGCTTACTTTGCAGTTTCCTGATTCCTAATGAGACTAAGTATATTTCCTTAGGTTTACCGGCTCCCAATCTCCTCTTCTGGGAATTACCAGTTCCTATTCCTTTGTCCAGTTATCTGCCTTCTTCTTCTTGATTCCTGGGAGCGGCTGATAAATCCTAGATGACCATCCTTTCTCAGTTTTCTCCCAGCCCCTCACCTTTTACTCTTAAATTGTTTGTGTGTGTGAGTGAGAGAGAGAGAGAAATAGGTGAGTGGGGGGAGAGAGAGAGAGTGAGAGAGAGACACAAGCTTCAAATACTTATGTGGCCAAATCTGTCACGGGTTTTCCTTCTGTGTTTTAGAGTTTGGAAACTGTTTTCTCGTCTCTAAGATTAAGTTGCTAATCTGTTAACCACTGGTATCTAATTCCCTGGGGGAGAAGCTTGTCTTCCCAGCCAGGCTGCAAAGTCCCCCAGGGCATGGCTCCATCTCCCCCTGAGGAAGGCCTTGGTCAAGATATTCCACTGCTCCTCAGAAATACCCTGAATTTGTCCCCTCCTTCCCACCTCCACCCCTACTCACCAGGACCAATCCCTGCCTCCCCCTTACCCTCTGCCCCACATGAATACCACAGTGATTAAAAAAAAAAAATCCATCAGAGGCCAGGCTTGGTGGCTCATGCCTGTAATCCCAGCATTTTGGGAGGCCAAAGCAGGCAGATCACCTGAGGTCAGGAGTTCGAGACCAGCCTGACCAACATGGAGAAATCCCATCTCTACTAAAAATGCAAAATTAGCCGGCCGTGGTGGCGCCTGCCTGTAATCCCAGCTACTCAGGAGGCTGAGGCAGGAGAATCGCTTGAACCTGGGAGGCGGAGGTTGCGGTGAGCCAAGACTGTGCCATTGCACTCCAAACTGGGCAACAAGAGCGAAACTCTGTCTCAAAAGAAAAAAAAACAAAAAACAAAAAGAAAAGTAAAATGTCCATCAGGTCTGGATGCAGTGGCTCAAGCCTGTAATCTCAGCATTTTTTTTTTTTTTTTTTTTTTTTTTTGAGATGGAGTCTCGCTCTGTCCCCTAGGCGGAAATGCAGTGGCTGGATCTTGGCTCACTGCAACCTTTGCCTCCAGGCTCAAGTGATTCTCCTACCTCAGCCTCCTGAGTAGCTGGGACTACAAGTGCACACCACTACACCTGGCTAATTTTTGTATTTTTTTTTTAATAGAGTTGGGGTTTCACCATCTTGGTCAGGCTGGTCTCAAACTCCTGACCTCAAGTGATCCTCCCACCATGGCCTCCCAAAGTGCAGGGATTACATCCGTGAGCCACCATGTCTGTCCAAATCACACCACTTTGGGAGGCCGAGGTGGGAAGACCGCTTAAAGCCAGGAGTTTGAGACCAGCCTGGGCAACATAGACAGAAGTGAAAAAAAAGTTGGGCACACGTTCTCAGGACCCCCTGAGGCTATGTCCTGGGCCATGGTCACTCATAAATAAAATTTTTTAATTAAAACTAAATTTTTACAAATTACTTGGGCATGGTGGTACATACTTGTAGTCCCAGCGACTTGGGAGGCTAAGGCAGGAGGATTTCTTGAACCCAGGAGTTCAAGGCTGCAGTGAGTTAGGATCATGCCACTGCACTCCAGCCTGGGCAACAGAGTGAGACCACATCTCTAAAAAAATTTTAAAATAAACAAAAAATTAAAAAGTTCATTAGTTTGTCACTATATTGCCCAGGCTGGTTTGGAACTCCTGGCCTCATGTAATCCTCCCACCGCAGCCTCCCAGAGCGCTGGGATTACAGGCGTGAGCCACTGCACCTGACCCCAACCAAAAATTCTTAAGGCACATTTTTGATACTAAAAACATAGTATTTTATAACTGCTAAAATAGATATATTAATTCTAGTCTTTTCTTGTGCACAGAAACAAATTACCACTTTAGTTGCTCAAGGAGAACATGCATACATGTTAAATGCATTAATTTGTTGAATATAAACATGTAATACTTTTTATGACCTGGATTGGTACATCTTTCTTTTCTTCTTTTCTTTTCTTTTTTTTTCTTTTTTTTTTTTTTTTTTTGGCAAGATCTGGCCCTATCACCAGGCTGGAGTGCAGTGGTACAATCTTGGCTCACTGCTACCTCTGCCTCCCGAGCTCAAGCAATCCTCCCACCTCAGTCTCCTGAGTAGCTGGGACTACAGGCATGTGCCACCATGCCCAGCTAATTTCTGTTTTGGTTTTTTTGTTTGCTTTTTTTTTTTTTCTTTTTTCTTTTTTCTTTTTTTTGTAGAGATGGGGTGTCATCATGTTGCCCAGACTACTCTCAAACTCCTGGGCTCAAGCGATCCTCAACCTCAACCTCCCAAAGTGTTGGGATTCCAGGCGTGAGCCACCGCACCCAGCCACCCCGCCCTTTTTTTTTTTTTTTTGAGACGAAGTTTCTCTCTTGTCACCCAGGCTGGAGCGTAGGGGCGCAATATGGGCTCATTGCAACCTCCACCTCCATGGTTCAAGCAATTCCCCTGCCTCAGCCTCCCGAGTAGCTAGGATTACAAGTACACGCCACCAAGTCCAGCTAATTTGTTTGTATTGTAAGTAGAGACAGGGTTTCACCATGTTGACCAGACTGGTCTCGAACTCCTGACCTCAGGCAATCCGCCTGCCTCAGCTTCCCAAAGTGCTGGGATTACAGGCATGAGCCACCGCACCCTGCCCCTATTTCTTATTATAAAGTAGTTTACAAAAAAATTCCAGCAGCCAGCTCCAGAGAGGCCTTGCTCTGTGGTGTCTAAGGATGGAGCCCAGGCAGGGACTGGCCAAAAGCTCGCTGCCCACTGCCCAGGAAGGCAAGACCACCGTTGTGTCCCGTTCTACCCCTCAAAAATAAATCACAGTCAGATCATGTCATAGTCAGGACAAAGCCTGTTCGCAATCCATCTTGTGTCTGTGGATCCTCCCCAGGTCTGTAAGGCAGCAGCGGGAGATGCGGCCTCTCCCACTCCACCCAACACGTAGCCAGGGCGAGGTGGGGCCAGGGGAAAGGCTGGCATGCCAAGGCATCTGAGTGGTAAGAGGTGAGCGGGTGAGGTGAATGGGGACTATGGTAGAAGGACCCTGTAGGTGGGTGAGATGCTAGGGCCATAGCCTAAGGGCACTGGGAACCCTGTAGGCATGGGCAGTTCAAGCCCATCCCTGCTCCCTCCAGCTGCTGTCTGTCCATCCCTGCCACACCTGACCATTTGCCTAACCTAGATCCTTCCTGTCTTGCATTTCCTCAAGCATCCAGAGCCCAGGACTGCTGAGTCAGCCCTCTGGAATGCCCATAACTCCCCATAGGTCAGCTGGCCTTGGGACTCCCGCACAGCCACGTGAGCCAGTGGAGCCGGGTCTGTTTGCTAGTGGAGGCTGTTAACAGCTCGGGAAGTGGTCAAGGGTTCAACAAGAGATGAGCCATCTGGTCCTCCAGAGGTAAACAATTTACAAAAGACACATCAAGCCGGCATGCTGTTCTGGTTTTTCTTTTGACAGTGAAATATGCAGTTTCTTTTTCATCCTGGTGCCTATTGGAGAGGGAGACTGTCCCAGGCACTCTGACCCCAGCTGAAGTGCCTCCCTGGGGCAGGCTCGTGTCTAGGTAGAGAGGCAGGAAAAGTCAGATTTTCTTTCACATCTTTGTTTCATTCCCAGGACTGAGCAACTTCATATATTTATGTATTTATTTATTTATAGACAGGGTCTCACTATGTCGCCCAGGCTGGAGTGCAGTGGTGCGGTCACAGCTCACTGCAACCTCAACTTCCTGGGCTCTAGTGATCCTCCTGCCTCAGCCTCCTGAGTAGCTGGGACCATAGGTGTGCACCACCATGCCAGAAGATTTTTGTATTTTTGGTTAGAGACAGGGTTTTGCTGCAATGTTGCCCAGTCTGGTCTCAAACTCCTGAGCTCAAGCGATTCACCCTCCTGGGCCTCCCAAAGTGCTGGAATTACAGGTGGGAGCCACCACGTCTGGCTCAGGACTGAGCGAATTTAAGTCAGATGGTTAACCTACATCCTGAGGAGAGTGGATTTCCTCCCAAAGGAACAGACTTATTTTCTAGAACCCAAAGCCTTGAATTTCAAGAACCTTCAGCCTTAAATCCATTTCCTGTTGGAAGCAGACCCCTCCTGGTCTTCCCAGGTATTGCAACCCTGCTCTGCCAGCCACTATAAATGCCCACACAAAAGGAAGGGGGCTCCATTCCTGATGCTCAGAGTGGAGTCAGTAGATTCTTAAGCATGTGAGATATGTATGTGGCCTAACAGCCTGAAATAAACAGCTTGTGCTGGGATTGTAATTCTAGAATTTTCAAAAGTGTTGCAAAACATTCCAGGCAGACACTAGAGTTTGTGTGCTACAAGTTGTTTATTAATTAATTTCTACTTTGCCAAACATTCTTACTCGGGTCTACTGGGAGATGATTTTGTTGGGAATGCATCTCCAGTTTTGTAATGAAGATCACCAGGGAAAGAAGGCTTGCTTCACAGGGGCTCATATTACAGGAAATGTGGCTAACATAGGTAGTTCCCATAAGGAAAAGGATAGTACTAAGTTTTGAGCTCATGTGAAAAAGAAAAGGGGACCGGGTACAGTGACTCATGCCTGTAATCAACACTTTGGGAGGCTGAGGTGAGCGGATCACCTGAGGTCAGGAGTTCAAGACCAGCTTGGCCAACATGGCAAAACCCTGTCTCTACTAAAAATACAAAAATTAGCCGGGCATGGTGGTGGGCACCTGTAATCCCAGCTACTTGGGAGGCTGAGGCAGGAGAATCACTTGAACCCGGGAGGTGGAGGTTGTAGTGAGCTGAGATCACACCACTGTACTCCAGCCTGGGCGACAAGAGCAAAACTCCATCTCAAAAGGAAAAAAAGAAAAGTGACATCTAGGGACTAGGATTTTGGGACTCTTTACAGACATGCCAATAACCTGTGAGATACGCAACCACAGACTGACACAGAGGTGAGCAGAGGCCTTGGAGTCAACACAAGTTCAAGTCTAGCCTTTGCCTCATTCTCACTATGTGATCTTGGACAAGTCACTTATCCTCTTTGAGCCTCCAGTTCCTCATCTATACATAGGAAGCCACTGAATTATCTTACAGTTACTTTCAATTGCAAGGACTTGCTCTTTTTCTCTTCATTGAAAGGAAAATACAAAATATAATGTATAGCTTATCTTACCACTTTGTGCTGCTAAGGTTAAAATCCAGGGTAGTGGCCAGGTACGGTGGCTTACACCTGTAATCCCAGCACTTTGGGAGGCTAAGGCGGGTGGATCACCTGAGGTCAGGAGTTTTAGACCAGTCTCACTAACATGGAGAAACCCCCATCTCTACTAAAAATATAACAATTAGCTGGGCGTGGTGGTGGGCACCTGTAATCCCAGCTACTCTGGAGGCTGAGGCAGGAGAATCGCCTGAACCTGGAAGGCAGAGGTTACAGTGAGCTGAGATCATGCCACTGCACTCCAGTCTGGGTGACAATAGCAAAACTTCATCTCAAAAATAAATAAATAAATAAATAAATAATTGAGATTACTCTATGGTTTCCTGGGGCTGTTGTAAAAAAAAAAAAAAAAAAAAAAATGCTACAAACTGGGTGGCTTAAAACAAGGGAAACTTATTGTCTTCGAGTTCTGGAGGTTAGAAGTCCAAATCAAGGTGTTGGCAGGGCCATGCTCCCTCTAAAGCAGTGGTCCCCAACTTTTTTGGCACCAGGGACAAGTTTTGTGGAAGACAATTTTTCCACCGACCAGGGTGGGGGTTGGGTGGGTGGTTTTGGGGTGATTCAAGTGTATTACATTCGTTGTACCCTTTATTTCTACTACTACATTGTAATATATAATTAAATAATTATACAACTCACATTCCATAATGTGGAATCAGTGGAAGCCTGAGCTTATTTTCCTGCAACAAGATGTTCCCATCTGGGGGTGATGGGAGACAGTGATAGATGATCAGGCATTAGATTCTCATAAGGAGCATGCAGCCAAGATCCTTCGCATGCATAGCTCACAACAGGGTCTGTGCTCCTTTGAGAATCGAATGCCTCCACTGATCTGACAGGATGTAATGCAAGTGATGGGGAGTGGTTCTAAATACAGATGAAGCTCCGCTCATCTGCCTGCTGCTAACCTCCTGCTCTGTGGCCCAGTTCCTAAAAGGCCATGGATGAGTGCAAGTCCATGGCCCAGGGGTTGGGGACCCCTGCTCTAAAGGATCTAGGAAAGAATCCTTCCTTGCCTCTTCTGAGCTCCCTGTGGTGGCCACCGATCCTTGACATTTCTGGTCTTGTAACTGCATAATGCCAATCTCTGCTTCTTTTGTCCCATGGTACTTCCCAGTGTCTCTGTCTTCACAGGTCTTCCCTTTTCTTATAAGGATATGATGTTATTGAATTAGGGGCAGGGCACGGTGGCTCATGCCTATAATCCCAGCACTTTGGGAGGCCGAGGTGGGCAGATCACCTGAGGTTAGGAGTTGGAGACGAGCCTGGCCAACATGGCAAAACCCCATCTCTACTAAAAATACAAAAATTAGCCAGGTGTGGTGGTGGGTGCCTGTAATCCCAGCTACTCGGGAGGCTGAAGCAGGAGAATCGCTCGAACCCACGAGGCAGAGGTTGCAGTGGGCTGAGATCATGCCACTGCACTCCAGCCTGGCTACAGAGCAAGCCGACTCAAAAAAAAATGTAGGCCCCTGGGAAGGATGCCTGGCACACTCAGAGGTGGGACAGTGGTGACAGTCCTGACACTTTCCCCTCTGGAGAGCATGGACCCTTGGTCTTGGCCATACAACCAAGCCTGGCCCAGTCTGCCTGTCCCCCCCACTCCCAGGGACTGGGCCCTTCCTGCCCAGGAGCTATCCTGATTCTGCAGCCCTTGGGCTTTATTGCTTTTCCTGCTTAATGAGGTGAGGTTGCTCGCCCACAGGCAATTCCTGTAAAAGCCATTTGGATGACCCAATGGGGTGAGTTTACAGGGAAGTGCTCCCCAAGGGCTAGGCTGGCTGGAAGCAGATACTTTGCCCCCTTCCAAGGATGGTAATGAGGTTTGAGGCTTCCAGTGGGGGCAGGGGATGCTCTGGGCGCCAAAAGCCCTGGCCTGGGGTCAAAAGATCTGGGCTCCAGGCCCAGCCGGGCTAGCTAGGCAGTCTCCTGTCTGAGCTGTACTCGCCCCATGGGTGAAATGGGGATACAGGCACATACGTTACAGCCTACAGTCTGTGTGTAACAGAGAACCATAAGCCGGTGGGTGGGGGTTGGGGGTTATTTCTCATGGTTCTGGAGGCAAGGAGTTGGAGATCAGGGTGACTGCATAGTCAGGTTCTGGTGAGAGCCGTCGTCTAGGTTGCAGACTATGGTCCTCTCATTTCATCCCCACTTGGAGGGAAGAGGCAAGAGAACACTCTGGAACCTCTGCTATAAGAGCACTAGTCCCATTAATCCCATTCACGAGGCCTCCACTTTCGAGATCTGTTCACCTCCCAAAGGCCCCACCTCCTAATCACAGCACATGGGGGTTTGGGTTCAACATAGGAATTTTTTTTTTTTTTTAAGATAGTGTCTCACACAGTGTCGCCAGGCTGGAGTGCAGTGGCGCAATCTCTTGTCACTGCAACCTCCACCTCCCGGGCTCAAACAATCCTCCCATCTCAGCCTCCTGAGTAGCTGGGACCACAGGCATGCACCACCACACCCGGCTAACTTTTTGTACTTTTAGTAGAGAAGAGATTTCACCATGTTGCTCAGGTTGGTCTTGAACTCGTGGGCTTAAGCAATTTGCCCACGTTGGCCTCCCAAAGTGTTGGGATTACAGGTGTGAGCCACCACGTCCAACCTCAACATATGAATTTCAGAGTGACCCATTCAGTCCATCACAGCCTCCTGCAGGATTACAGATGTAGAATCAGTCTGTAATCCACAAAGTTCTAAGCAAAGGAAAAGAAGTACTAATATCACTATTGCTATTGCTATTGTTATTATCAGCACCCAAGACCTTCCCCAGTCCCTGTGAGTGGCATATTAAGATGATCCCAAAGACGCTCTACTTCTCTAAGCCCATAATATTCACAGGTTCCACCCCTTTGATTGTGGGCAGAACCTAGGAATATTATGATCTGACTGCCATGGTTACCATATATGACAAAAGGGGGATTAGCCTGGGTGGGCCTGACCTAATTAGAGAGCCCTCAAATAGGACTGGCTTTTTTTTTTTTTTTTTTTTTTTTTTTTTGAGACCGACTCTCGCTCTGTGGCCTAGACTGGAGTGCAGTGGCATGATCTCGGCTCACTGCAACCTCTGCCTCCCGGGTTCAGGCGATTCTCCTGCCTCAGCCTCCTATAATACTGGGTCTTACTGGCCAAGGAGGTTCAAAGTATGAGAGGGATTCAGCGTGAGAGAGATTTTCCATTGCAGCCATTGCAGGCTTTGGAGATGAAGGTGGCCACATGGTGGGGAATATGGGAGGCCTCTAGAAGCTGCAAAGAGCCCCCCAGTGACAGCTAGCAAGGAAATGGGGACCTCAGTCCTATGGCCCCACGGAACTGAATGACCTTGGAAGGGGATTTGTCCCCAGATCCTCCAGACAAGAACTCAGCCTGACCAGCATCTTGCATTTCAGCCTTGTGATGAGCAGAGAACTCAGCCATGCCAGACTCTGGACCAACACAGCTGTGGGCTCATACATGGATATTGTTTTAATCTGCTAGGTCTGGGATCATTTGTTACACAGCCACAGAAAACTAATACACCCTCTGTCAAGGAAGCCTGAAAATGGAAGGCTCCTACTCAATCTACCCTCCCAGTATAGTCTGGTGGTTAGAGACAAGGGCTCTGGAGTCAGACGGAACGATGCTCGAATCTTGGCAATTCCATCCACTGGCTGTGGAATGTTGTCCACAATCCCTTGTTCACCTCTTATATCCTCAGTTTCCTCCTCTGTGAAATAGCAGTGGAAATAAAATGCACGGAAATCATCAGAGCAGGGTATGCGTCGTAAGGACACATAGTAATAGCTCAAGAAACACTGTATATGTTAAATATTAGAAACCAGCTGAGAACTAACACCAATGCACAGTGTTCTTCAATGAACTGCCCACACACCAAAGAAGATAGGGAGGAGCCCAGATCTGCTGCTCTGGAAGCTACAGGCCAATTAGGGAATCAGGAACCTGAACAGAAAAACCACCATATTGGGGAAAGTAGATGGTACATGCGTTATGTTCTTGTGGACACGACGGGGCAAAGACAAGACCTTAGATCTTTGAACTCCCCCTTGGAGTCTGGCATAGGCCTGAGTGGAGCTCCCTCCTCAAGACTCCCTTTGCATTGGCTTCCCTGAGGAAGGATTTGTATTTAGAGTTCTAATTTAGTGGAACCTCTTTCTCTTGGTCTAAAATGAAGCCTGAGACCACGGCCTTACACCTTTAAGGGAGGAAGTGGCCCTGGGCCCAGGAAGAGGGTGGGTCCAGTCTCCCAGTTCTGTCCCTGGCATGTACTCTCCCCAGGCCTATCCCACCCCCAAATCCTCCCAGGCTCCAAACCCTGAGGCCCCACCAGCTGTCCCTCAAGAAAGCACCGAGGCTGGGCACAGTGGCTCACACCTATAATCCCAGCACTTTGGGAGGCTGGGGCAGGTGGATCACTTGAGGCCAGGAGTTCAAGACCAGCCTGGCCGATATGGTGAAACCCCATCTTTACTGAAAATACACAAATTAGCCAGGCATGGTGGCGGGCGCCTGTAATCCCAGCTACTCGGGAGGCTGAGACAGGAGAATCGCTTGAGCCTGGGAGGTGGAGGTTGCAGTGAGCCAAGATTGCACCACAGCACTCCAGCCTGGGTGACAGAGAGAGATTCTGTCTAAAAAATAAAATAAAATAAAGAAAAGAAAAGGAAAGAAAAAAGAAATCGCCGAGCCCTCTCTATACACATAAGCACAGCCTTGACCGAAGTCCTGACGACTGGGCATGCAGCTCAAATCCCCAGGGAGATACCGCTGCGCACACACACTAGGGGTGGCCATGATCCAAAAGACAGACCACAGCAAGCGCTGGAGAGGATGTGGGGCAACTGAAACCCTGGTACGCTGCTGGTGACAAGCAAGAGGGCGTAGCTGGTTTGGAAAACAGCTTGGCAGTTCCTCAAATGGTTAAGTATGAAATTAAGCAAATGGTTACATGTAAATGCGATCCGGCAATTCCACTCCTAAGTATACATCCAAGAGGAATGTCAACATATGTCCACGCAAAACCTGTACACAGACATTCAGGGCAGCATTATTCATAGTAGCCAAGAAGTAAAAACAGCTCAAATGTTTATGAGCTGATGAGTGGGTAAACAAAATGTGGGACAGTCACGCAAAAGGACACTATAGGGCCGTATAAAAGGGACCAGGCCCTGATGCAGGCTGCGAGACAGATGAACCTTTAAAACGGTACGCTAAGTGAAAGAAGCCAGACACAGCAGGCCACAGAAGGTATGACTCCGCTGACATCCAAGTCCAGAGCAGGCAAATCCAGAGAGACAGAAAGTGGATCAGTCATTGCCAGACGTTGGGGGAGGGGAGAATGGGAGTCATTACTAATAGGTATGGGGTTTCTTTTTGGGGTAAAACTGCTAGTGGTGATGGTTGCACAGCTTTGTGAATATGCCAAAAAACAAAACCAAAACAAAAAAAACCCCACTAAATTCTATATATATATATTTTTTTGAGACAGTTTCCCTCTATTACTCAGGCTGGAGTACAGTGGCACGATCTTGGCTCACTGCAACCTCTGCCTCCTGGGTTCAAGCAATTTTCCTGGCTCAGCCTCCTGGGATTACAGGCATATGCCACCACACTTGGCTTTTTTTTGTGTGTGTGTGACGGGGTCTCCCTCTGTTGTCTAGGCTAGAGTGCTGTGGTGCCATCTTGGCTCACTGAAACATCTGCCTCCCGGGTTTAAGCAATTCTCCCACCTCAGCCTCCCAAGTAGGTGGGACTACAGGCATGCACCACCACACTCGGCTACTTTTTGTATTTTGTATTTTTGTAGAGACAGGGTTTTGCCATGTTGCCCAGACTGGTCTCAAGCTCCTGGAGTCAAGCAATCCACCCACCTGGGATATTTCTCACTGGCATAATCAGCACTGAAAGATCATTGAAAAGGGACTTGTGTGATCCAGGGGTCACTGTTATTTAATGCGCTCCCCTCATCTCTTGCAGGTTGTGACTTCAGTATACCCTCTCATGAAGCCTTTCCTGGCCCCTCATCTGTAAGTGTGACCACCGAGCCCCCATCTCCCAATTCCCTTTTCCTGCTTTAGTTTTCTCTTTAGCGTTTAATACCATCTGATATTCCATACCTTACCTTGTCCTTGTCTGATGTCTGTCATCCCAACTAGAAGTGCTAGGAGGCGAGTACTAGGAAGCAGGGTTTTTTCTCTTTTTAGATGAAATTTTGCTCTTGTTGCCCAGGCTGGGGTACAGTGGCACAATCTCGGCTCACTGCAACCTCCACCTCCCGGGTTCAATTGATTCTCCTGCCTCGGCTTCCCAAGTAGCTGGGACTACAGGTGCCCGCCATCACGCCCGGCTAATTTTTGTATTTTTAGTAGAGACGGGGTTTCACTCTGTTGGCCAGGCTGGTCTCGAACTCCTGACCTCATGACCCACCCAGGAGGGAGGGTTTTTGTCTGCGTGGTTCACTGCTAAGTCCCCAGCACTAGGAGGAGAGGACCTAACATATAGGGGGCACTCAGCAAATTTCCATGAACGAATGAATGGAGGGATAGATGAATGAATTAATCTGTATCTCCAATGGCTTTGTCCTCTCGTATATCAGCTTTGTTCTACATCTAACACTTAGGAGGTGATTCAATTAAACATTGCTTTTTTTTTTTTTTTTTTTTTTGCATGTTTGGTGGTTTTTGTTTGTTTGTTTGTTTTGAGACGGTCTCAATCTTTCCCCTAGGCTGGTATGCAATGACACCAGCACCACTCACTGCAGCCTCAACTTCCCAAACTCAGGTGATTCTCCCACCTCAACTCCCTGAGTAGCTGGGACTACAGGCACGCACCACCACACCAGCTACGTTTTGTATTTTTAGTAGAGATGGGGTTTCGCTATGTTGCTGAAGCTAGTCTCAAACTTCTGGCCTCAAGCCATCCATTCGCCCAACTCGGCCCCCTAAAGTGCTGGGATTACGCTCATGAGCCACTGCACCCAGCCAACCATTGTTGAGTGAGCAAGTAAATGAACCAATCAATGAATTTCTCCCTGGGTAGTGAAGCTCCCGCTTTTTGAGGTAACCCAGACTTTCCATTTGTATGTTTCCTGAGTCCCTGACTGTACATTTTTCCTGCATATTGTCTCCAGGACTAAGAGAATGAAGCCTTTTGCCAAGAAGAGGTTGAGTTCTCAGGCCTCCAGTTTAGATTAAATAGTGGTTTTACAGGGGAAAAAAAAAGTGAGAAACCCCCAGAAGTTGTGGGGAGCTGAGAGGGAGTGGGAAGAGGGTTCCCCAGGGACAAACTCCTCCTTGCCCCCTGCCCAGTGCCCCAGGGCACACTGCCCAGTGGGTGAAAGCAGCCAGACACACGGGCTCACTGCAGTTAGCAAGCAAACCTAAGTGTATCAAGATGGGCCCACTGACGCCAGCTGCTCTGAGTGGATCTGGAATGAATTGGGGGGTTGTTAAGATCGTCGACTTAAGCCTCTTCTTACAGGAAAAATATTTATTTCACTGAGCTCTGCTTTTTGGAAAGCTGCGCCTGTAACAGTCTGCATCGATCTAGCAGAGTTTTGGCTACTGCTGGGTTTTGTCTCCCTCCTGTCTCGGTTGGCGTGGACTCTGTGTGTGTGTGTGTGTGTGTGTGTGTGTGTGTGTGTGTGTGTGTGTGTCCACAGTACACCCTCCCATTATTAAGCAATCAGCCAAAAGACTCAGCCAGGACACTCTGCTCTTCTTTAACCAGAAAAAAGATGAACACGAACTGAGTTCGTGGCATGAGGCACGAGACCTTCATGTTTTATCTTCAAAGATGCCTGCTTGAAACCAGCAATTCTTTCTTTCTTTCCCTTTTTATCTAGTAAATTGCTCCCTCTACCTCCTCCCAGTTTGGGAAAAAAATACAGACAAGTATGAAGAAGAAAGTAAAAGTCACTCCTATGGTTAGGTTAGGGTTGACTGCAGAATTGTTCTTTCCTTTTTGAGACGGAGTCTCACTGTTGCCCAGGCTGGAGTGCAGTGGCGTGATCTCGGCTCACTGCAACCTCTGCCTCCTGGGTTCAAGCGATTCTCCTGCCTCAGCCTCCTGAGCAGCTGGGACTACAGGCCCGCATCACCACGCCCAGCTAATTTTTGTATATTTAGTAGAGACAGGGTTTCACCATGTTGGCCAGGCTGTCCTTTTCTTTTCTACTCTTTGGAGTTGAAGGGCCTGGGTTTGAATCCTAGCTCTGCTACTTGCTGGCTGTGTAACCCTGAGAATCATGTCACCACTTGGAACCTCTGTTTCCTCATCTGTAAAGTGGTGTAACAATAGTACCTACCTCTTTGATTGTTGAGAGGAGTAAACAAGAGAAAGTATATATAGAGCTTAGTGAAGGTTTAGCAACAGTAAATGCAAACGGTACCTATTTTAGAGGAGAAATACATACAATTTTTATCTCTTTTTCATAAAACAATATAGTGTATACAGTTTCCTGTTTCATTGCCTCATTTTAGAGGCAGAGCCTTGCTGTGTTGCCCAGGCTGGCCTCAAACTCCTGTCTGTGTTCAAGTGATCCTCCTGCCTCAGCCTCCTGAGTAGCTGGGATTACAGGCACCCGCCACCACACCCGGCTAATTTTTGTACTTTTAGTAGAGACAGGGTTTCACCACATTGGTCAGGTTGGTCTCAAACTCCTGACCTCGTGATCCCCCACATTGGCCTTCCAAAGTGCTGGGATTACAAGGTGTGAGCCACCGCGCCCAGCCAACTCATAAGCATTTCTTTTTTTTGAGATGGAGTCTCGCTCTGTCGCCCAGGTTGGAGTGCAGTAGCGTGATCTTGGCTCACTGCAAGCTCCGCCTCCCGGGTTCACGCCATTCTCCTGCCTCAGCCTCCCGAGTAGCTGGGACTACAGGCGCCCACCAGCAAACCTGGCTAATTTTTTCTATTTTTTAGTAGAGACGGGGTTTCACAGTGTTAGCCAGGATAGTCTCGATCTCCTGACCTCGTGATCCACCCGCCTCGGCCTCTCAAAGTGCTGGGATTACAAGCATGAGCCACCGTGCCCAGCCAAGCATTTCTAATGACTGCAAAATAGTCCATACATTAGTTTTTAAACCGTTTCCTATGGATGGAAATAGAGGTTGCTTCCACAATATTATAAAGATTGCTGTGATAAACATCTCTAGACTCAAATCTTGATCTATGTTTGAGGCGAGCTCTGTCTTTAGGATGAATTCTCAGAAGTTAAATGATTGATCAAACAGTATGATCACTTCGAAGAGCCTTGATATACCATACTTAGCACTGCAAGCTGCTTTCTAGAAAGATTAGCTACAGATGTGTATGAGAGAACCCTATGGCCAAGCGAGGCGGCTCATGCCTATAGTCCCAACACTTTGGGAGGCCGAGGTGGGAGGATCGCTTGAGCCCAGGAGTTCAAGACCAGCCCTGGCAACATAGTGAGACCCCATCTCTCCACACACACAAAGAAAGAGGCCAGGCGTGGTGGTTCACGCCTATAATCCCAGCACTTTAGGAGGCCTGGGCAGGCGGATCACTTGAGGTCAGGAGTTCGAGACCAGCCTGGCCAACATGGCAAAACCTCATCTCTACTAAAAATACAAAAATTAGCCAGGCATGGTGGCACATGCCTGTAATCCCAGCTACTCGGGAGGCTGAGGCAGGAGAATTGCTTAAACCTGGGAGGTGGTGGTTGCAGTGAGCCGAGATCACACTGCCACACTCTAGCCTGGGCAACAGAGTGAGACTCTATCTCAAAAAAAAAAAAAAAAAAAAAAAGGAGAGAAGAGAGAGAGACCCATCTTAGTTATTGTTAATTTGACAGGCAAAAATGACATCTCATTCTTAAATCTGCACTTTAAAAATTTCACCCAGTATTTTTCTAATACTAGTTTTATTGGCTACAATGTGTTAAGTGTTTACTATATGCCAAACATAGGGTAAATATCTTTTTCTTTTCTTTTTTTTTTTTTGAGACGAAGTCTCACTCTGTCCACCAGGCTGGAGTGCAGTGGCGCGATCTCGGCTCACTGCAAGCTCCACCTCCTGGGTTCACGCCATTCTCCTGCCTCAGCCTCCCTTGTAGCTGGGACTACAGGCGCCCGCCACTGTGCCCGGCTAATTTTTTGTATTTTTAGTAGAGACGGGGTTTCACCGTGGTCTCGATCTCCTGACCTTGTGATCCGCCCGCCTCGGCCTCCCAAAGTGCTGGGATTACAAGCGTGAGCCACCGTGCCCGGCCGGTAAATATCTTTTTCATTTTTTAGACAGAGACAGAGTCTTACCTGTTGCCCAGGCTGGAGTGCAGTGGTGCGATCATACTTCACTACACCCTTGAACTCTTGGGCTCAAGGGATCCTTCTGCATCAGCCTCCCTTTTAAGTAGCTAGGACTACAGGTGCACCACCATGCCTGGCTAATTGGTTTTTGTTGTTGTTGTTGTTGTTGTTGTTGTTTTGTAGTAACAGGGCCTCAGTATGTTGCCCAGGCTGGTCTCAAACTCCTGGGCTCAAGTGATCCTCCTACCTCGGCCTCCCAAAGTACTGGAATTATAGGTGTAAGACACCACACCCAGCCTCCATAAAATGCCTTAATCAAACTTCTGTGTATATACCCAAAAGAAGCGAAAGCAGGGATTCTAACAAATATTTGTACATCTATATTCATAGCCACATTATCCATCATAGCCAAAAGGTGCAAGAGATCCAAATGTCCATTGACAGATGAATAGATAAACAAAATGTGGTGTGTATATATGCAAGGAGATATTATTCAGCCTTAAAAAGGAAGAAAATTTTGACCCATGTGACAACATGGATGAACCATGAAGACATTATGTTAAGACAACATGCCCATTACACAAGGACAAGTATTGTATGATTCCTTTTATATGAGGTTCCTAGAGTACTCAAATTCAGAGACAGAAATCAGAATGTTTGAACTGGGTGAGGTGGCTCACACCTGTAATCCCAGCACTTTGGGAGACCAAGCTGGGAGGATTGCTTGAGCCCAGGAGTTCAAGACCAGCCTGGACAACAGAGTGAGATCCTATCTCTAAAAAATAAAACTTTTTAAAATTAGCCAGGTGTGGTGGCACATGCCTACTACTCAGGAGGCTGAGGCGGGAGGATTGATTAGACTCAGGAGATCAACGTTACAGTGGGCTGTAACTGCCCCAATGCACTGCAGCCTGGGAAACAGAGCGAGATTCTGTCTCAAAAAAAAAAAAAAAAAAAAAAAATTCTAATCAATCTTTGTAACGTGTTCTTTTATAAGATGTTATTATTACCCTCCATCCTTCTTTAAAAGATGAAACTAAGGCTCAGAGAGGTGAAACACGTTCCTAGAGTCACACAGCTTCTAAACGGTGAAGACAGGTTTAGATGCCAGGTCTTAGTCTCCAAGGCTACGTTATCCTGCAAATTCTGGTGGACCTGGGAGGTAAAGGGGAAATACAGTCAAGCTCAGGGTGGCAGATGGAGTTAGCAAGTACACAGTGCCAAACGGAACTGCTGGTCCTGAGAGCTCAGAGTTCAGTTCTAAATTTATTCTCTCTGACCTTATTGTGGGTTCTAAATTTGGCCAAACAAGTTCTTCCAGACCGATTAGTGACGTGGATACATTGTTTTGAAGATAAAACCCTTTTCCTGGTATGAAATAAAAAAATAATAATACAGCGTTTGCTTGCAGAAGCCATCCTGCCGCTGGTTAACAGCCATCTGAAAATGATTCTGGGTTTTCCACCTGATGGTGGACACATGTACTTGTTGGCCGATTTCTTGGGGCCAGTGATTAAAACCATTTCCTGAACCGAAGTCTGAATTTCTCCTCCTGAATGAACCAGAAACAAAACATCAGGAAATATCCAGGCATAAAAATTCTAACCAGGGCCGGGCACGGTGGCTCACGACTGTAATCCCAGCACTTTGGGAAGCTGACAGGGGTAGATCACCTGAGGTCAGGAGTTCAGGACCAGCCTGGCTAACATGGCAAAACCCTGTCTCTACTAAAAATACAGAAATTAGCCGGACATGGTGGCAGGCACCTGTAATCCCAGCTACTCGGGAGGCTGAGGCAGGAGAATCACTTGAACCTGGGAGGCGGATGGGAGTGGAGGTTGCAGTGAGCCGAGATTGCACCATTGCATTCCAGCCTAGGTGACAAGAGCAAAACTCTGTCTCAAAAAAAAAAAAAAAAAAAAAAAAAAAAATTCTCACCAGAACCAAACTTAAAATTCTCCCAAAATTACAAATTAAGACCAAAATAGGCCTCTTTGGGTGGTTTCCCGACCAGGGAGGAGTTACGGGGTCCTTGGAGACTCACCAGCTGAGTCCTGACTTTTCTGGGAAGGTATTGGGGTGACTGACATGTTTGTGACCCCTTCTCAGACCCCTGTCTCTGAGGAGGTGGAGGAGGCACGTGACCCACATGGTCTGGCCACTGATGACTGAACAAGCTACGGACACCGGACCCAGGAGAGACCATTCACTCACTGGCCACAAACACGACTTCAGATGCATGCCCCAAAAGGATGAACCTGGGTACTGGATTCCCTCCCTCAGAAATGTGAATCAAGAGACACAGGATGTTCCTGCTGGTTCAGCTACTTGAGCTAAAAGGTCATGGATACCTGGATGTGGGGTGGTCATTCTGGGAGTACATCTATATAGAAAGAGGAGCAGGTGCTGTGGGATTCTGGATCCCAGTGATAGAGCTAAGTGGCTGGATCAAGCTTCACCTGAAACCCACGCTACTTGTCTTAGTCCATTTTGTGTTGCTATAAAAGAATACCTGTGACTGGGAAATGTATAAAGAAAAGAGGCTTATTTCATTTTATAATTCTGCAGGCTGAGACATTTAAAGGGATGGCTCTGACTTCTGGCAAGGGCTTACACGTTGCATCACCACATTCAGGAAAAGGGAAAACAGAAGGGAGACTGCAAAACAGGGGAAAACCTGAAGGTCATCATGGCTTTATAATAACACACTCTCACAGCAATGGGTTAGATGGAGAACCAATTCAGTCTCACGAGAGTGACAGCAAGAACTCACTCACTAGTGAGAGGGTGGCACTTCCAAGCCATTCATGAGGAATTCACCTCCATAGCCCAAACACCTCCCACTAGGCCCCGACTCCCATCACTGCCACATTGGGGATCGAATTGCAACATGAGTTTTGCTGGAGACAGACACCCCCTACCCAAATCATAGTGCTACCCCTGAACTTTCCGTTACATGAACCAACAAATCTTCCTTTAAATTAGTGTCATTGGGTTTTCTGGGATTTAACTTTTTCTTTTTTTTAACTTTTTTTTTTTTGAGATAGGATCTTGCTCTGTCACCCAGGCTGGACTGCAGTGGCACAAACACAGCTCACTGTAGCCTCGACCTCCTGGGCTCAAGGGATCCTCCCGCCTCAGCACCCCCAACTTATGCCCTCCAAGTGGCTGGAACTACAGGAACCACCACACCTGGCTAATTTAAAAAAGAAATTTTGTAGAGTCCGGGTGCAGTGTCTCATGCCTGTAATTCCAGCACTTTGGGAGGCCGAGGTGAGTGGATCACTTGAGGTCAGGAGTACGAGACCAACCTGACCAACATGGTGAAACCCTGTCTCTACTAAAAATACAAAACTTAGCCAGGTGTGGTGGCGCATGCCTGTAATCCCAGCTATTTGGGAGGCTGAGGCAGGAGAATCGCTTGAACGTGGGAGGCAGAGGTTGCAGTGAGCAAAAATCATGCCACTGCACTCCAGCCTGGGCAACAGAATGAGACCGTCTTAAAAAAAAAAAAATTGTAGGTTTGTAGGGACACAGTCTCACTATGTTGCCCAGGCCAGTCTTCAACTCCTGGGCTCGAGTAATCCTCCTGTCTTTACCTCCCAAAGTGCTGGGATTATAGGCATGTACCACCGCACCCAGCCTAACATATTTTTAATAACCAAAAGAAACATCTCCATAGCCTCGTGACCCATCCTTTTTTAAACCTGAAATTGGTAGAGTAGGTTTCTGATTCATAGAACCCAAACAAACATTCCTCCCTAAAGCAGGCAGAGGCTCTTTGGGAGCGTTTACATTCAAAACAGTGTCCCTGTAAGTCCCAAGTGACAAGTTCCCCTTTCCTGGTCTGAAGCATTCTGAGGAGAGGCAAAGAGGCTAAGGCTTAGCTGCAGGAACACGTTGTCCCCACGACAACCCCTTCTCAGCCATGGAACTGCTGTTATCAGAGTTGTGTTGTCTCTCAAAGGTTCCGGACAAAGGGTGAAGCAGGGACTCCTGAGTCTAAAGGGCAGGTCGGGGCCTGGGAGAGAAGGGGAAGCTGGCCTGGGGCGGAGATATTTTCCATTTCCCCTGGGCTCCCGCGTGGGACAGCTGCTGTCCATAGCCAGTTCAGCCGACCATGGGAGGAATCACATCCACTCGACAGGCAGGCAGTGATGGCGCTGGGATTTGAACATGGGGCTGATGGGCTCCAGGTGTGGCACCTGTCCCTCTACACTGCGGGGAAGCTCTGACTGCTGCAGCCTCCGTTATGGCCACATCTGCCCTCTAATTTCCCTTCCAGCTGGTTCTGCAAGCAGCAACTGTTCCAGACATCCCTGGAGGTTCCAAGGAGCTGACTCCTGATGAGGAAAAGGATCAGCCACAGACTCACTCTTCCTTCAGCCACTTCCAGACCCACGGGAGGCGTGGGTGTGTCCCAGACTACCTGGGAGTATCTGCTTTTGTCTTCATCCAGGGCAGGACCCTCTAGAGAAGGAGCCGTCAGAGAAGGGGAAAACCAAAAGGAATTAAAAGTAAATTTCCAGCCGGGCGCGGTGGCTCATGCCTGGAATCCCAGCACTTTGGGAGGCCGAGGCAGGCGGATCAGGAGGTCAGGAGATGGTGACCATCCTGGCTAACATAGTGAAACCCCGTCTCTACTAAAAAATACAAAAAAATTAGCTGGGCGTGAGCCTGTAGTCCCAGCTACTCAGGAGGCTGAGGCAGGAGAATGGTGTGAACCCAGGAGGTGGAGCTTGCAGTGAGCCGAGATTGAACCACTGCACTCCAGCCTGGGCAACAGAGCGAGACTCCATCTCAAAAAAAAAAAAAAAAAAAAGTAAAAAAAAAAAGTAAATTTCCAAATGGAAATAAATAAGCAGTCATAATTGGTCATATTGGTGAAATTGGGCACTAAGGGCCAGGCAATGGGCTGTGGGATAACGTCACTTGAGAGGGAAGTGCTGAGGTCCAGGAGGTTCAGGCAGGTGACATGACTCACCCAGAGCCACTGGCTGGAGAGTGGCAGGGCTAGGTTGGAGCCCAGGTGGTGGACTTCACAGGTGCAGCCGTGACCGCTGCCATCCCTCCCGTGGGGAGTTGTTGCAGACAGCGAGACACAGTGCCCTAAGCTATTTCTCCATCTGGTGTGCCTGGATGCCTCTGCCCACCCAGGACCCTCCTCTCAGGTGGCCCACCACTGCCCTTCCATCACAGTTCATACCTTCTCTCGTGGACCACAGGGGTATCCACTGGACCAGGACCCCATGGAGGATCCCAGTCCTGATCCCACCACTCTCTGGCCGTGGTGACAAGGGGGAACTCAATTCTTTCCAAGCCTCAGCTTTCTCACCTGTACAATGGGAGTTTGTGCTGGACAAGAAGTTTTCAGGCCGGACACAGTGGCTCACACCTGTAATCTCAACACTTTGGGAGGCCAAGGCAGGGGATCACTTGAGGTCAGGAGTTTGAGACCAGCCTGGCCAGCATGGTGAAACCTTGTCTCTACTAAAAATATAAAAATTACCCAGGTGTCATAGCGCATGCCTGTAGTCCCAGTTACTTTGGAGACTGAGGCCAGGAGAATCACTTGAATTGGGGAGGTGGAGGTTGCAGTGGGCCAAGATCTCACCACTGCACTCCAGCCCAGGTGACAGAGACTGTCTCAAAAAAAAAAAAAAGTTTTCAAACTGCTGACTGCACCTGTTTGTAGGCCCTGAGCTCAAGTGAGTGAATCACACAGGTATTCACTGACGTGATTCTGCCTCCGAGGCCACATTTTCTCCAGTGCACCTCTGTCTTTCAGCAAGTGACCTGAGGCTGGGACTCCCACATGCTGCCTCCCAGCACCTTACCCAGACCTACTGCTCGCTACAACGTGCTTAATGATTGTCAGGTGACTCACATACCCTGTTCTGTTCCGCTTCACAGTGTCTGCCAGCCCGTGGAGTATGGCACAGTGGCTAAGAGCCAGGGTCAGGCAGTGCAACTCCACCTCTCCAAGCCCCCAGTGCAGCATCTGATCAGAGGGAATAACTCCACCTGCCTCCCAGGACTATTCTGTGAATAATAATTAGGATAACGCATGTGAAAGTCTTGGCGTGGTGAGCACATGACCCCAAGGTCAGCTCCCTAAAATGATGAAGTTCATATCACAAGAGGCCCCTAGAGGTCAGGACAGCCTTTTGGTACCTTCCTATGGCAAACAAGCGGCTAGTTCTCTGCCACCTATTTTCTCCCCTTCATTAGGCAAAGCTGAGCTGGCAGAATAATGGCCACATCAGGATTTACTCTCCACTTTCTGGCTTCCCTAGACTGCTGCCAGCCATTTGTCTCACCATCCAAGACAACCCTGATCCCCATCCCCAGAAGGAAAACACCTCACCTCTCTCACCATTTGAGAGTGGCCGTCAACTTGAGCACATTATTAGATTTAATTGTGTCTAATCTTTGAACACCTAATATATTACTTATTACTTTCTCTCCCTCTCTCTGTCTCTCTCTCTCTCTCTCTCTCTTTTTGAGACAGAGTTTCATTCTTATTCCCCAGGCTGGAGTGCAATGGTGTGGTCTCGGCTCACTGCAAACTCCGCCTCCCGGGTTTAAGTGATTCTCCTGCCTCAGCCTCCTGACTTGCTGGGATTACAGGCGCTCGCCACTACACCCGGCTAATTTCTGTATTTTTAGTAGAGATGGGGTTTCACCATGTTGGTCAGGCTGGTCTCGAACTCCTGACTTCATGTGATCCACCTGCCTCGGCCTCCCAAAGTGCTGGGACTACAGGCGTGAGCTACCACACCTGGTCCCAATATATTACTTTCAACGACAAAAACTGCAATTACTTTTGCACCAACCTAATATTTAAGGTAGGACACCGTGAAGCCCAGTGAGATCTCTGTGGTGGACAGTGTGGCTGCTAGGCTTTGAGCCCTCCCGCCTGTCTGTGTGCCACTCCCGAGAGCTGGGTCAGCGGTCGTGCTGTTGGCTTTGCTGTGACCTCGAGTCTGTTTCTTCTCCATGTGCATGTGCAGCTGCTGCCTGGAGTGGAAATCTCCACTGAGGGACAGACCTTCTTTCAAGGCTCACACCAGGCAGGATCCCACAGGAAGCGGGCTGGCTGAGTCAGGAGGGTTGTGTGCCTGAGTTCCCGTGTGACATTGGGCAAATCACTCAATGCTCAGAGTGCGCTTTTCTATCTCCATCTGCTTGGAGCAGGAATTGTGAAGAGTTTTGGCTCAGGTTCCAACGCCAAGGTGGGAGATATTGGTTGCTTTGGGTATAGTGTTGAGATAGAGTCTGAGGCTGTGTTTGGGCTCACTAGGAAAGGGTGCTGTGTCTACCACGAAGTGAAAAAGAGCGGGGAAAGAAGAAACCCGGCCGGGCATGGTGGCTCACGCCTGTAATCCCAACACTTTGGGACGCCGGGACAGGAGGATCACCTGAGGTTAGGAGTTTGAGACCAGCCTGGCCAACATGGCAAAAACCCGTCTCTACTAAAAATACAAAAGTTAGCCAGGCATGGTGGTGCATGCCTGTAATCCCAGCTACTTGGGAGGCTGAGGCAGGAGAATCACTTGAACCCGGGAGGCAGAGGTTGCAGTGAGCCAAGATCAGGCCACTGCACCCCAGCCTGGGTAACAGAGCGAGACCCTGTCTCAAAACAAAAAACAAAACAAAACAAACAAATAAAACCCATGGTACTGGCTGGGTACAGTGGCTCACACCTGTAATCCCAGCCCTTTGGGAGGCCGAGGCAGGAGGATCACTTGAGCCCTAGAGTTGAAGATCAGCTTGAGCAACATGGCAAAACCCCGACACTACTAAAAATACAAAAAAATACAAAAAAAAAAAAAAAAAAAAGCTGGTTGTGGTGATGTGTGATTGTGGTCCCAGCTACTCAGGAGGCTGAGGCAAGAAGATTGCTGGAGTCTAGGCCTGCCTGGCTGACTTGGCTCTACCTTGGCTCAGACACCCCTTTTCTTTTTTTTTTGAGACGGAGTCTTGCCCTGTCGCCCAGGCTGTAGAGAAACGGCATGATCTCAGCGCTCCGCAACCTCTACCTCCTGGGTTCAAGCAATTCTCCTGCCTTGGCCTCCTGAGTAGCTGGGATGGCAGGCGCACACCACCACACCGGGCTAATTTTTTGTATCTTTAATAGAGATGGGGTTTCCTCATGTTGGCCAGGCTGGTCTCTAACTCCTGACCTCGTGATCCACCTGCCTTGGCCTCCCAAAGTGCTGGGACTACAGGCGTGAGCCACCGTGCCTGCCGGGCGGGTTTCTTATGGTGAATGATCCCACAGCACTGTTCAGTGCACATAGTTACATGGAGTAGAACACAGACAGTCACCTCCACATTCTTTTGGCCACCATGACTGGTTCAGCCAAGGAACCTCCTCCAAGCCAGGTGAAGGAAAATCAGCCCTAAATCCCCCATCTCCACACACCTCACTGTATCTGGCTATACCTAAAGCCAAACCGAATCCCAGACGTCTAAATTTTATAAGCCAGTAAATTCCCGTCTTGGCTTAAGCTGGTATAAATCAGGGTCTCGTACCTTGTAATGCTGAGTCCCAAGGCCCAGATTCTGGGCCTTTCGTTTTTCCATTCAGGCCCCAGAATGGAGACCAAGGAAGGGTTTATTAACATGACAGTGAATATCTAGGGCCTTATACACATTTTTCTTCAATTCAGCTAAGATAAGAGGTCTAGAATACAGAGAAAGGACACCCTCTTTTCTTTCCCTTTCCCTTTTCTTTTCTTGACAGAATCTTGCTCTGTCGCCCAGGCTGGAGTGCAGTGGCGCAATCTTGGCTCACTGCAAGCTCCGCCTCCCAGGTTCATGCCATCCTCCTACCTCAGCCTCCCGAGTAGCTGGGATTACAGGCACCCGCCACCACACCCAGCTAATTTTTGTATTTTTAGTAGAGACGGGGTTTTACCTGTTGGCCAGGCTGGTCTCGAATTCCTGACCACAGGTGATCCACCTGCCTTGACTTCTGAAAGTGCTGGGATTACAGGCATGAGCCACTGCACCCAGCCAGGACACCCATTTCTTTGTTTTTTTGTTTGTTTGCTTGCTTTTTTTTTTTTTTTTTTTTTTTTTTTTTTTTAAGACAGCGTCTCACTCTTGCCCAGGCTGGAGTGCAGTGGTGCCATCTCAGCTCACTGCAACCTCTGCTGGGTTCAAGCAATTCTCCCTCCTCAGCCTCCCAAGTAGCTGGGACTACAGGCGCGTGCCACCATGCCTGGCTAATTTTTGTATTTTTTGTAGCAATGGGTTTTCTCCATGTTGGCCAGGCTGGTCTCGAACTCCTGGCCTCAAGTGATCCACCCACCTCAGCCTCCCAAAGTGCTGGGATTACAGGCATGAGTCACCACACCCAGCCTTGGACACCCATTTCTTCAAACGTAGGAAGAAACATCTTAGGAGCATGATCCCTCCTGGGGAGCTATCTTATGGTCTTATGTGATAAGGTGACCTCTCCTTTGGGTGAGTGGAGGCGAGGTATCTGGAGTGTTCTTCTATCCCTCCTAACCTCCCCTCCAAACAAAGCTTTCCTGAAAGCCTTGTCCTTAGTTTCCTGGACTCTGAACCTAGCTTGGCTAAATTTTCTTTTAAAGCATCAGCATAAATCATGAATACCTTGGGAAGGGAACATTAACCATCAGCCGGCAAAGTTAAAATTCTCCTCCAGCCCACTTAAATGGACTGAAACCTCCACCCCATCCCCAAAGGAGCCTTTCTGGCCTTGTCCTTGAACATTTCAAAATTGAGGTTCTGCTTTAAGTTCTTAACACACCCTCGCCGCAGCTCAGCTCACTGTGCGGCCGCTGCACAGAGAGGGGAGGGCAGGGGCCGTGATACTGAACTCACAGCTCTGGGCATTTCTGAAGTCTGGCTTGAAGCTTTTTCTACAGCAGATTGTTTTCTTCCCCCCTTCAGGAAACTGAAAGGTCACACAGCAGCTGTGGGAGTCAGAGGAGCAAAGGCTTTGGGATCACATAGACCTGGGACACATGCTTGCTTTGTGATTATGGGTAAGTTCCGTAACCTCTCTGAGCTTCCATTTCCCTTTCTGAGGAAAGGGGATACTAATACTGCCCACTGTGACAGCTGTTTTTGAGATTCGATGCTGCTGTGACTAGCATCTGCCTGACTAGCAGAGGGTAGTCACAGTGTCAGGGTCCATGGCCCTCTCATGAGACTGGGGCAGGGGGTGGGAAGAGTGTTTGGGACACCCTGGGAACCTCAGCATCATTCTGCCATGGGAGTGTGACCTGCTGTCCCCGGCTGCCCTCAGTCTGAGGCTTGCTCTGCCAGCCCAGGGAGAACTGTCCACTCATCCTCCTGGCAGAGACAGATCTCTTTCTCTCCTGTGCACAGGTGGGGAAACTAACTCTGCCCAGTCCCGAGTCTGCTGACGGAGGCACCTGGCCACCTGTATCCTGGTTCTCAGCTCTGAGCCCAGCAGGAAAGAGAGGAGGACATTCCTAATGGGAGACACAGTGCCCTTCCTCCTCCTGACCCTGCTGCTCCCACCACTGTGGTCCCTGGTGGTGCCAACCACTCAGGCTCCAGAAGCTGCTTCCCGTGAACAGGCAAAGCTGCTTCCTGCAGAGGCCCCAGCCTTTGCACTTCATCCTCAGAGAATCCGATTCACCCTCCTCAGTGCGGTTCCTCTCCCCCACACACCCACCCAGCAATCCAGACTCAGAGAATGGAGTGCCTCAAATTAGGGGAAATGGCCAGGCACAGTGGCTCATGCCTCTAATCCCAGCACTTTGGGAGGCCGAGGCGGGCAGATCCCTTGAGGTCAGGAGTTCAAGACCAGCCTGGCCAACATGCAAAACCCCATCTCCACTAAAAATATAAAAATTAGCTGGGTGTGGTAGTGGGCGCCTATAATCCCAGCTACTTGGGAGGCTGAGGCATGAGAATCACTTGAACACGGGTGGTGGAGTTGCAGTGAGCCAAGATCAAGCCACTGCCCTCCAGCCTGGGCGACAGAGTGAGAATCCATCTCAAAAAAAAAAAAAAAAAATTCAGGAGATGATGAGGCTGCACACACACATGCACACACCACACACAGCTCACGCATGCACTTGACATGCATTCACATGCACACATGCACATATGTGTTCACATGTGCACACACAGCACCTGCTCGCATGCACACACAGGACAGTCACACACACACATGTGCACACGTATGCTCACATATACATAATACACGTATGCACACAGCACACACATCCGCATATGCATGCTCACATGTGCACACACATGCACGCGTGTGCTCATATATGCACACATGGCGCACACTCACACACACGCTCACACATGCACATACACACTCCCCTCTTCACCCAGCAACCCTACTCTTCCTACTAGTTCCCCTTACCCAACCCTGGTTCAGGACCACCTCTCCCGAGCTCCGGGCTAGGTCAGGCCGCTCTCCTTACACCCTCATTACTCTTAGGTTTTTTCTTCAGCACTTTTACCACGATTGTGACTAATCACGTGTGTGATCATTTTGGTAACAGGTAATATTAATAGCTCGAACAATATTACCGAGCTTTCCTCTTTGGCCTTTCTGGGTAAGTAGCCCTTCCCCTCTCAGGCCTGAGGCACCTGGCTACCTGGGAAATATTTGAATTTGTACAGAAGGAATAAAGAGGACCATGGCAGATCCAGTTCCTGATCATCAACACAGACTTTGCTACGAGACAGTAGGTTTAGAAGCCACCGCTGTGCACTGACCCTCTGGGGGCTTGGGAGGAAAGGGTTCTGAGACCACCCTCCAGCAGCTTAGGGGTGGGGCCTCTGGAGGTGCAGCAAGTGGAGAGGAAGGAAGCCCTGGTGTTTCGCTTTCCTTGGCTGCACTGGCTCCTCTCCGGGCCAGGATGGGCTCAATGCATTCTTGCTCAGTAGGTGACACCTCGTTAAGGTGAGGGGCAGAGGGACCTGCAGAAGGCTCTGGGAGTAGATGGCCCAGGTAAGGGTCAGACGCAGTAGAGAGTAGATTCAGAAATGCTCTGGGGAAAAAAATGGCTGTAATCCCAGTACTTTGGGAGGCCAAGGCAGGTGGATCACCTGAGGTCAGGAGTTGGAGACCAGCCTGGCCAACATGGTGAAACCCCGTCTCTACTAAAAATACAAAAATTAGCCGGGCATGGTGGCAGGCACCTGTAATCCCAGCTAGTCAGGAGGCTGAGGCAAGAGAATCACTTGAACCTGGGAGGCAGAGGTTGCAGTGAGCCGAGATCGCACCATTGCGCTCCAGCCTGGGCAACAAGAGCAGAAACTCCGTCTCAAAAAAGAAAGAGAAGAGAGGGCTCTGAGCCAAGGTAGGGCCAAGTCAGCCAGGCAGGCCTAGGCCCAGAGTATGAGTTTTACCAGCTACTGGTTTCAGCCAAAATGCCAGAAAGTCAAACAGCAATCCTGGGCATCAGACATGGCTAGAAACCCAAACCCCTCTCCTCCTGGGAAGTCTCGTCATCAACAACCGGACACCGGCACCCCCACCCACCCAGTGCCAGCTTAGAGAAAAGCTGGGAGGAGCAGAAGGAAATTTGAGACCAAGCATTACCAAAGGCCTCTAAAGTACTGAATCAGATTAAATTAAATCTAGTTTTTTTCCTTGTTGCCCTATGAGTAGGCTTTGTGAGAAATACCAGATCAGTTGCAGGAAATAAAGAAAGACATGTTCTCTGCAGACCCACGTGGCAGGTGAGTAAATGTACAGCACAGGTATCTGTCACCAGCAGTGCACTCCCCTGGGCAGGCACCACACCATCCTGTGGAGCATTGTGTCTGGCACATAGTAGGCGCTCAGTAAACACCCATGAAGTGAGGCTAATGTGTGATTAAATTCCAGCCCTGCATGGGAGCAGACAGGTGGCTGGTCTCTGGGACTGGGGAAGAACAAGGCTCTGTAGTTGGCTTCCTCTGGGAGGACAGGTTTTAAGTCAGATCTGACTGGGTTCAAACTTTGGCTTGGCCTTGTGGTGGGCAGTTTCTAGCATGGCCCCCAGTGATCCCACCTCCTGGCATGAGTATGGGTGGACACTTCTGTTATTTATTTATTTATTTGATTTATTTATTTATTTATTTATTTTAATTTTTTTTTTTTTTTTGAGACGGAGTCTCGCTCTGTCGCCCAGGCTGGAGTGCATTGGCCGCATCTCAGCTCACCGCAAGCTCCGCCTTCCGGGTTTACGCCATTCTCTCGCCTCAGCCTCCCGAGTAGCTGGGACTACAGGCGCCCGCCATCTCACCCGGCTAGTTTTTTGTATTTTTTTAGTAGAGACGGGGTTTCACCTTGTTAGCCAGGATGGTCTCGATCTCCTGACCTCGTGATCCTCCCGTCTCGGCCTCCCAAAGTGCTGGGATTACAGGCTTGAGCCACCGCGCCTGGCCTATTTGATTTATTTTGAGACAGAGTCTTACCCTGACACCCAGGCTGGAGTGCAGTGGTGTGATCTCTGCTCGCTGCAACCTCCACCTCCTGGCTTCAAGTGATTCTCCTGCCTCAGCCTCCCGAGTAGCTGGGACTAAAGGCGTGCACCACCATGCCTGGCTAATTTTTGTGTTTTTAGTTGTCTAGGGTTTATTTTAGTTGTATTTTAGTTGTTTAGGGTCATGTTTAGTTGTATTTTAGTTGTTTAGGGTTTCACCGTGTTGGCCAGGCTGGTCTCAAACTCCTGACCTCACGTGATCCACCTGCGTCAGCCTCCCACAGTGCTCAGATTACAAGCATGAACCACCGTGCCTGGCCATGGGTGGACACTTCTAATGAGCAGAATATGGCAGAAGGGACAGGATGTCACCTCCGAGATTAGGTTATAAAAGACAGTGACTTCCACCTCTCTCTCTTTCTCCCTCTCTCTCATGTGAGCGTACACACACACACACACACACACACACACACACACACACTTACTTCTTGGCTTTCTTGCTTTGACACAGCAAGCTGCCATGCTGGAGATACCCACATAGAAAAGAACTGAAATCAGTCTCCAGCCACTAATAGATAACTAATAGCAATAGATAACTAATACAGCCACTTATTAGCTCTGCCCTCAGACCAGTTCTTAACCTGTATGTGCATACCCTCATCTGAAAATGGGCATAATAGCACATCCCCACCATGCAGATTAATTGTGAGGACCACAAAAATGAATGGATGGGTAGATGGGTAGATGGATGGAAGGATAGTTGGGTAGGTGAACAGATGAATGGGTGGGTGAATGAATGGGTGGGTGGATGGATGGATGGGTGGATGGATGGATAGATGGATGGATGGATAGATGGATGGATGGATGGATGGATGGGTGGATGGATGAATGAGTGAGTGGGTGGGTGGGTAAATTGGTGGATGGATAGATGGATGGGTAGAAGGGAGAAAAGATGGATGGATGGATGGATGGATGGATGGACGGACGGACAGGTGGATGAGTAGATGATTAGGTGGATGGGTGGGTGGATGGACGGATGGGTAGGTGGGTGGGTGGGCGACTGGATGGATGGATGGATGGATGGATGGATGGATGGATGGATGGATGGAACTACTGACTGCAGCCATGTGAATATCACAGAATCAGGAAGTGAAGCCCAATCAGCAAGTCCCAATGGGGCTGTGAATAACCCTCACTGAGCAGCTGTCACAAGGCCAAGCACCTGGCTGTCCCCCTAGGAAAGCCCCTCACCAAGGTGAAGCCCTACCTCCATCCTCTTTACCCCAGTCAGTTCCTCCTGGGGTTTCAAAGGACCAGTGTGCTTAGAGCTACCTCTGGTCAGAAGCCAGCAGAGTCCTGCAGTAAAAGGGGTTGGAGCCCCCTGCTGAGCTCAGTACTGAAGAGGAGTCATGGCCAGGCAACCTAGCACCCTCTACCCTCCACTGGGCAACCCCCAGGCCACATTCTGCCATCCTTTTCTCGTTGATTATGTTCCCCATGAGGCTGCTCTTGCCCAAAAGCTGGCCCAGTTTGGCACCACAGAGACAAACAAACCAACAGCTATAGCATCTGGTAGCCCCAGTAACTGACTCTTGTGGGAAGACTGCGGCCAGCTGGCCCGAGTCCCACAGCCTGACTACAGCTCCGTCAATGACCAGTCCTGGGGGCAACAAGGACACAGGGGAAGGGTCAGGCCCCAGCTCTCATGCTGTAACAGATGCCAGACTCCAAGTTAGGAGAATGGACTTTCCACCGGGATGCACGTCACAGTGCCCGGAACCCTAACAGACATGCATCAGATTTGACACCTTCCCCACCCACCAACCCAGGCTTGGCTGCCCATAGGGGTGCACACCTGTCCTCCCATCTCCTCCTTGTCTGGAGCCATGTGGGCAGAAGGGGATGTGAAGACAGATCCTCGATGTCCACAGGTGCGGGGACTGCTTGCCAGCCCACGGCAACTCATCTGTAGCGCATAGAGATTTGGGGGTAAGCCCAGTGATGTGGAGTATGTGGGCTGCCCAAGCTGGGTAGCAACCAACCTCAGCATTGAATGTACTGAGAGCCGGACTGGTGGATGTCCCCACTGCCCTGAGGCAGGTCCAGGAGAAGGCTCCTACTTGCTGTGCAGAGGGCAAGGTAAGTCTTCTCCTTGATCTACAGCCAGAAGACAGCAGGGCTGCTTCTCTCTGCATCCCAGCCTCCACTCTTCTCTAGATACCATCACCTCCATGACAACTGCAGTTAACATTTAGTGAAGACCCCTAGGTGCCATGCGCCCCTGCGATGCCCACAGATGCCTCTGAGGTGGGCCCTGTAATGGTCCCTATGTCAGGGAGGGACTGTCCCAGGCCCAGCTGGTCAGTGAGGGAGGCAGGATTTAAACCCAGGCAGCCTGGCTTTGGGGCACTGCTCTCTGCCATGTGGCTAGTTCCTACACCCTTGCCAGCTACCCCCTGCAAAGGTAGGCAGCCTGGCTTTGTCCTTCAGGAGCCCCTGATCTCTCTCAGGGGCCTCCAATCTACCCACTGGCTCTCCCTGCTGACAGAGCAACTATTTTCTGTCCCCAAAGCCCCAGTCTCTGGAAATGACCTTCCTTCCTTCTCCAGCTCATGGCTGTGAGAGGCTCCTAACTGCACCCACCCCCGATCCGCCAAAGCCAGTTACTCCACATCCAAGACACAGGCATGTTAAAATGTAAACTGCCATTCATCATCTGGCAGCGTGACTGTTTGCCTCCATCAGGCCCCAGTCTGGCCTCACCACGCCTCCATGCTCTCCTCAGCGTCAAAGAAACAGACTTGTCCTGCCAGGGCCTTTGCCAGGCCTGGCCCGGGAAGTCAGGGCTCCCTGACCCGATGGAGCGAATCGTTGTGAGCATTTATTTAATAGCATTATCTTGATGATGAATAAATCACACCTTCATGAACCATTTTTCCATTTGTAGCACCAAGTCAAGACTCCCAAAATGTTACCAGATGTCAGGCATGAAGTATACACTCCTGGCAAGCTCTGCCATGCATGGGAGTCACACCGCTTTCGACCCACAGGAGAGCCGGCCACGAGCAGTCCAAGGCAGGAGCAGAACTCCATGTTGGCCATTATAAAGACAAGATTCCTTTTCCCCCGCTTTTTATGGCCTCTCTGGGGAAGATGTGTCTGGAAGGAGGTGTGGGCCAGGAAAGAGCATATCTCTGATGCCTGGGATTCCGGGACAGAATGTGCAGCCGACTCTAAGCTCTTGGGACGGGATTGGAGGGTCTCAAAACCTTGCCAGCTTTGGAGTCAGAGAGAAAAGAGTCCCAACCCCAGATTTACCATTTGCTAACATGTGTGACCTTGGGCAAATCAGCTCACCTCTGTGGCCCTCGACAGAGATAATCCTGGTACCTACTTCACAGAGTCACGGAGAGGATTAAATGAGAAGAGGAATAAAAGGAGTTTGGAGGAGTGCCCAGCACATAGTGTGCATTGAGCAAATCCTGTAGTAAGAGGAGTATTCATAATAGCTACTATTGATTAGGTGGTGGTGTCAGTTGAACAGTGTTCCCCCAAAATTCATGTCCACCCGGAGACACAGAATGTGACCATTTGTGGAAATAGGGTCTTTGCAAATCTAAGCAGTTAAGATGAGGTCATACTAGATTAGGGTAGGCCCTAAGTCTAATGACTGGTGTCCTTATTAGAAGAGGATAGGGGCTGGGCACAGTGGCTCACACTTGTAATCCCAGTGCTTTAGGAGGCTGAGACAGGGAGATGGCTTGAGCCCAGAAGTTCAAGATCAGCCTGGACAACATAGTGAGACCCATCCAGTCTCTAAAAAAGAAACTAAAAGCCAGGTGCAGTGGCTTGCACCTGTAATCCTAGCACTTTGGGAGCACTGAGGCAGGAGGATCGCTTGAGGCCAGGAGTTCAAGACCAGCCTGGGCAACATAGCAAGACCTCATCTCTATTAAAAAGTAAATAAATAATAAATAAAATTAAATTAAAAAAAATTTTTTTTAATTAGCCAGCCATGGTGGGAGGATTGCTTGAGCCTGGGAGTTTGAGGCTGCAGTGAACTATGATCAGGCCACTGCACTCCTGCTTGAGCAACAGAGTGAGATCCTATCTAAAAAAAGCCGGGACACACAGGAAGTGGTGGGTAAAGATGGTGCAGCTACAAGCTGAGGAGCAACAAGCATCCCTGACCACTGGCAGAAGCTAAGACACAAGAAAGGATTCTTCCTTAGAGTCTTCAGAGGGAAAGTGGTCCTACCCACACCCTGATTTCAAACTTCTAGCATCCAGAACTGTGAAAGAACAAGCTTCTGTTGTTTGAAGCCACCCAGTTGGAGGTGCTTCATTACAGCAGTCCTAGGAAGCTAATGCAGGTGGTTACTATGCACTAGGTTCCCTGCATTATAAATGCATCATATGTGTGAATTCACCTAAATCCTCACAACTGTAAGAGGAAACCACCACTATTACTATACCATTTTACAGAGGGAGTGATCAAGACTCAGAGAAGTTAAGGGACTCATAGCTGGATCTAGATTTGAATTTGGTCTACCTGGTCTAAAGCCTGCTTTTAAGGGCCAACTCTGTGCCAAGTGCTAGAGCCACTTCCTTGCTCAGTCCTCACCGACCACACTGTGCTATCTTTATTCACATTTTGCAGTTGAGGAAACAGGTTCAGGCAGGTGTGTCCAAGGCCACCCTATTTAGGGACTGACAAAGGCAGGTTCATCTGACTCCAGTGCCAACGTCCATGCTGTTGACCAGACCATCCCTGCCAACTTCCCAATATGAATGCTTTGAGTGGCTCTCAGCCCCCAGGCAGTGGAACACCAGCACACCAGTGCCTGGAGGGCAGCAGCTGTCCAGCAAATGTCTGCTCTTTCACTTGTTCACTCATTCAGGGCAAGTCCAATGGCAGACGGGGCAGGAGATCCAGGGCCAGCATCGGTGGTGCAGGGAGCCCCTCTGGCCCCTTAAATATCCTCAGACAATCCCAGAAATCATTCCTGGATCTACCCTCTATGAGTTTGCTAGAATAGCTACTGCTGAACTGTAGGGTAGGGAGGGAGAGACACAAACACAGGCAAAACCACACAACAGCGAAGATTCCATCAGGGCAGGAATGTTTGTCCACCAGGAAACAAGAACCAGTTCATCTGAGTTTCTTCGCCTTTTGTCCCAAGATGCAAAAATGTCAAAAATGTGCAAGGGCTCTGGCCACAGATGGACATTGTATCTCACCCTCACGGGCTGCTTCCTGCGTGGGGCTGAAGGTCAGGGTAAAGGTTACTGCCCTGAGAGTCAGGGGAAGTGGGTCTGCCTCCTGCTGTGTCACGTCCTTGCCATGGTGTGTGGGATAAGGCCCATCATCTCCCAGAATTAAGCTGTAGCTGACTATAAAACCAGAGGTTAGGGCTGGGTGTGGGGGCTCATGCCTGTAATCCCAGAACTTTGGGAGGTTAAGGCAGGAGGTTCACTTGAACCCAAGAGTTCAAGGCCATCCTGGGCAAAACAGCGAGACCCCATCTCTACTAAAAATACAAAAATTAGCCGGACATGGTGGTGCGTGCCTGTGGTCCCAGCTACTCTGGAGGCTGAGGTAGGAGGATCACTTGAGCCCAGGAGGTCAAGGCTGCAGTGAGCCGTGATCATGCCACTGTACTCCAGCCTGGGCCACAGAGCAATACTCTGTCTAAAAACAAAACAAAAAACCCACAGGTGAGGTCACATCAGGCTTTTTCCCTTTATTCTCCCTAAGGGCTGCACCCTCTATCAATGCCTCCTCCAGATTCTACCTTTTTTTTTTTTTTTTTTTTTTAGTAGAGGTCTTGCTTATACCCAGGCTGGTTTCAAACTCCTGGGCTCAAGCAATCCTCCTGCCTCAGTCTCACACCCAGCCCAGATTCTACTTCACACTTGGCCCTGTCCGTCAATCCATTTGCAGTCACTAAGCACCAGCTGCATGCACCACATCATGCCAATGTCTGGAAGGATGTTCACAACTATCAACATGGATAACTAATAATATCAACAAGACCACAGTGTAAACGTAAAGCAATATGTGCTTGGTCTCATTTAATTCTCACATCAAACCCGTGGGATACATATCATTAGCACCCTCATTTTCTATAGAAAACTCAGTTCTGAGGGTGGATGATTTGCCGAGTTCCTGGGAATTCGGCCTAATTCGCTTCAGAGGTGGCTGCAACTGCCTGTGGCCCGGCATTCCCATAGATGGGTCATTTTCTCACACCAGCTTATATTTCTTGTGCCAGACACAGGGTCTAACCCCATTTGCATTATGTCTCTGAGACCTCACAAGACCTTCCCGTGAATTTGTTGCCATTACTATTATTCTTGTTTCCTTTAATTTTTTTTTTTTGAGACGGAGTTCTGCTCTTGTTGCCCAGGCCTGGGTGCAGTGGCGCGATCTCAGCTCACTGCAACCTCTGCCTCCCAGGTTCAAGTGATTCTCCTGCCTCAGCCTCCTGAGTAGCTGGGATCACAGGTTCGTGTCACCACGCCCAGCTAATTTTTGTGGTTTTAGTAGAAATGGGGTTTCACCATGTTGGTCAGGCTGGTCTCGAATGCCTGACCTCAGGTGATCCACCTGCCTTGGCCTCCCAAAGTGCTGGGATTACAGGCATGGGCTACTACGCCTGGCTTTTTTTTTTTTTTCTTTTGAGACAGGGTCTCATTCTGTCACCCAGGCTGGAGTGCAGTGGGGCGATCTCAGCTCACTGCAACCTCTGCCTCCCTGGTTCAAGCGATTCTCCTGCCTCAGCCTCTTGAGTACCTGGAATTACAGGCACGTGCCACCACGTCCAGCTAAATTTTGTATTTTTAGTAGAGATGGGGTTTTACCATGTTGGCCAGGCTGGTCTCGAACTCTCGAACTCCTAACCTCAAGTGATGCACCCGTCCCGACCTCCCAAAGTGCTGGGATTACAGGCATGAGCCACCGTGCCTGGCCTTATTATTCGTCTTCTTAGTCTGCTTTCAGATGAGGACACAGAGCCACAGGAGTTACAAGGGTGGAGGTGCTGGGAAGTCAGGACCAAAATCAGCCTCCTGACTCCAGAACTCATTTTCTCAATCATCATGGGTTTTGCCCCCCAAGAAGAGAACCAACCACCATGGGTGCTAAACCAGTGGCCGATATAGCAAAGTGTATTGGAGCAGAGATCCCAGCGGGCTTCCTAGAGGAAGAGGATTACAAAAAATTGGGCAGAGCCCACGTGGCACAGTACAGGTTTCCTCTCTCCAGACCACATAAGGGCATTTGCCAGGAACCTGGGGGCTGGGTGACCTTGCCCCAGCCCTCTGAAACTCACCCCATCCAGAGGGACACAGTAGGAATCTGTCCCACCTGGCTCAGGGAGGGCCTGCCCCCACCTCCCGCCCCACCCCACAGGCCTGTCTGCATGCCAGGCCAGAGCTGGCCACATGCCCACACATCTCTCCTCATTCTGCAGGCTCCAGGAAGGAAAGTCCAAGACCAAGGTTATTATAGGGGTCACATACCTTAAGGAGTGAGTGGAGGGGCTGGCACACAAGCCACAGGTTATTCAACGCAGTGCTATTCGTGATCACCAAAGATCGGAACTGATCTCATGTCCATCAGCAGGGGATGGGACTAAGATATTTTGGCACAACCACATACGACTCAAGTGTCAAGGGAGGAAGAGTGGGGGAGTCTTGAATAAATAACAAAAGCTGGCGTTTACGCAGGACTTTGCACATGGTGGGGGCTGCTTGCAAGTACTTTGCATGTTATTAACTCATTTAATCCTTACATCACCCCAGGAGGAGGAACCATTATTATCTCTTTAAAATGACACCTTTGCCGGGCGCGGTGGCTCAAGCCTGTAATCCCAGCACTTTGGGAGGCCGAGACGGGCGGATCACGAGGTCAGGAGATCGAGACCATCCTGGCTAACACGGTGAAACCCCGTCTCTACTAAAAAATACAAAAAACTAGCCAGGCGAGGTGGTGGGCGCCTGTAGTCCCAGCTACTCGGAGGCTGAGGCAGGAGAATGGCATAAACCCAGGAGGCGGAGCTTGCAGTGAGCTGAGAACCGGCCACTGCACTCCAGCCCGGGTGACAGAGCGAGACTCCGTCTCAAAAAAATAAAATAAAATAAAATAAAATGACACTTTTAAAATGACACCAGGTGGGAGGAGCACTTGAGTTCAGGAGTTCAAGACCAGAGGGCAACAAAATGAGACCTCATCTCTACAAAAAATTCAAAAAATTAACCAGGCCTGGTGGTCCACACCTGTAGTACCAGCTGTTCAGGAGACTAAAGTGGGAGGATTGCTTGAGCCCAGGAATCTGAGGCTGCAGTGAGCCATGATTGCACCACTACACTCCAGCCTGGGTAAAAAAGTAAGATCCTGTCTTAAAAAAAAGAAATATATATATATATATATATACACACACACACACACACACACACAGAGAGACATATATATATATATACACACATATATTTTAAAATATATATACCTCAAAAAATATTATATAAATAATATTTTAAAAATATATAAAATGAAGGTGCCACTTGGTTGAGTTTATGGTTAAAAAATAAATAAAATTAAAAAAAAGAAAAAAACAGAGGCACCAAGAAGTGAAGTTTCTTGAACCCAGGTTCATGGTCAACAAACAGTGGACTGGGCCAGGCACGGTGGCTCACACCTGTAATCCCAGCAATTTGGCAGGCAGAGGCTGGAGGATTGCTTGAGTTTAGGAGTTCGAGACCAGCCTGGGCAACACGGCAAAAATCACATCTCCACTGGTCTGGTGGCTCACGCCTGTAATCCCAGCAATTTGGGAGGCGGAGGCGGGCGGATCACAAGGTCAGGAGATTGAGACCATCCTGACAAACACGGTGAAACCGCATATCTACTAAAAATACACACACACACACACACACACACACACACACACACACACACACAAAATTAGCCGGGCATGGTGGCGCTCACCTGTAGTCCCAGCTACTTGGGAGGCTGAGGCAGGAGAATCGCTTGAACCCAGGAGGCAGAGGTTGCAGTGAGCCAAGATTGTGCCCCTGCAGTCCGGCCTGGGTGACAGAGTGAGACTCTGTCTCAACAACAACAGAAAATCATCTCTACTAAAAAACTGCAAAAATTAGCCAAGTGTGGTGGCACACACCTGTAGTCCCAGCTACCCGGGAAGCTGAGGTGGGAGGATCACCTGAGCTCGGGAGGTCAAAGCTGCAGTTAGCTGCACTCCGGCCTGGCAACCAGAGTGAGATCCTGTCTCAGAACAAACAGACAAACAAACAGTAGACCTGAAATTTGGTGCAAGCAGCAGGCGCCAGACCCATGCTTGGTCCCATCCTCCCAGCATCTCTGTTTTGTCCTGGGTCGCTAGGCCAGGAGCTCCCTGGAACCTGGGAAGGAAGAGAAGAGTGCAGACAAACGTCAGCACCCCCACCCTCCGCTGGCCTTGGGGAGCAGGTGTCATTAGAGGAGGCTCAACTGAAGCCTGCATCTGAAACAGATTCTCATAACTCAGGCGCTGTGGTAGCCAACTTCTCTCTACAGTCAATTACGGCCAGCGGGGCCCACTGATTATTTTTATAGCCTTTCCTGGAGTCATGACAAGGAAAACTAAATGATCCACAGGACCCCTTTCATCACTAACAGCCGGGTTTCACGGTTGGGGGTGGAGGAAGGAAAGAAAAATCACTTTTTTCCCCACTTTGAGTTAATCGACAGAACTCAAGTCTGGGCAGCCAATATGTTGGTGTTGAGAAAAGCTGTTCTCAAGCAGAACTAATTGGCAACAGAAATGGAATTTTCTTCCCCACCTCCCTAAAAAATATAAACATGCTTTATCCCAGAGAATTACCCTTCAGAATAGGTATTGCAGACTTGTTGTGTGCAGCCGCCCGTGCGCAGCTGGTAATCTCATGCCGACCTGGCCAAAGGCTGCCTGTGCTGGTTACAGCTCCACCAGAGCAGTCTCTTTCACAATACAATGGTCACGAAGGTCAGTGGCCCAAACCAGCCCAGCCAGCCGAGAGTGGACACTTGCTTTCCTGATGCCCAGCACCTATCTCCTGCTCCTACGAACAGCCTTTGGCTTTTGTTAGGTCGGGGGGTGGAAGGGCACCCTGATTTGCAGGTACAAGTGTGAGTGGCATTGATACCCCCTCAGCTCCAGGGATAAGCTCTGACAGGCATAAGCCAAAGAACATACTCCAGGGAAATTTTAAGAAGGGGAATATAACATAACAGGAAACAATAGCTGGCACAGTGGCTCACACCTTCATCCCAGCACTTTGGGAGGCTAAGGTGGGTGAATCTATTTCAGCTTAGGAGTTTGAGACCAGCATGATCAACAAAGTGAGACCCCAGCCTCTGCAAAAAATAAAAACTGACTGGGCGTGGTGGTGCATGCCTGTAGTCCCAGCTGCTTAGGAGGCTGAGATGGGAGGATCTGCTTGAGCCTGGGAGGTGGAGGCTGCAGTGAACCAAGATCATGCCACTGCACTGAGCCTGGATGACAAAGTCAAACCCTGTCTCCAAAAAACAAAAGAAGAAAAGAGAAGAAACAATAAGAGCACAAGAAAAAATGAGGCTTCTGGAAAAGACGGCTCTTTTCATTTTACAGAAATTGAGGTTCAGAGACGCGACGCAACTGCTCAGAGGTATACAGTGAGGTGGGAGGGGATCCAGGGTTTGAACCCAAGTCTGTAGGACTGAGGAGTCTGCAACCCTTAACTGCAGGCACTACTGAAAGGCAGCATAAACCTCAGAGGAAGCCAGAAGAGCTGGATTCAAACCCAGTTCTGCCATTTACTCCCTGTGTAATCTCAGGCAAGTTACTTAACCTCTCTGTTCCTCAGTTTCCGTATCTGTAAAGTGGGGCTTCTAAGGGCAACTCTGTTTGCAGGATCTGAGGGGTAAATAATTAATAGCAATATCTGTAAAGTGCACGCAACAGTGCCCGTCACGGACCAAGGATTCGCCCCTTCCCCACCACACGGTTTCCCACACGCGGTGAGAACCAGACCAAATAAAAGGAGGTGGAGGGGAGGAAGGAAAAGTTGACGTTATCAGATCTGTAATCCCTACTCTCCGTGTAGTACAGCTGCCAGGCTTGGCTGTCCTCCAGGAGAAGCTGTGCCACAAAGATGTGGGACGTCACGAACACGCAGCCCATTCAAGGCTTTTGGACGTTCCAACCCCGTCCTTGGTGTCAGTCAAGATCTAGGGGAAATTCCACCCATTCAGGTGGCAAAAAGTAAGACATCTGACAAATGCCATGTGTAGAGGGTGCCTTGTGAATTGGTACAACCATTGGAAAATAATTCAGCATACGATTTCATATTCCAGCAATTCTACTCCCAGGTACATACTTGAGACACACTCCTGTATGTGTGCGATAGGACAGTACACGAACCCTCAAAGCAGAACCGTTTATGTAGCAAACAAAACTGGCAAACGGAAACAACCCACGTGGTCATAGACAGGAAAAATAAATGCTGGTATGCCATGGAATAGTACACAGCAGAGAAAAGTAAATGAACAAGTGTTATGCAATCATATCAATGAATTTTAGCAATAAAATGATTTATAAAAATATAAGTGCCAGGGGCTGGGCACCGTGGCTCACACCCATAATCCCAGCACTTTGGGATGCTAAGGCAGGCTGATTGCTTGAGGCCAGGAGTTCAAAGCCAGCCTGGGCAATATGCAACATGGCAAAGCCCTGTCTCTACAAAAAAGTAGCCGGGTGTGGTGGTTCATGCCTGTAGTCCCAGCTAACAGGGAGGGTGAGGTGGGAGGATCACCTGAGCCCAAGAAGTCAAGGCTACAGTGAACTGAGATTGCACCGCTGCACTCCAGCCTGGGTGGCAGAGTGAGACCCTGTCTCAAAATATGTGTGTGTGTGTGTGTGTGTGTGTTTGTGTGTCTGCGTGTATGTGCCAGAAGACAAGATACATCTTTATGTAAAGTTCAAACAGCAGTAAAAGTAAATGATACATTATTTTGGCATACATGTAAGTGATAAAAGTATTTTTTTAAGCAAGGGAAATTGAGAAGAAGAAAATGTTCTGGAAATGGATGGCGCTGATAATTGCACAACATCGTGAATGTGCGTAATGCCGCTGAATTGTACACCTAAAATGGCTAAAGTGGTAAATTCTGTGATTTTTACCACAATTTTTAGAAAGGCAAGGGAAAGCTAAACACAGAATTCAAGATAGCAGCTACTACCACAGTGGGAGAGGGAGGGAGGCAAGATGGGAAAAGAGTTCGGAAGTAGATGTAAAATGGTTGTCCGAGTCCCAGCACTTAGGTGGGGCCATGGCTTCACAGGTGTTTATCATTTTATAAATAGCTATAGGCTGGGCGTGGTGGCTCACGCCTGTAATCCCAGCACTTTGGGAGGCCGAGGCGGGTGGATCACAAGGTCAGGAGATCGAGACCATCCTGGCTAACACGGTGAAACTCCGTCTCTACTAAAACTACAAAAAATTAGCTGGGCGTGGTGGCGGGCGCCTGTAGTCCCAGCTACTCGGCATGCTGAAGCAGGAGAATGGTGTGAACCCGGGAGGTGGAGCTTACAGTGAGCTGAGATCGCACCACTGCACTCCAGTCTGGGAGACACAGCCAGACTCCGTCTCAAAAATAAATAAATAAATAAATAGCTATAAAGAGATTGTTAGATGGAAGGGTAGGTGGAGCTGTTCAGGTGCCCTTTCAGTATGTCATTATGGAATGATGAATCATTCAATCCTACTTACTTTTCCTTTTTTTTTTCTTTGAGATGGAGTCTCACTCCATCGTCCAGGTTGCAGTGCAGCAGTGAGATCTCAGCTTGCTGCAACCTCCACCTCTTGGGTTCAAGTGATTCTTCTGCCTCAGCCTCCCGAGTAACTGGGATTACAGGTTCGTGTCACCATGCCTGACTAATTTTTGTGTTTTTAGTAGAGACGGGGTTTCGCCATATTGGCTGGGCTGGTCTCAAACTCCTGACCTCAGGTGATCCACCCGCCTCGGCCTCCCAAAGTACTGGGATTACAGGCATGAGCCACTGTGCCCGGTCAATTCTGCTTACTTGAGGTCCATTTTTAAAAAAGGAGGCCAGGCGCAGTGTCTCATAACTGTAATCCCAGCACTTTGAGAGGCCAAGGCGGGTGGATCACCTGAAGTCAGGAGTTCGACACCAATCTGGCCAACACAGCAAAACCCTGTCTCTACTAAAAATACAAAAATTAGCCGGTGTGGTGGCCCATGCCTGTAGTCCCAGCTACTCAGGAGGCTGAGGCAGGAGCATCACTTGAACTTGGGAGGCGGAGGTTGCAGTGAGCCGAGATTGCACCATCGCACTCCATCCTGGGTGACAGAGTGAGGCTCCATCTCAAAAAAAAAAAAAAAAAAAAAATCCCTACCTTCAGGAAACTCACATTCCAGCATCTAGCAGGGGACACTTAAGAAAATAAGAATATATATGTATGTATGTTAGATGATGAGACATGTGTGGTAAGGAGAAAAATAAACCAGAAAAGGGATGGAGAAGACCAGGGAGCAAAGGAAGGCTGTAATTTTAAATGGAGACTCAGGACGGCCTCACCGTGAAGGTGATGTTTGTGTAAAGACCTGGGCGATATGAACAAGTGGGCCACGTGGATATGTGAAGAATGAGCACCCAGGCAGAGAGAAAAGCGATTGCAAACGTCCTGGGGCAGGACTGTGCCTGACCTCAAGAACAGCAAGTGTGGGGAATGGGAGGGAGGAGAGACAAGGTCAGAGAGGCCCGGGCCCTGCAGGCCTTGTGGGCCGTGGTGAGGACTTTGCCTGTGCTCTGGGCAAGGTGGGACCAGGGCTGGCTGGAGACAGGAGGTATCCTGAACAGAGAAGGAACGGGATCTGATTTCATTTTAACAGGACCTCACTGGCTGCACACAGAGAACCAGAAACACCGGTGAGGAGGCAACGGCAATAGTCCAGAGAGAGACACCATAGCCGCTGGGACCAGGGTGGAGGGAGCGGAGGTGACACAGAGCTGTCAGCTTCTGGGTGCAGGTTGACAGGGTAGCCAACGGAATTTCTTTTTTGTTCCTCTTTGTTTTTGAGACAGGGTCTCACTCTGTCACTCAGGCTGGATTGCAGTGGCACAAACATGGCTCATTGTGTAGCTTCAACTTCCTAGGCTCAAGTGAGCCTCCTGCCTCAGTTTCCTGAGTAGCTGGGACCACAGGTGCATGCAACCACACCCAACTAATTATTTAAAATATGTTTGTAGAGACAGGGTCTTGCTATGTTGACCAGGCTGGTCTTGAACTCCTGGTCTCAAGCGATCCTCCTGCCTTGGCCTCCCAAAGTGCTGAGATTACAGGCATGAGCCACTGTGCCTGGCCTGATGGGATAGAATTTTTTAAAAAATAGGCTGGGCACGGTGGCCCACACCTGTAATCCCAGCACTTTGGGAGGCCAAGGTGGGCAAATCACCTGAGGTCAGGAGTTTGAGACCAGCCTGGCCAACATGGTGAAACACCTGTCTCTACTAAAACTACAAAAATCAGGCGTGGTGGCGCACACCTGTAATCCCAGCTACTAGGGAGGCTGAGGCAGGAGAATCTCTTGAACCTGGGAGGCAGAGATTGAAGTGAGCCAAGATGGCGCCGCTGCACTCTAGCCTGGGTGACAGAGCGAGACTCCATCTCAAAAAAACAAAAAACAAAAACAAACAAAAAAACCCCCTGCTCTTCTAGGACTTCTGTGATGTGGGCATCAAAATGAATGTTTTAGGTCTTCATGGGCTCACATGGAAAAATGTCCAGGACACCTGTCGGTTGAAAGAAGGAAGATGCAGAATAAAATGTATAGAATGATCCCATTTTTGAAAATTAAAATTACGTGAAAAAGAAAAAAATAGGAATGAGGTGAATGAATGGCCTGAAAGCATAGACGCCTGGCTCTTAACAGGGGTGGCCCAGGGTGGGTACAGGAGCCACTGAGGTTTAAACTCAGGCGCGCCCTTCCTACCTCGCAAAACAATGAAACATGCATGCTTGGGGCCGGGCACAGTGGCTCATGCCTGTAATTCGAGCACTTTTGGAGGCCTGTGGGTAGATCACCTGAGGTCAGGAGTTCAAGACCTGCCTGACCAATATGATGAAACCCCGTCTCTACTAAAAATACAACAATTAGCCAGGTGTGGTGGCAGGCACCTGTAGTCCCAGCTCCTCGGGAGCTCTTGAGACAGGAGAATCACTTGAACTCAGGAGGCAGAGGTTGCAGTGAGCTGAGATCGCACCACTGCACTCCAGCCTGGGCGACAGAGCGAGACTCTGTTAACAAAAAAAAGAAAAGAAAATGCACGTTTTAGTTCTCTTTTAAACTGCTGTGGGCATGGTTCTCCTCTTGTATTGCAGTCGCGCTTCTCTTAGCTAATGTCCCACCTGGGCCTCCTCTTTGGCCTGGACTATAAGAGAGCGGAACTTGGGAATGAGAAATATTTTCCTCTCGTGCTTGCTGGCTTAGGCCCTTAGAACTGGAAAGGGCCCACCTGGCTCCTAGAGTTTCTAAAAACAGCAAGCTGTCTGAACTTTCCTATAGGTTTGGCTTAGCCGTTCCTCTGACTTGTTCCAAGATGCCGTTTCTGTTAGGGCATCATTCGCTGTGCATGAAAACAAAGAATGGCAGGAGAGAGACTAGAAACGGAACAGGACTAATCGGGAGCCGCTGCAGATGGACTCGAAATGCCCCGCGAACGCAGACACAGTGGACACAATGGAGAGTGCGTCCCAGGGCCTTTGTCACTAGTGGAGCTGGGGCCCAGATGCTGCTAGTGTAGATGGGGTCTCTACCCCACCCGATCTGTCTGCATCCACTCCAATGCTTCCGGCAAGAGAGAGGAGTTCGGCTGCTGGTTTAAGTGAGAGGAGAAAGTTGAAAGATTTGCATCCAAGACCTGTGCCTGGGGTCTGAATTCCTTTGGAAGAGGACTGAGGACTGTTCGTGAGAGGATTTTGGACAACCCGGACACGACCATAGGTGCTGTGGAACTAGTGGTGCCCTGGCAAAGGTTTAGCAACCAGCTCTCTCCACCAGAAAGTGAGTGTGGTGCACGTGTGTGCATGGGCGAGTACATATATTTGCATATCCACACACACTACTTCGGTTTATCATAAATTGTATTGATGTAGGCTGGGCGCAGTGGCTCGCGCCTGTAAGCCCAGTGCTTCGGGAGGCTGAGGTGGGTGGATCACTTGAGGTTAGGAGTTCGAACCAGTCTGGCCAACATGGTGAAACCCCGTCTCTACCAAAAATATAAAAAATTAGCCAGGCATGGTAGCAGGCGCTTGTAATCCCAGCTACTTGGGAGGCTGAGACAGGAGAATTGCTTGAACCTGGGAGGTGGAAGTCGCAGTGAGCCGAGATCACGCCACTGTCCTCTAGCCTAGGCAACAGAGTGTGACTCCATCTCAAAAAAAAAAAAATTGTCTTCAAATAAAGGATGTGCAGCACACAATTTACAAATAAAAATAAAACTTACAATACCCTTTTTTTGTACATGTAATATAATCATTTCATTCACAGGTAGCAGTTTTGTTGATTTTTTGCCCCCAGCAAAATCTGTAATCAACCTATGGTTACAATTGATGAAGGAGTATAATTCTTCAGAAATACCAGTTAATATTTTCCTTTCTAAAAAATTTCTAATTATTTGTTTATCTATTTTTTATTTTTTTGAGACAGTGTCTTGCTCTGTGGCCCAGGCTGGAGTGCAGTGGTGAGATCACAGCTCATGGCAGCCTCGACCTCTTGGGCTCAAGCAATCCTCCCATCTCAGCCTCCTGAGTAGCTAGGACTACAGGCACACACCACCACACTCAGCTATTTTTTTCTCAAATTATTTGTAGAGATGGGGTCCTGCTATGTTGCCCAGGCTGGTCTCAAACTCTTGGGCTCAAATGATCCTCCTGTCTCGGTCTCCCAAAATGCCGGGGTTATGTGTATGAGCCACCACACTCAGCCTTGATTACCTTTGTTTTTTCATACAATTTATTTCATTATAAGTTCATATAATTTAATATTTAACAATGGCTGTGTTTAGCAACCCGTTCACCTAATTCCTGAAAATCTGACAACCAGCTTTCACAAGCTGGTACAAGCTGACTCCAGCACACCTCTGTGTGGGGACAACATGGCAAAGAATATCACTGAACTGCGGAGGAAGCCATTATCTTCGTATCTGCCCAGAACCCAGGGCATCTCAAGTGTAAATAGCGGGAAGCTTTGGGAGTTTACAGAGACGGCACCGTGGGCACTGCTGTGCTGGGCAGGGAAGCATCTCCAAACGGCCCCAGAGGAAAGAGGAAGCAGGAAGGATGAATAAAACAAGAGACTGGTTCACGAGGGCACGTGAAATACCCCTTTGGAGCTCCCCAGGAAGAACTGGGGGATCCTGGGGGAGCACGGAGGTTCTAATGGGGAAAACCTCAGCAACCAGTGGGCCTCTGGGTCAAAGCACTCAGTACAATGCTGAGCCACAAGATCATGACACACTTTCAACAACCCATTAGGCTCCTCAGAAGCTGCAGGGCCATCGGGTTGTTACAACTGACCCGCGTGCTGATGGTACCACAGGCCATCAGTCCTTTTCCCCAAGCCCACCTTCATTCCAGCCTCCTCCAGCGCCATCCTGGACTTCTCTAGGGAAGTGGCGGGGAGATTTTCCTCCTCTCCAAACTTCCTTTTTTTTTTTTTTTTTGAGATGGAGTCTCGTTCTGTTTCCCAGGCTGGAATGCAGTGGCATGATCTCAGCTCACTGCAACCTCTGCCTCCCCAGTTCAAGCGATTCTCCTGCCTCAGCCTCCCGAGCAGCTGGGAGTATAGGCACGCACCACCACGACCAGCTAATTTTTTGTATTTTTAGTAGAGATGAGGTTTCGCTATGTTGGTCAGGCTAGTCGCAAACATCTGACTTCAGGTGATCGGCCTGCCTTGGCCTCTCAAAGTGCTAAGATTACAGGCGTGAGCCACTGCATCCAGCCTCACTCCAAACTTCATCTTACTTTCAGACACCCTCACCCAGTTCAGAGCTTAAGTGCTCTTCAACCAGACTCATGGAATCTGAGGGTTGCAGAGGACTTTAGAGCTTTTCTAAAATAATCCCTTTGTTTTAAAGATGAGGAAGCTGAGAGAAGGGAAGTGACTTGCTCAAGGTCGCAAAGAAAATCCAGGGTGGAACTGGGTAGGGTGACCAATTGTCCCGGTTTGCATGGGACTGGGGGAGCTTCTGGACAAGTTGCTCCCAGAGCTGAGACCACAGACTCAGGGCTGACTCGTCCCCAAGGTGGGCGGTGGGGGGTTCACAGCCAGTCCCTGAAAGGAAAGGAGGCCTGGATCAGTACAGAGCTGCTTCATGATGGAATTTTCCAAGGGAAGAAAAAAGGCCACATCTGGGTGCTGGGACCTTTGACTCTGGCCTGATGCCTGGAACTCCAGGGATTCCCCACCTGCTGTGTGTTTCCTGGCTCTTGAATGTAAACTGCACCCTCCCTTTCCATGCCAGGGAGACACGAGCTGACTTTATCTGTCTCTTATCTCTTGGCTGCTGCCAGCCACAGCTGCAGGGATATATATGCAAATAGCTTACGATAATATTAATATGTGATTCCCCCCAGGGGAGGCATGTGGAAAGCGCTGTACACATTTCACAATTCTGTTTCATCCAAAAACGCTGCACGGGCCCAGAGTGATTCGAAACAGATTTTCTGCAAAGGCAAAATAAAATTGGAACAAAACCTAGTTGAGGCATATGCCAGTTTCCCTGCCCCCAGCTCTCTCCTCCTCTGACATATTAACCCTCTTCTCTCATGCCCCCAGGAGCCTCCTACAACAAGGCAGCAAATCTAGGAAATTGCACTGGGCGCTCATCATTCAGGCCTGGAGCCCCTACCCCATCCCAGGGCCGCCAGCCCCCACCCTGGGTTGACACATCCTTTAGAGAGTAAAAGGATGCTTGCCGGTGTCAGCCTGCCACTCCTTCTGTCCCACCTCTGCCTCCCTCCTGCAGGTGATGCTCTATCCTTACCTCCTTCTCCTTCACTCCTGCTGCTTGGGATAATTGCAGAACCATGGAGCACAGAATACAGAATACTGGGGGTATGCAGAAGAGTTTAGCCAAAGCAAAGTCGGAAAAACCTAGGTCTTTTCTGGTTTCTGCCACTGACGGACTGTGTGACCTCAGCAAGTCAGTTCGCTTCTCCCAGCTGCTGTTTCCTCCGTGTACAATGAGGACACCAATAATACCTACCCCACAGGGGGCTTACAGGGATTTCCCCAGCCCACTCTTCAAAAATGCCTACACAGTGCCTGGCCTATCGCAGATGCACAAGGAATAGCTGTCATCATGAGAATCTCTTAAAGATCACCCAGTTCAACCACGGTTTTAGAAATGGACAAACGGAGGCCTGGAGAGGGCAAATAACTTGCCTAAGGCCACACAGCACGATACCGCCATCCCATCTCAGACTCAACCCAGGTTCCCTTCTCTGGCCTTGGGAGCTCCAGGTGGCCTGTGAGGAAGGGCTGCCTCCTCCCGTCACCCCCAGCTCCAGAAGTCTGTCCACACAAGGCGGCGTCACGGCACACATGGGAAGCAGTCACTTCACACTCACCATCGAGCAGGTCTGGACACTCAAGTGCAGTCCGGCCGCCCTCCTTGCAGCTGCCTCACTTTCTCTATTGCCGCCAGCAAGCGTCTGCCCCCATCTGGCCCGGGACTCCCGGACTTGAGCTAGGGCTCGGCAAAGTCCATCCACTCTGGCCACCAGCCGCGGGTCCCGCTCTCTGGGAAGATCGCCTTGAGGACCTGCTGCGCCCCCAGTCTTCCTTCTGGTGCAGGGGGGCCAGTGTCCTGCCGGGCTCTGATAATGCAGCCGGGACTCTTATCTGGCCTGTGTCAGGGTGCAGGCGGCCATGGAGCTGGGGTTCCAGGAAGCCCTCCTGGGGCCCCCCAGCCGGCCCCGCTCCCCCCGGATGCCGCCTGCTGCTCTGGACGCGGCCGATTGCTTGTCAGTGTCACTCCCAGCTCTGCCGGGGGGAATTCCATGCTGGCCCCCTGCAGGCGGGGCCCCCACCCCTTCACGTCCCACCCCCCACTCCCATTTTGGCAGGGGGACTGGGAAAAGGCAGCTAATTTCAAGTCCGCACAGCGTTTGTGGTCGTGTCCTGAATCCTCCACGATTAATCACAGAGCATCTGATTTCTGCTTTGCCTCAGAGAGGGGCGGAGGGGACGCCTGGAAGTTTCTGTTTACTCCATTCTGCACTAGGCTGCGTGTTAATCACAAACAGACTGGGACGCAGCCTACCCCTCCGAAACTGCTCTTGGCCACCCCTCCCTCCTCCAGCCCTCTCCTTCCTCTTCTTACCTTGTCACTGTCCTCCAGCCCCTTCCTCACTCTTTCTCCTTTCCCTCCTTTCTTTCCCCTTTCCCATCTGTCCCCCTCTTCAGTCCAGATCTGATCCATTGCACACCCCTTCCTTCCGTCCTAGGTTTCCCCCAAGCCCCTTTCCCCCTTTGCGCCTCCCACTTCTCCTAGATCCAGAGTCAGCTTGGTTCTTTCCTTTACATCCGTTAGTGAGGGTCAGGCTCTTTTGTTATGTTTTTTTCTTTTTTATAACTTAATTATTTCAGGGTTCGGGGTGGGCGCTCGCCCCATGCCCCGTCACACTGGTGTGTGTGCGACTCCTACAAAGTTAATAGTTTCTCCGGGTCAAGGGGTGGGATCCAGGCTTGATGATGGGCACAACTTCTTTTGTCCACTTGACAGGTCTCTGCGTTCTGATTCTGCTCAGGGACGGACCCAAGAACAAAGCAGCCATTTACTGCCTGTGGAGGAGAGGCCGGCCCTGTGGCACATCCAGGGCCTTGGAACACCTAGAGACGGATTTCTCTCTCCCTCCCCTTGGCTCCTTTCCACTCTGCAGCTAGTATGGAAAAGAAACCAGAAATAAACAGCACCAAAGAACAGGAATGGACACCCCTCCCCACTAAAGCACACACATAGACTCTGAAGGGTAATTTGGCAAAGACTTCTGAAAACCAGAGATGAGCATCTCCTACCAGCCAGTACATCGCTTATGCCTGTGCACAAGGAGACAGGCACAGAGATGCTTGCTGAGAGCTGCTTATCATAGGAAATGATGGGAAATAACTGAAATACTCATCCAGTAATGACTGCTTGAACAAGATGTGAAAGATACGGTACGTCAGGCAGCAGTTTTTTGTTTTTTGTTTTCTGAGAATGGGTCTTGTTCTGTCACCCAGGCTGAAGTACAGTGGCGTGATCTCAGCTCGCTGCACCCTCCATCTGCTGGGCTCAAGCAATCCTCCCGCCTCAGCCTCCCAGGCAGCTGGGACCACAGACATCAGCCACCACACCTGGCTAATTTTTTAAAAACATTTTTCATAGAGTCAGGGTCTTGTCATGTTTCCCAGGTTGGGATGAGGCAGCAAGGTTTATTATTATTATTATTATTATTATTATTATTATTATTATTATTTTAAATAAAGATGGTGTCTCACTGTGTTGACCAGGCTGGTCTCAAACTCCTGGCCTGAAGTGATCCTCCCATCTTGGCCTCCTAAAGTGCTAGGATTACAGGCGTGAGCCACTGTGCCAGCTGAGCCAGCAGTTTTAAAAGAGCTATGTCTGCACTGAACAGCAGAGGTGGGTCTCTAAGACATATTACTGAGTGAAAAGGGGTTCAGCAAGATACATTTGGTAGAATCCTGATTGTGTAACATTCCCCCTTTACACACATAAAATGAAACACTGTAGAAATGCTTAGACAGCAAGATAGGCTGGAAGGATGTAAACCAAACTGAGTTGCTACCTCTGGGAAAAGAGTTTCGGAGTGACGCTTTTACCTGTAATCCTTTCATTTCTAAAAGTGAAAATAGATTGATCTGTTACTTTTGTCCCAACCATCTTCCTTCTTTTTAAAAAATGTGTTTTATTTTTTATTTAAACGGAGTCTCACTCTGTTTCCCAGGCTGGAGTGCAGTGGCACGATCTTGGCTCACCGCAACCTCCATCTCACAGGTTCAAGCTATTCTCCTGCCTCAGCTTCTCAGGTAGCTGGGATTACAGGTACCCGCCACCACGCCTGGCTAATTTTTGTATTTTTAGTAGAGACTGCTTTTCACCATGTTGGCCAGGCTGGTCTCTAACCCCTGACCTAAAGTGATCCGCCCACCTTGGCCTCCCAAAGTTCTGGGATTACAGGCATAAACCACCACGCCCGACCCATCTATCTTCTTTAGGGACATTGCGCCCCTATGTGGAGAAAATTTCATCCCAACCATTCACCTCCTTGGACTAACTAAAATAATTCTATAGTAGGTCAGGTCAGAAATAAACAGCATTCTGCAGGAAACAGTGGCTCACGCTCATGTAATCTCAGCCCTTTGGGAACCTGAGGTGAGAGGACTGCTTGAGGGCAGGAGTTTGAAAACAGCCTGCGCAACATAGTGAGACCCTGTCTCTATTTTTTAAATTAATAAAAGAAAATAAGAATAGTTAAAAGAAAGAAGGAAACAGGCTGAGCATGGTGGCTCACACCTGTAATCCTAGCACTTTGGGAGGCCAAGGTGGACAGACCGCTTAACCTCAAGAGTTCAAGACCAGCCTGGGCAACATGGTGAAACCCCATCTTTAATAAAAGTACAAAAAAAAAAGGCCTGGCATGGTGGCTCTTGCCTGTAATCCCAGCATTTTGGGAGACCAAGGAGGGCAGATCACCTGAGATTGGGAGTTCGAGACCAGCCTGGCCAACATGGAGAAACCCCATCTCTACTAAAAATACAAAATTAGCCGGGTGTGGTGGCACATGCCTGTACTTAGGAGGCTGAGGCAGGAGAATCACTTGAACCCAGGAGGCGGAGGTTGCAGTAGGCTGAGATCGCGCCATTGCACTCCAGCCTGGGCAACAGGAGCGAAACTCCATCTCAAAACAAAAAGAAGTACAAAAAAAAATTAGCTGGATATGGTGGCTCTCAGCTGTAGCCCCAGCTACTTGACGGGGCTGAGGTGGGAGGATTGCTTGAGCTCAGGAAGCAGAGTACAGTGGTGCAATCTCAGCTCACTGCAACCTCTGCCTCCCGGGTTCAAGCGACTCTCCCCCCTCAGCCTCCTGAGTAGCTGGGATTACAGGCACAGTGAGATCGCATCACCATACTCCAGCCTGCCAGCCTGGGTGACAGAGTGAGACCCTGTCCCAAAAACAAAAAAAAGAAAAAGAAAAAGAACACCCCCCCCGCCCCCACCAAAAAGAAAGAAAGAAAAAGAGAGAAAAGAAAGAAGGAAGGGAGGAAGGAAGGAAGGAGAGAAAGAGACAAAAAAGAAAAGAAAATGAAAAGAAAAAAGAAAAAAATGAAAGGAAGGAAATAAGGAAGACAGAGAAATCCTTAGGGGTAAACCCAGAAATTCTGCAAACATTCTAGTTTGAATCACCTCCGGTTAGATGTCCAGACCCATGAGCCAACAGTGACTTATTCCAGAGTGAAATTCCTTTAGGGCAGCAGAGCCGTCCGAGTTAGTTTGTGGTGGGCTGAAGTCTCCTGGAAATGAGGACGGCAGATACATATTGGAAAGCAAAGTCTTGGTTTCAGGAAGCAATATCACCTACTCTAACTAATAAAACACAAAACCACTTTGCAGCATTTTCAAGGAATGTGAACAAATTCAGACATTATGCAAAGGGCAGTTGAGAAAGTCATTTCATTTCAGCCACGTCCGGCCCCCTCGCTGACTAGATGTATGGCCACATGCATCTCACCGACAGGACGGGCAAATAAATGGCCCTTGTGTTCGCGACAAGGAGCTGTGGACAGAATTCTGCAGTGTGCTGTTTTCTGTCCATCACTTGTTAAATGCCTGCCAGCTTTGGGAAAACAGCTGGGGGAGTTACTAGAGAAGACAAATGACATTCCCCACAGCCCCCCATCCCCCTCAACCACCACCATTCGGGGCACCCAGCCCTGACCCCATCTTCCAGGGCAGAAGGAAGCTCCAGGTTTGGAGCCTGGCAGCCTCAGGTCCAGGTTTCCAGCCCTCTTCAGATGTGGCACAGCCAGACCACTCAGTGTTTCTGAAAGTTGGGCTCCTGAAGGGGTGCCACCCAAGCTGACTTTAGATGACACAGACTGGGCACTAAACACTGAATCTCATAATGAAAAAGCCATTTCGCTGCTATGACCATGCTGGTTCAATGCCACTTGGCCGGGAGAAAGTCTCAGCTTGATCTAGCCTGTCTTTAACACCTAACATTGGCCAATCTCCCTTTTTAACAAAGAAAAAGCAGGCCCCACGCTTATGTCATTCCACTGCTAACAGCATCTAGCTAGAATTGTGTTTGGCAATTGATCATGGTTTTCCATGAACATTCTATTTTTAGGAGTTTTTTTTTTTTTTTTTTTTTTTCAGTTTAAAAGTAAGTTCACCAGATAAGGGAAAAGCTAACAAAAACCTAATAAAGTATAAAGTTAAATTAACAATAATGTATCCATAATGGTTCATTGGTCTTGACAAAGGTACCATATAATGTATGATGAACAGTTAAGAAAAACAAGAAATCCGTAGAGGGTGGATAGAGCCCTCTGTACTATCTTTGCAACTTTTTTGAAAATCTAAAACTATTCTGAAATAGAAAGCTTATTTAAGGCCGGTTGCAGTGGCTCACCCCTGTAATCCTAGCCCTTTGGGAGACTGACGCAGGTGGATCACCTAAGGTCAGGAGTTCGAGACCAGCCTGGCCAACATGGAGAAACCCCCCGTCTCTACTAAAAATACAAAATTTAGTCGGGCGTGGTGACACGGTCCCAGCTACTTGGGAGGCTGAGGCAGAATTACTTGAGCCTGGGAGGCAGAGGTTGCAGTGAGCTAATATCATGCCACTGCACTCCAGCCTGGGTGACAGAGCAAGACTCCCTCTCAAACAAAAAAAATAAATAAATAAAAGAAAGAAAGAAAGCTTATTTAAGTATCTTTAATGCCCCCCACCATAAATCCATGTTTTTGTTTTTGTTTTAAGTGTATATATGGAGAGAAATAAAGATAAAGCAAATTGTAGGCTGGGCAAGGTGGCTCGCACTTGTAATACCAGCACTTTGGGAGACCGAGGGAGGATCGCTTGAGTCCCCGGAGTTTGAGACCAGCCTGGGCAAAATGGAAAAACCCTGCCTCCATTAAAAAAAAAAAAAAAGTACAAAAACTTAGGTGTAGTCCTAGCTACTTAGGAGGCAGAGTTGGGAGGATTGGCTGAGCCTGGGAGGTTGAGGCCGCAGTGAGCCATGATTGTGCCACTGCACTCCAGCCTGGGCAGTGTCTGGGTAGGGTCTGCTGGCAACAGAGCAAGACCCTGTCTCAAAAAAAAAGAAAAGAAAAGAAAAGAAAGAAAGAAAAGAAAAAGCAAATTGTGGCAAAAATGTTAACAATTGGTGAATACAGCTAAGGGGGTATCTGAATGTTTTTTGCACTATTCTTTCAACTTTCCTGTAGGTTTGAAATTTGTCAAAATGAAAAGTTGTGGGGGGAGGAAGTGAATCAATTTAAATACAAATATTAAGTACATAAGAGCCCAGGTGGCAAAGGAATATGGCCAAAGTTGTCAAGGTGGAAACTGAGTTGGTGGCATTTGGTGGACCCTAGATAGATAATATATATTATAATATAATTATATATATATTAGAGAGAGAGAGAGAAAGAGAGAGATGGAGTCTCGCTGTTGTTGGCCCGGGCTGGAGTGCAATGGTGTGATCTCGGCTCACTGCCACCTCCGCCTCCCAGGTTCCAGCAATTCTCCTGTCTCAGCCTCCCAAGTAGCTGAGATTACAGGTATCTGCCACCAGGCCCGGCTAATTTTTGTATTTTTAGTAGATGGGGTTTCACCATGTTGGCCAAGCTGGCCTCAAACTCCTGACCTCAGGTGATCCACCTGCCTCGGCCTCCCAAAGTGCTGGGATTACAGACGTGAGCCACCATGCCCGGCCTTCTTTTTCTTTTTTTGAGATAGAGTCTCGCTCTGTCACCCAGGCTGAAGTACAGTGGTGAGATCTTGGCTCACTACAATCTCCGCCTCCCAGGTTCAAGTGATTTTCCTGCCTCTGCCTCCTGAGTAGCAGGGATTACAGGAGCCTACCATCACACCCGGCTTTTAGTAGAGATGGGGTTCTGCCATGTTGGCCAGGCTGGTCTCGAACTCCTGACCCCAGGTGATCCACCTGCCTCGGCCTCCCAAAGTGCTGGGATTACAGGCATGAGCCACCGTGCCCGGCCTATATATATATATTTTAGAGATGAAGTCTCACTATGTTGCCCAAGTTGGTCTGAAACTCTTGGCCTCAAGTGATCCTTCTGCCTCGGCCTCCCAAAGTGCTGGGATTACAGGCGTGAGCCACAGTGCCTGGCCTGGGATGATTCTAAATGACCTTGCAAGTCCCTGAGCACCCACACCCACTCTCCGGTGCCCCAGAAGCTTCACCATCCATGGGAGTTCCCCCATAGAGGTGTCCTCGGAGAGTGCAGAGGGCACTTCAAGAGCTCAAAGCATCTGTAAACCTTGTAGTGAGTCAAGGGGCCACCTTTCATCTCCCACCCCTTGGCAACCAGAAAGTCCCTCTCCCTCTCCCAAGCCTCCACATGCATACACTCTCCAAATGCTGTGGCATTTCTCACACTGTCAAATGATTTCTGCACCTCTCTCCATGCTAGAGCATCCTCACCATGTAAAGAGGGCAGGAATATTCATCCCAGATGCTAGAACAAGGAAGAAATAGTCAAGGCCAGGCACAGCAGCCCACACCTGTAATCCCAGCACTTTGGGAAGCCAAGGCAGGAAGATTACTTGAGCCCAGGAGTTTGAGACCAGCCTGGGCAACATAGCAAGACTCCCATCTCAACAAATACTTTTTAAAAATTAGCCAGGCAGCTGGGCACGATAGCTCACACCTGTAATCCCAGCACTTTGAGAGGCCAAGGCAGGCAGATCATGTGAGGTCAGGAGTTCGAGGCCAGCCTGGCTAACATGGTGAAACCCTGTTTCTACTAAAAATACAAAAACTTAGCTGGGCATGGTGGCATGCGCCTGTAATCCCAGCTACTCGGGAGGACGAGGCAGGAGAATTGCTTGAACCCGGAAGGCAGAGGTTGCAGTCAGCCGAGATCGCACCACTGCACTCTGACTTGGGCAACAAGAGGGAGACTCCATCTCAAAAAAATATTAGCCAGGCATGGTGGCGTGTGCCTATGGTCCCAGCTACTCAGGAGGCTGAAGTGAGAGAATCTTGAGCCTGAGCAGTGGAGCCTGCAGTGAGCTGTGATGGAACCAAGCACTCTAGCTTGGGTGACATCAAAACCCCATGTCAAAAAACAATTTTTTTAAACGAAGAAATACTCTAGTAAGAAACAGTCATATAAATAAGGACCCACGGCCGGGTGTGGTGTCTCATGCCTGTAATCCCAGCACTTTGGGAGGCCGAGGCAGGTGGATCATTTGAGGTCAGGAGTTCAAGACCAGCCTGGCCAACATGGTGAAACCCCATCTCTACTTAAAAAAATACAAAAATTAGCCGGGTGGTGGTGGTGTGTGCCTATAATCCCAGCTACTTACTGGGAGGCTGGGGTGGGAGAATCGCTTGAACCCAGGAGGCAAAGGTTGAGGTGAGCCGAGATCACACCACTGCACTCCAGTCCAGACAACAGAGTGAGACCCTGTCTTAAAAAAAAAGAAAAAAAAAAAAAAAATAGGGACCCACAGCACCAAGTGCTCAGTGGAGGGGGAGGGCAGTAGAGGCAGAGGGATGGACCTCTGCCTTTGAGGACCAAGGGGGTATCCCGGGAAAGTATGTCAACAGGGTCTTGAAGGATGAGAGAACAGAAAGGTTCCCTGATCTTTCTAGATTGAGCCTCTGATATGGCCCTCAGGGGAGGGCCATGCCTGGCAGCCTAAGGGTCCTGCAGAGCCTTTTGGTCTCTGACCCCAAATCCACTTTTCCCTTTCTACTAAATGAACCTCAATCCTTTTAAGGTGCCAGCCTCTCTCCTGTGTCCTGTGGTTGTTCCCCCAGCCTGGATCTTTCCAGGTCCCACCCACCTTGCCTTTCACCTGGTTAATACCTTAACTCTTAACCCGCTGGAATCCAGCTAAGGAGTCTCAATCTCCCAAAGCCTTCTCCAAGTCCCCACACTGGGCACAGTGCTCCTCTACCAAGCATCCTGGCTGCCCCATGAGGGCAGAACTGCGTGAGCACATGGGCCGTGAATTTCCATCCCGGCTTCTCTGCTTCCAAGCTGCATGACTTTGGGCAAGTAACTTGGCCTCTCCGGGCCTCCATTTCCTCATCTGTAAAATGGGGATGACAACAGTGCTACATTGCGCTGCTGTGAGCATTAGGTGAAATAATACTTGGCTGCTCGATGTGCATATAGACCAGCAGATTGGGCGTTCCCTGGGAGGTTGCTGGTGCAGCATCCCAGGCCCCACCCCGGAACTATAGAACTAGATTCTGCAATTTTTTTTTTTTTTTTGAGACGGAGTCTCACTCTGTTGCCCAGATGAAATGCAGTGGTGCAATCTCAGCTCACTGCAACCCTCCTCCTCCCAGGTTCAAGCAATTCTCCTGTCTCAGCTCCCAAGGAGTAGCTGGGATTACAGGCGCACGCCACCACGCCTGGCTAATTTTTTTGTATTTTTAGTAGACACAGGGTTTCACCATGTTAGTCAGGCTGGTCTCAAACTCATGACCTGAAGTGATCTGCCCGCCTTGGCCCCCCAAAGTGCTGGGATTAAAGGCATGAGCCACTGTGCCCGGCCTCTGCATTTTATTAGGATCTCTAAGTGATTCACATACTTGTTAAATGTGAGAAGCACTGAAACACTATATGTAAAAAGGTGAGGCTGCCTGACACATACTTGGCTCCTATTAAATGTATGTTGTTGTTATCATCATCATCATCATCCCACAATATTGCCTGTTTTCTCACCCTCCTCCACCTGAGAGGAAAGACCACAGAGGGAGCATTTAAGCCAGCCCTAGTCAGAGGAGAATCACCAATCCCAGTGGTCTGAACATGAATGCCTGCAAACCTTGCCACCGAGGGCTACAGTACTCTGTGTCATGACTGCCATGGGCACCGCGGCATCCTTGTGCCTAGGGTGATTTTAAGTCATTTGTCTAATTCACATGGAAAAGCCAGACTGGAACCAGGCAACGCCACTCTTGGCTGAGCCGTTCTGGACTCATTACTTCCCAATGCCCAAGCATCCTTTGGATGAAGAGCAGAGACAGAGTCTGAGTTTGGGGAGAGGACTAGGGGATGGTACTTAACAGAAGGAAGAGTCTCCAAACCTATTCTACTTGGTAAAATCCATCATTTACCTGAGGATAATGGCACAAAAATTCTCCCCTATGATCAACCCCATCTACCTTCTGCCCTGATGGGAAAGGTCAGATTGCTGGAGTTTTTCTGGAGATAAATATTCTAATCCATCACTCCTAGGCGTCTCCGCTACTCTCATCATCACCCATCCTGAGCCTCATTCCACACCCTTTGATCCCATGTGACTAATCTATCAGATAGGAGTCGGCTCTGTGGAGCTGGCAAGGCCTTTGGAATGACAAGATCTCCCTCTGGCCTCAACCAGGACTTTAAACCTTGGTTCAGCAGAGGAATGAATCTGCCCTGAAATCTGGAGGCCTTATCAGTTTTGGAGATTAGCAAAGGCCGAGTCCTGACCTGAAAGAAAATCCCAGACACTCGCCACACTCCCTTTGGGATCTGCAAAGTCAAATTTTTTCAGAAACCAATTCCAGTTAAGTAAATAGTTTCTGCACATGAGTGCCCACAGGGTTTCTCAGAGGACCTGACATTCTCCACTTGGTGACTGTCATTTCCTTACAAACACAACATTGAAAGCGATCTTTGCATTCCCAAAATGATTCCGCCAGCTGAGGAATTCTACAGTTCTTCTTGCGTTCAGGGCTGCCACTTCATGCAACAGCCCCTAAATGCATCCTGTACGATTTGATAAGGGCCTCTTGGCCCCACCGCCCCCACCCCATGCGTGTCTTTCTTTGCCACAAATTTCCAGCACGCTGTTCAAATATGTACCACCTAAATTGAACCCTCATGCTGGGAACACTAATGGGACGCCCCTTCAAAGCGACTTTCTACAACCCAACAGTTTACATGTTGCTGGAAACAATGGACTTAAGCACACAATTTATTTGTGTTGGCTGGTTTCATGCTGGTTGGAATCTGCTTTGGGGGGAAAACAAACCCTGCATCTGTTTAGATTTATAATTTATATTGAAAGCACAAATACCTCATAATAGGGCTAGAATGAGACCCGGTTATGGGCAGGAGTCACCATACGTGCTGGCTTTGTTCTTTCATGAATGCCCTAAGAGATTACAAACTGCCTTTTTTTAAATTTATTTATTTATTTATTTGAGACGGAGTCTCACTCTGTCACCCAGGCTGGATACAGTGGCACAATCTCAGCTCACTGCAGCCTCTGCCTCCTGGGTTCAAGCTATTCTCCTGTCTCAGCTTCCCAAGTGGCTGGGATTACAGAGGTGCATACCACCATGCCCGGCAAAATTTTTTTTTTTTTTTTAGTAGAGATGGGATTTTACCATGTTGGTCAGGGTGGTCTGGAACTCCTGACCTCAAGTGATCTGCCCAGCTCGGCCTCCCAAAGTGCTGGGATTACAGGCATGAGCCACCGCACCCAGCCGACAAACTGCTTTTTATAATATTTAAGCCATCCTCTTTATTCCCCCATGCAACCCCCCACCTCCACCCCAGAGAAACATCTGCGGCAGGGGCTGTGCCCTGCTTGCCTGACCTCTACACAAGCACTCTGATCTGGCTCTTTTCCCCGCTGCCCTGTGGAGGTGCCTAGTCTGTGCATAGTCCTGGTACCCAAGATTCGGGGGCTTCCCGGGGGGGGCCAGCCACTGTTCTTAGGGGTTTGCATCAACTACCTCACTCCATCCTCACCACCCTCCCAAGCAATGGCATTGTCATGATCAGGGATTCCTCCATGATCAGGTGGAAACTGAGGCACCTTCCCAAGGTCCCACAGCTAATAAGTGACAGAGCCAGGATTCTAACTCAAAGGGTCTTGCTCTAGAATCCATGCGCTCAACTCTTAGATGCTTTTGCCGCGAAATCTACAGAATCACTGGCTGGATCGCTCCATTGCTTTGACTTTTCATTGCAGTGGAAGAGAAATAAGGCAAGTGGCAAGAAAATAAAATATCATGACTTAAAATATCAAAGCCACCAAAGCAAAAATGAGATCACTCTTCCCAGATGAAACCAAACAAGACCCAAACAAAATCTGGAACAGAACATATTCACCTGAGTGCACTGGCTCACACACCCGTAATCGTAGCACTTGGGGAGGCCAAGGCAAGAGACTGCTTGAGGCCAGGAGTTTGAGACCAGCCCAGGTAACATAACAAGACCCCCATATCTACAAAAAATTTAAAACGTAGCCAGGCACGGTGGCACATGCCTGCAGTCCCAGCTACTCAGAGGCTGAGGCAGGAGAATTGCTTGAACCCAGGAGACAGAGGTTGCAGTGAGCCAGGATCAAGCCACTGCACTCCAGCCTGGCCAACAGAGAGAGACTCTGTCTCAAAAAGAACCAAAAGGGCCAAGCGCCGGTGGCTCACACCGGTAATCCCAGCACTTTGGGAGGCCAAGGCAGGCGGATCACCTGAGCTCAGGAGTTCAACACCAGCCTGGGCAACTCGGTGAAACCCCATCTCTGCTAAAAATACAAAAAATTAGCTAGGCTTGGTGATGTGTGCCTATAGTCCCAGCTACTCAGAGGCTGAGGCAGGAGAATGGCTTAAACCCAGGAGACAGAGGTTGCAGTGAGCCAGGATCGAGCCAGTGCACTCCAGCCTGGGCGACAGAGCAAGACTCCAGCTCAAAAAAACAAACAGACAAACAACAACAACAAAAACCCTAATCTTCTTCACCTTCTTCACCCCCATCTTCAGGCCCAAAGAGATGCCAAGACCAGAGGGGAGGCTCAGGCTCCCAGAGGATCCTCCATCAGTAAGAAAGAGCCACAGCTGCCCTTCAGTTTTCAGGACAAGGGGCAGAAGAGCGCATTCCAGGGAACTTGCTGCCTGAATCACTACAAGCAGCGTCCCGGTAAGCAGGCCTCCTGGAACCCGTGCATGTGCCAGTGCTGCCTCTCCCATCAAAGGTGAGCCTATCTCTCCAACCACCTGCAGCAGGTTGTCACTGTGACATGCTTTGACACACGGATGAGGTGGAAATGACCGTGACAACTTTGGAACCAGGCCTCCACTTTGCACCTTCCACCTTTGTTTTTACTTTTTTGGAATTTCTTCTTTTCTTTTTCTTTTTCTTTCTTTCCTTTTTTTTTTTTTTTTTTCTTTCAGATGGAGTACTGCTCTGTTGCCCAGGCTGGAGTGCAGTGGCGTGACCATGGCTCACTACAGCCTCAAATTCCTGGCCTCAAGCAATCCACCCACCTCAGCCTCCCAAAGTGCATTAGCCACCATGCCTGGCCTGTTTGTTGGAACTTCAAGACCGCAAACAGGAAATAAGCTGGACTAGCCTACTAGAAGGTGGAAGCCCGGCTGGGCGTGGTGGCTCACATCTGTAATCCCAGCACTTCAGGAGGCCGAGGCAGGCAGATCACCTGAGGCCAGGGGTTCAAGATCAGCCTGGCCAACATGGTGAAACCCCATCTTTACTAAAAATACAAAAATTAGCCAGGCATGGTGGTGCATGCCTGTGGTCCAAGCTACTTGGGAGGCTGAGGCAGGAGAATCACTTGAACTTGGGAGGTGGAGGTTGCAGTGAGCTGAGACTGAGCCACTGCACTCCAGCCTGGGCAACAGAGCAAGACTCTGCCAAAAAAAAAAAAAAAAAAGGTGTGAGCTGGAAGAGCTGGTGAAGTGACCCGATGCAAGAGGAGGGAAGAATGTTTGAGGCTGAGGAGAAGAACCTGCACAGGTGATTCTTACCAGGAGGGGTTAGGTCAATCTAGAACCTGGCTCCATTTTACATATAAATACAGAGCACTTTTTGCATGGTTTTAACAAACACTGAATTTTCCTGGAATGCAGTGACCATGTAAATGGAGAAAGGCCTGTGCTTAACTTCGCTCAGGAATTCACCAAGCACTGATGACTGCTCTGGAGTAACATCCCTGGCATCAACTCCACGCAGCCACAATGCCCCACACCTGGATCTTTCTGCAATGATCACTGTCACCTGCAAAGCGTTTTCCCCTGTGAGTTCAGGCACCTGGATACTTCATTAGACCTTCCAGCATTAAAGTACATATGATTTGATTATAAGTGACTTTCCATTTATTCTCCTTGATTTTATAGTTTGAGAATTACACATACATGTTTTCATGATCTGGGTAGGTAGGTTATGTTATTTATGAATTTCATTTCAGGGTAGACGAGGAGGCACTATGTCTGGTAGGGCTGAAACCACAGGCATCTTCAAGCACCTCCTTTGGCTGTGTGAGAAGATGAACCATGCTGATGTAAGAACTAATAGGAGGTATGGAGTTAAGAGCTCAGAGGGCCAGGAGATGATGTCAGAGGAGGATGTGGGGAAATCAGAGCGCTCATGCACTGCTGGTGGGGATGTAAAACCATACAGCCACCATGAAAAATAGTCTCCAGGTTAAACATAGAATACAATTTTTTTTTTTTTTTTTTTTGAGATGGAGTCTCGCTCTGTCGCCCAGGCTGGAGTGCAGTGACAATCTCCACTCATTGCAACCTGCACTTCCAGGGTTCAAGTGATTCTCCTACCTCAGCCTCCTGAGTAGCAGGGATTATAGGCGCCTGCCACCACGCCCAGCTAATTTTTGTATTTTGTTTTAGTAGAGATGGGATTTTGCCATGTTGGCTAGGCTGGTCTCAAACTCCTGACTTCAGGTGATCCACCCACCTCATTCTCCCAAAGTGCTGGGATTACAGGCATGAGCCACCACGCCCAACCCATAGAGTACAATTTGAACCAGCAATTCCACTCCTAGGCATATACCCCAGAGAAATGAAAATATATGTTCACATAAAAACTTGAACACAAATGTTCATAGCATCATATTCATAATAGCCAAAAAGTGGAAACAACCAAAATCTTCATCAACTAGGGAACGAACAAACAAAATATGGTCTATCTGTACAATGGAATATGATTCAGCCATCAGAGTATGAACTACTGGCCGGGCACAGCAGCTCATGCCTATCATCTCAGCACTTTTGGGAGTCTGAGGTGGGCGGATCACCCAAGGTCAGGAGTTCAAGACCAGCCTGGCCAACATGGTAAAACCCTGTCAGTACAAAAGTACAAAAATTAGCTGGGCATGAGGGTGGGTGCCTGTAATTCCAGCTACGCAGGAGGGTGAGGCAGAAGAATCACTTGAACCTGGGATGCGGAGGTTGCAGTAAGCCAAGATCTGTGCCATTGCACTCCAGCCTGGGCAAGGGAGCAAGACTCTATCTCAACAAAAACAAACAAACAAACAAAACCAAGTATGAACTACTAATACATGCTACAATGAATGGGGACGAATCTTGAAAACATTTTGGTAAGAACAAGAAGCCAGACACAAAAGGCCACCTCTTGTATGACTCCAATTGTATGAAATGTCCAGAATAGGCCAATCTAGAGATACAGAATGTAGATGGGTGGCTGCCGGGGGCTAGGGCTGGGGACAGCAGGGAGTGACAGCCAGTGGGTCTGGGGCATCTTTTATAGGTTATGAAAATGTTCTGGAATTAAATAGTGATGATAGTTGTACGACTCTGTGAATCTAAAAACCACATCTGATGCTGGGCGTGGTGGTTCATGCCTGTAATCCCAGCACTTTGGGAGGCTGAGGTGGGGGGATCACTTGAAGCCAGGAATTCAAAACCAGCCTGGGCAACAGAATAAGACCCCATCTCTACAAAAAATATTTAAAAATTAGCTGAGGGTGGTGGCATGCACCTGTAGTCCCAGCTACTTGGGAGGCTGAGGTGGGAGGATCACTTGAGTCTAGGAGGTTGAGGCTGCAGTGAGCCATGATTGAGCCACTATACCCCAGCCTGGGCAATAAAGCAAAATCCTCTCTTAAAACAAACAGCTCACACCTGTAATCCTAGCACTTTGGGAGGTCGAGGCAGGCGAATCACGAGGTCAGCAGATCGACACCTCCTGGTTAACACAGTGAAACCCTGTCTCTACTAAAAACACAAAAAAATAGCCAGGCGTGGTGGCAGGTGCCTGTAGTCCCAGCCATTCGGGAGGCTGAGGCAGGAGAATGGCATGAACCTGGGAGGCGGAGCTTGCAGTGAGCCAAGATCGCGACACTGCACTCCAGCCTGGGCAACAGAGCGAGACTCCGTCTCAAAAAAACACAAACAAACAAACACACATATGAAACCAAAAAGTGCATCTGTAAATTTAAAAAAAGAAAAGAAGAAAACAAAACAGGAATCACTGAACTGTATAATTTAAAGGGGTGAATGTTATGGCACGTGAGTGATACATCAAAAAACAAAGATGAAGCTGCAGAGATAAGGAGGGCACACCTAGACTAATCTGGAGCCATTGAGGGCTTTAGGCATCACAGTGGCAATACAGGTTTGCGTTTTAGAAGGATCACTGTGGGGGATGAACTGGAGATGGGCAAAAACAGATGGCTTTAAAAGGTGATGAAGGGTGAAGCATTTGGAACAAGCCTAGCTTGGGGCTTGAGCAGCTGGTGGAGGCGGTGCCATTCACAGGAATGTTGGCAGCAACGCGTTGGAAGCAGTTTGCACTAACTTCTGTAACCAGAGGCGCAATCACATGGAGGGTTGATAAGATAAGAGCTGGGAGAAATTACTTCTGACTGGTGGCATCCAGGAAAGCATTTGGAAGAGGTGGCATTTAAGCAGAACTTTGCAGGTCAGCATAGGGCATACAAAAATTCAAAGGGCAGCCTAGGAAGAATGAGTTGCACCAGCAAAGGTATGGGGGCTAGGAAGTGCCCAGGTTTGCTGGGATTCATTGGCCAGGTAAGATAGGAAACAACAATTATGGTAACAAAACTAACCAAAAAGCCTGTCCTTCCATTTTTCACAACCTCTCTATGAGGCAATAGCATCTTTTAATAGGAGCCAAGACTCAAAGGAGTCCAGGTGACATACCTAAGGCCACACAGCTATGAAAGGGCTGGCCAGTTTTGTTTATTTGTTCATTTTAAGAGACAGGGTCGGCTGGGCGCAATGGCTCATACCTGTAATCCCAGCACTTTCCATTTATTCTCCTCGAGGCTGGTGAATCACTTGAGGTCAGGAGTTCGAGACCAGCCTGGCCAACATGGCGAAACCCTGTCTCTACTAAAAATGCAAAAATGTCCCAGGTGTGGTGGTGGGTGCCTGTAATACCAGCCACTCAGGAGTCTGAGACGGGAGAATCGCTTGAATTCAGGAGGCGGAGGTTGCAGTGAGCCGAGATTGCACCACTGCACTCCAGCCCGGGCGACAGAGCAAGGCTGTGTCTCAAAAACAAAAGAGACACGGTTTTGCTCTTTTGCCCAGGCTGGAGTACAGTGGTGCGATCATAACTCACTACAGCTTCAACCTCCTAGGCTCACGTGATCCTCTCACCTCAGCCTCATGAGGAGCAGGGATTACAGGGATGTGCCACCACACCAGCTAATGTTTTTAAAGAATTTTTTTGTAGAGATGGGCCAGGCACAGTGGCTCATGGCTGTAATCCCTGCACTTTAAGAGGCCTACACAGGCAGATCACCTGAGGTCAAGAGATTGAGACCAGCCTGGACAACATGGTGAAACCTTGTCTCTACCAAAAATACGCATGGTGACATGAACCTCGCAGTCCCACTACTCAGGAGGCTGAGGCAGGAGAATAGCTTGAACCCAGGAGTCAGATGTTGCTGTGAGTTGAGATCACACCACTGTACTCCAGCCTGGGTGACAGAGCGAGATTCCATCTCTACAAAAAAAAAAAAAAAATTTTTTTGTTTTGAGATGAAATCTCGCTCTGTCGTCCAGGATGGTCTCAAAATCCTAGGATCAAGAGATCCTCCAGCCTTAGCCTCCCAAAGTTCTGGGATTACAAACATGAGCCACTGCACCTGGCTGCTGGCCAGTTTTTAATCTCAGGTCTGTTTGAAAAAGAGGTACACAGATGGGTCCAGGCTAACTCGTGGCATGCAGACCTGATTTTTACAGTCAATAAAGTCATTCTTCCTCTTGAACTAGAAAACACTCTTCTCTGCATCTCTGTTTTGCATTACACATTCCAATCTCTCACATCTTTCAATAAGTTTTCTTGAGGGAGAAATTGTGCTCAATGTTTGGGAAATGTAATCTGCTCTACACAGGAGATGATTAAGGACTCTTGACACTTATATGTAGGGATGGAGAGTGTGTATATTTTAGGTGCCAGAGAAACTATAATCTGTGAACAATATATCAATTGGGGCGATGACAGCTGCTTAATATTAAATACGAGATGTGGGTTCTTTCTGCTGCTTAACTTCCCTCACTTTGCTCTGAGCAATAAGTATCAAAACCAAATACATATTCATTGAATTTTTGTTTCATTCTGTTTGGATTCCAGCTGTTGAGATATAATCCTTTTTATATAATACATTTGGAAAAAAAAAACACTTGCATCTTTACCTTGTGGTTTTAACAGCCATGGAAAAAGTCCTGGCCGGGTGCAATTGGCTTACGCCTGCAATCCTAACACGTTGGGAGGCCGAGGCAGGCGGATCACTTGAGCTCAGGGGTTCGAGACCTGTCTGGGCAACATGGTGAGACCCCCGTGTCTACAAAATATTTAAAAATTAGCTGGCATTGTGGCACACACTTGTGGTCCTAGCTACTTAAGAGGCTGAGGAGACAGGACTGCTTGAGCCCAGGAGGTGGAAGCTGCAGTAAGCCACGTTTGCACCACTGCACTCTAATAGGCAATAGAGCAAGACTTTTGTCTCAAAAAATAGAAATAAATAATAGGCCAGGAGTGGCGGCTCACACCTGTAATCCCAGCACTTTGGGAGGCTGAAGCAAGCAGATACTTGAGGTCAGGAGTTTGAGACCAGCCCGGCCAACATGGTGAAACCCTGTCTTTACTAAAAATACAAAAATAAAAAATTAGCCAGGTGTGGTGGCACTTGCCTGTGATCCCAGCTACTCTCGGGAGGCTGAGGCAGGGAATTGCTTGAACCCGGGAGGTGGAGGTTGCAGTGAGCCAAGAACTCGCCACTGCCCTCCAGCCTGGGCGACAGAGTGAGTCTGTATCTCAAAAATAAATAAATAAATACATAAATAAAATAATAAATAAAAAGGCTGATTTAAGGGCCCCATCCCAGACCCAGTGAATTCAAATGTCCAGGAGAGATTGTTGTGTTTGTTTTTGCTGTTGTTGTTTTGTTTGTTTTTGTTCTTGTTTTTGTTTTGAGACAGGGTCTTGTTCTGTTGCCCAGGCTGAATGAAGTGGCTCGAACATGGCTTACTGCAGCCCAGACCTCCTGGGCTTAAGCGATCCTCTCGTCTCAGCCTCCCAAAGTGCTGGGATTAGAACCATGAACCACCGTGCCCAGCCTACTCTGCATCCTACTCTACATCCTGATCAAACCTTAACATGCAATCTGTGTTATTTTGTGGCTGACACCACCAGTGCCATTTGTTGGTTCCCTCTTTGCCAGATAAAGGTAAAGTTATGTCGTGCTGTCTTGGGTCTGGGCCAAGGTAGTCTCAGCCTCTTAGAACCATACGGATTTTGACTGATCACCCCATTCACTCATAAGTGCAGACTACATGCCAGAACTATTTTATTTTTGTTTTGAAACAGGAGCTCGCCATGTCACCCAGGCTGGAGAGCAGTGGCACGACCTTGGCTCACTGCAGTCTCGACCTCCTGGCCTTAAGCAATCCTCCTGCCTCAGCTTCCAGGGTAGCTGGGACTACAGATGCATGCCACCATGCGTGGCTAATTTTTGTATTTTTTGCAGAGACTGAGTCCTTCGAAGTTGTTCAGGCTGGTCTTGAACTCCTGGGCTCAAGCAATGCTCCCACCTCGGGGTCCCAAAGTGCTAGGATTATAGCAGTGAGCCACTGAGCCTGACCAAAACTGTTTTAGATACTGGAAATAAAGCAGGAAAAAAACTAAGTCTGTGCCTCTCACGGAGGCCTTCAGGGAACTCAGGTTCTAGCAGGGAAGACAGACAAAGCAAGTAAATATGTCCAGAATCTGACCTGAAGCAGAGAGCTGGGGGCTTGAGGGAGTGGCAGAGGCAACTTCGAAGGACCTGAAGGCGGGAGGTGGTGTGGGAGGTAGATTGCGTAAAGGAGGAAAGATCACAGGAGATGGAAGGCTATTGTAAGTTTAGCATTGACTCTGAATGTGATAAGAAGCTTTCAGAAAGCTTTGACGGGATGAGGGACACCATCCGACAGGTTTTACCAGAATCGTTTCTGGCTTGTTGTATAGAATCAACTGGAGAGGGACAAGGGTAGATGCAGAGAGACCAGAGAAGAGGCTGGGCACAATGGCTCACGCTTGTAATCTCAGCACTTTGGGAGGCTGACGTGAGAGGATTGTTTGAATCCAAGAGCTGAAGACCAGCCTGGGCAACGTAACAAGATACTATCCCTACAAAAACATTTAAAAATTAGCCAGGCATGGTGGCATGTGCCTGTAGTCCAAACTACCTTGCAAGTTGAGGTGAGAGGATCGCTTAAGCCTGGGAAGTTGAGGTTGCAGTGAGCCGTGATCATGCCACTGCACTCCAACTGGGGCAACTAGTGAGACCCCATCTCTAAAAACAAACAAACAAAAAAACAAAAAAACTTCACTCCACAGATGGGGGATCTGAACTTGATCAATTTAGTCACCAATCTCTGGACCTCCTTTGGTGTGTTGAGAGTGGAGGAGAGTAGAAAGAGAACTGGATTTAGGTCCAAAAGACCTGCCCTCTGTCATTTACTGTGGGACCCTCAGCACAGATTTCACTTCTCTGAACCTCCCTATAAAGAGGGAACACCACCTCACCCAGCCACAGCACAAGATGACTATAAGGACTATATGAAATAATTAGGAGAGAGTGTGCCACCAATTATAAAAGGCAGAAAATCTTGGTCATCGGCCGGGCACTGGTGGCTCATGCCTGTAATCCCAACACTTTGGGAGGCCGAGGTGGGTGGATCGCTTGAGGTCAGGAGTTCGAGACCAGCCTGACCAACATGGTGAAACCCCATCTCTACTAAAAATACAAAATTTAGCCAGGCATGGTGGTGCATACCTGTAGTCCCAGCTACTTGGGAGGCTGAGGCAGGAGAATCACTTGAACTCAGGAGGTGGAGGTTGCAGTGAGCTGAGATCATGCCATTGCACTCCAGCCTGGGCGACAAGAGTGAAATTCCATCTTAAAAAGAAAAGAAAATCTTGGTCATCATTTAGTTTCTCCTAAAGAGAACTGTGCTGGGAAACCTTCCACCTAAAGTTTCTGCCTCTAAACAGAAAATCACATCTTGCATCTCATCCTTGGGACAGCTATATTATCAACATTCTTAACTTTTTTTTTTTTTTTTTTTTTGAGATGGAGTCTCGCTCTGTCGTCCAGGCTGGAGTGCAGTGGCGCCATCTCAGCTCACGGCAACCCCCGCCTCCCAGGTAAAAGCAATTCTCCTGCCTCAGCCTCCCGAATAGCTGGGACTACAGGTGTCTGCCACCATGCCTGGCTAATTTTTTGTATTTTTTAGTAGAGACGGGGTTTCACTGTGTTAGTCAGGATGGTCTCGATCTCTAGACCTCGTGATCCACCCGCCTCGGCCTCTCAAAGTGCTGGGATTACAGCTGTGAGCCACCGCGCCCGGCCTATTATCAACATTCATTCATTTGGTAAATAATTCCTGAGTCTCCTGTGTGCCAGGAACACATTTTATCCAGCAGCAAAAGTAGACACAGTCCCTACCTTCATGGAGCATATTTTCTGGTGAAAGGACCATCCTCCTAACAGCCACCTTTTATTGAAGTCTACTACAATTTGAACACTTGCATGTTATGTTTTAAATTGTGTGTGTGTGGTTTTTTTTGTTTTTTGTTTTTTGAGATGGAGTCTCACTCTGTTGCCCAGGCTGGAGTGCAGTGGCGCGATCTTGGCTCCCTGCAACCTCTGCCTCCTGGGTTGGAGGAATTCTCTTGCCTCAGCCTCCTGAGTAGCTGGGATTACAGGTGCGCACCACCACACCCAGCTAATTTTTTGTATTTTTAGTAGAGGTGGGGTTTCGTCATGTTGGCCAGGCTGGTCTTGAGCTCCTGACCTCAGGTGATCCACCACCACACCCAGCCAATTTTTTGTATTTTTGGTAGAGTTGGGGTTTCGCCATGTTGCCCAGACTGGTCACGAATTCCTGGGCTCAAGGGATCCACCCACCTCCATCTCCCAAAGTGCTGGGATTACAGGCGTGAGCCATTGCGACTGGAGTGCAGTGGCGCAATCTCAGCTCACTGCAAGTTCCGCCTCCCGGGTTCACGCCATTCTCCTGCCTCACCCTCCCGAGTAGCTGGGACTACAGGCACCTGCCACCACGCCCGGATAATTTTATTTTTGTATTTTTAGTAGAGACGGGGTTTCACCATGTTAGCCAGGATGGTCTCCATCTCCTGACCTTGTGATTCGCCCGCCTTGGCTCCCAAAGTGCTGGGATTACAGGAAGGAGCCACCGCGTCCGGCCCCATGCCACCAGGTTTTTAAAGGAAATTTTAAAAATAATAACTCTATTGATCTTTCGAAAGTAGGAATTGATGGCCAGGCACGGTGGCTCACGCCTGTAGTCCCAGCACTTTGGGAGGCTGAGGCGGGTGGATCACTTGAGGTCAGGAGCTCTAGATCAGCCTGGCCAATATGACGAAACCCCGTCCCTACTAAAAATACAAAAATTAGCCGGGCGTGGTGGTGCATGCCTGTAATCCCAGCTACTCAGGAGGCTGAGGCAGGAGAAGCACTTTAATCCGGTAAGTGGAGGTTGCAGTGAGCTGAGATGGTGCCAATGCACTCCAGCTGGGGCAACAGAGCCAGTCTCTGTTTAAAAAAAAAAAAAAAAAATCAGCTGGGTGTGGTGTCACACACCTGCAGTCCTAGCCACTCCGGAGGCTGAGGCTTGAGTGCAGGAGGTCAAGGCTGCAGTGAGCCATGATCACAGAACTGCACTCTACCCTGGGAAATAGAGTGAGACCCTGCCTCAAAAAAATAAAATAAATAAAGTAAACATTGAGACACAAGCCATTGCTATTTTTGACATTTCATGGGACCCTCTTAACACACCCATGGGGGATGCTGGGACCACTGTTTGGGAAACAGGTAAAACACACAGGGCTTTAAATCCTAACGTCATCACTTCCTGGCTGTGTGACCTTAAGTTGCTACACCCTGTTGGCTCTCAGTTTCCTCATCCATAATAGAGGATAATAATAGTTCCTATCTCCTAGGGCGGTTGTGAGAATTAAATGACATCCTGCCTATAAAGGCCTTAGCTTTGCACAGTCAACTCTCCACGAGTGGCAGCCATTATTATGGAAACCAAAGGTGGGAGGTTGGGGCCAGAGCCTGGAGACCTGGAAAGAACTGACTACTGTGCTAAGGGAGGGGAAGGGAGGGGGCAGGGCAGGTTGCTGCCTCTGCAGCCCTCAGCAGAGGCCTCCTGCAACTCCTCTGGATGTGACTTTTAGTTCTAGCGGGAGGTTATGAGTATCTGACCTGGGGGTGCTGCTACATGCCAACAGGAGAAGACCAGCTTGTTAGAGGTTGGTGTTTTGTTTTGTTTTGTTTTGTTGTTTTGAGACAGTGTCTCACTCTATCGCTCAGGCTGGAGTGCAGTGGCATGATCATAGCTCATTGCAGCCTCAACCCTCTGGGCTCAAGTGATCCTCCTGCCTCAGCCTCCCAAGTAGCTGGGACTAGAGGCGTCCACCACCATGCCAGTTAATTTTTGCATTTTTTGTGGAGACAGGGTTTCGCCATGTTGCCCAGGCTGGTCTCAAACTATCCTCCTGCCTCAGCCTCTCAAAGTGCCAGGATTACAGGCATGAGCCACTGCGCCTGGCTGTGTTAGAGGTTTAGAATCAGGCAGCCACGTGGATATGGGGAGTGACAGAGAAAGAGGGTTCAAAATAAAGTTAGAGTCCTGGATGACTGGAAAGATAGTGGTGCTGTTAACAGAGATGGATTACATGGGAGATAGAGCAGTGGAAGACAAATGATAACACTTAGGACACAAAGAGTTCAGAGAGGGATTAAAGTGTAGGGAGTGTCCATGGAATTTTGGTACATGGCCACTTCTTGTCCTTAAATAACCTCCGAACCCACGGAAACATTATCTTTCCATATCACCCTAAAGACTGTGCAGCAGTGATGAGCAAAATGACTCTGACCTCAATTAAATCGAAATTCTAGGATTACACAAGCTCCTTTGGCGTTTCTTGCTAACGCTCCTTTCTCTGGCTCCGATTCCCCACTTGCCGCTCAGACAGTGCCCTCTGTTGGAAACCTCAACCACAAATCCCCGTCCTCGACTCCATGGCAAGAAGCACCGAGAAGGAAACAAACACCTTCCGGGAGCTTTTCACACACATCGTTCTCATTTTATCCCTGCAGTTGCTTGGTGAGGTTTCTGTGTCCAACCTGGGGAAGCTGAGGCAGCATGTCCCAATCACAGCCAGAGCACAGCCGAGATCGGAACTCAGGGTGGCTACCTTCAAAGTTGTGCTTCACTCCCTCTACCTAGCTGTGGCTGGAGGATGATTTGACAAAGGACTTCAAGATACAATCTCAAGGACAGAGGTTTATTTGACATGAATTGAAAGCCTTCCCACCTGAGTCTGTGCAGGGCATCGTACCAGACAAGGTAAGTAGCCACGGGGCTTTTAAGAGGATGACAGGAACACCGGAATCTTGCTGGATAGAGTCCAGAGGCTGTGTTCTTGGCTCGCCCTCCCACCATGTGACCCTGTCAAGCTCTTCCCCATTCAGCCTCTCGATCTGCAGAAGTAGGGGCAGGTTCAACGTCGAACTTTCCAACATTAACAACTGATCACAACTGGTACTATCTTTCAGGAGGATGATTTTGGCAGTGCATACAAAATTTTAAAAAAGGGCACAACCAGTTAGCCGGGCGTGGTGGCACACACCTGTAGTCCTATCCCAGCTGCTCAGAAAGCTCAGGTGGGAGGATCACTTGAGCCCAGGAAGTCGAGGCTGCAGTGAGCTATGACCACACCACTGCACTCCAGCCTGGATGATAGAGTGAGACCCTGTCTCAGAAAAAATAAAAAATAAAAAATACACACCCGCTCACTTCTTGGAATCTATCCTAAAGAAATATACACATAAGTGCATAGGATATACCACAGGATGTTCACTGCAACACTTATGAGTAATAATGACCTAAATGTTCACCATCATAAGACTGCCTTGTGATACACTATACCTTGGGAAACTACACAGCAACTAAAAAGAATGAGGAAGAGCACATAGGTGGTAAAATGAAAGCATCACCACTGATATATGAGTGAGTGCAACAAGAAAGGTTCATTAACAAAAAAATTATACATGGTGTAAGCCCATTGCTATATTTGTATGTGCATAATAAAAGAAAATATAAGGAGAGATTTTCCTTTTCCCCCTATGAAATGCTCTACTTTTCTTCTTTTTTTTTCTTTTTTTTTTTGAGACGGAGTCTCGCTCTGTCACCCAGGCTGGAGTGCAGTGGCACGATCTTGGCTCACTGCAAGCTCCACCTCCCGGGTTTACGCCATTCTCCTGCCTCAGCCTCCCAAGTAGCTGGGACTACAGGAGCCCGCCACCTCACCCGGCTAGTTTTTCGTATTTTTTAGTAGAGACGGGATTTCACCGTGTTAGCCAGGATGGTCTCGATCTCCTGACCGCGTCATCCGCCCGTCTTGGTCTCCCAAAGTGCTGGGATTACAGGCTTGAGCCACCACACCCGGCCCAAAATGCTCTACTTTTATCATAAAACTTACAATTATTATTATTTTATTGGGTTGTTGTTTTTTGTTTGTTTTTTGAGATGGAGTCTCACTCTGTCACCCAGGTTGGAGTGCAGTGGTGCAATGTGAACTCACTGCAACTTCTGCCTCCTGGGTTCAAGCAATTCTCCTGCCTCAGCTTCCCCAGTAGCTGGGATTACAGGCATGTGCTACCACACCCAGCTAATTTTCGTATTTTTCGTAGAGATGGGATTTCACCATGTTGGCCAGGCTGGTCTTGAACTCCTGATCTCAGGTGATCCTCCCACTTTGGCCTCCCAAAGTGTTGGATATGGTTTTGTTTTTGAGACAAGGTCTTGCTCTGTCACAATGCTCTGTCACAAGTCATGGCACGATCACGGATCACGACTGACTGCCGTCTCTACCTTCCAGGCCCAAGCGATCCTCTGACCTCAGCCTCCTGTGTGGCTGGGACTACAGGTACACGCTACCACACCAGCTAATTTTTGTATTTTTTGTAGAGACTGGGCTTCACCATGTTACTCAGCCTGGTCTCAAACTCCTGGGCTCAAGCAATCTGCCTGTCTCGACCTCCCCAAAGTGCTGGGATTACAAGTATGAGCCACTACACCTGGATAATAAAAATTATTTTAAAAATATTTTTATCTGTAGGATGCTTTACAAGGCAAGTCTATCTGGGTCAGTTTGAGTAAGCAGTTTGAGTTATTTATATATATGTGTATATAAAGAATATATATAAAGAATATATATAAATTATATATATAAATAATATATATTATATATATATATATATATATATATGGTTTGTTTGTTTGTTTGTTTTTTTGAGACAGGGCTTGCTCTGTTGCCCAGGCTGAACTGCAGTAGCACAGTTACAGCTTATTGCAGGCTCGACCTCCCAGACTCAAGCAATCCTCCCACCCCAGCCTCTCTAGTAGTTGGGACTACAGGTATTCATCACCACACCTGGCTAATTTTTTATTTTTTGTAAAAACATGGTCTCCCTATGTCACCCAGGCTGGTCTTGAATTCCTGGGCTCATGTGATCCTCCTGCCTCAGCCTCCCAAAGTGCTAGGATAACAGGCATGAGCCACCGCACCCAGCAAGTTTGAGTTATTAAACTACCAATGGAACTTGATGAGAGATTTGCTTAAAATTCTTCAGATTCAGGTGTATCTAGTGCTTAATGCTTCACCTTCACCCAATAGCTTTATGAAATAGACTATCTGACAAGTTAAGACATTGAGGCCTCTGAACTCTAATTTTTAATTTTAAAATTTATTTATTTATTTTTTACAGAACACTTCACAAATTTGTGCGTCATCCCTGTGCAGGGACCATGCTAATCTTCTCTGTATCATTCCAATTTGAGTAGCTCTGCTGCTGAGCCAAGCACCAGAATCTAATCTTTAAGGCTTTTTCTACTACATAGATAATTGAATCCTATGGGTTCCCACAAAACTATTTATGTTCCTATTATCTGGGGTCTCAAATATATGAGGACATTTACCACACTGTATTGTAATTGTGTCCTCAAGCACAATACTACTCTAAATGTACTCTGTTGATTCTTTTTTGTTGGTTGGTTGGTTGGTTGGTTTTTGAGACGGAGTCTCGCTCTGTTGCTCAGGCTGGAGGGCGGTGTCGCGACTTCGGCTCACTGCAACTTCCGCCTCCCAGGTTCAAGCAATTCTCTTGCCTCAGCCTCCCGAGTAGCTGGTACTACAGGCACATGCCACCACACCCGGCTAATTCTTGTATTTTTAGTAGAGACGAGCTTTCACCATGTTGGCCAGGCTTGTCTCGAACTCCTGACCTCAAGTGATCCACCCGCCTCAGCCTCCCAAAGTGCTGGGATTACAGGCGTGAGCCACCGTGCCAGGCCTCTGTTGAATCTTAAACTAAAAAATTAAAATTTGTATTTTGTATGTCTTTGAGGTTTTAAATTTTTATTTTTCTGGTAATTTATTTTTATTGTATTTTACAGCAGTATCCACCTGCAACATTTGGACAATTTAAAAAACCAGTACTTTAGCACTCTGAGAGGCACTGGGCTGCCAGAGAAAGAGTTGTCTAAACTGAGGAAAGTAGTTTGGTGTGGTGGCTCATGCCTGGAATCCCAGCACTTTGGGAGGCCAAGGTGGCAGATTGCTTGGGCCCAGGAGTTCGAGACCAGCCTGGGCAACATAGCAAAACCCCATCTCTATTTAAGTTTAAATAAAGAAGAATTTAAAGAAAAAATAAGCTGTGGCAGGTGCTCCATGTTTGGTGTATGAACGAATACATCACTGAAGGAATGACTATCTGAGTGTGAGAGAATCAGCCACATGAAGAAAAATGCCCAGAATCCAGGTTTCTCATTGAGAGCCATTCAAAGGGTGAGAGCTTAGGATGTCAAGTTCATGGCCACACTTAATAATGCACATCACTAAACCTGCACCCTTCTGATTTTAAAGACGGATGTGGGAGACCTTTCTCCCCCAAGTCATAGAACTGATCAACAAAGAAAAGAATACCAAAAACAGCCACACATAAATAACAAGCAGTATTTACTGCTCGTGATTTTAAAACTCAAACTAGGTTAGTAGACTTAGATAAACATTCTCCTTACCATTTTCACCAAGTAACAGGAAACACAACCCATATTCACAAATATCCTATTTTATGGACTGCTGGTTTTTGGGTTTTGTTCTGAGACAGGGTCTCACTGGAGTGTAGTGGTGCGGTCATGGCTCATTGCAGCCTTAACATTCCCGGCTCAAGCAATCTTCCCATCTCAGCCTCCTGAGTAGCTGGGACTACAGTCAAACGCCACCACACCTGGCTAATTTTTTAAATTTTTTATAGAGACAGCGTGTTGCTGTGTTGTAGCATGTTAACCAGGCTGGTCTCGAACTCTTGCCTCAGCCTCCCAAAGTACTGGGATTACAGGTGTGAGCCACCACATCCAGTCAAGGACTACTGTTTGAAGTGGAGGCTTTTGAACACACTTACCCCAGGATGATGAAACTGAAGAGTGAGGAGGATTTAGTCCTAGGGCACAAGTTCCTCAAGTCTACCTTGAAGTGCTTCAACTGTGCAGGAAACAGCTTCCACCTGAAGTTTCTGCCTCTAAACGGGAGCAAAGATGCCCCACTCAAGAAAAGTGCCAGGCACACCTTGCTCTGCTTTGGAAATTCCCACTGGCACTTTCCAGAAACAAGTAGGTCCCTTTATACGTAAAGGCACCTGGGGTGGGGTGCGGTGGCTCACGCCTGTAATCCCAGCACTTTAGGAGGCTGAGGCAGGCGGATCACCAGAGGTCAGGAGTTTGAGACCAGCCTGGTTAACGTGGTGAAACCCCATCTCTAGTAAAAATACCAAAAATTAGCCTGGTGTGGGGACGCACACCTGTAATCCCAGTTACTTATGAGGATGAGGCAGGAGAATCGCTTGAACCCAGGAGGAGGAGGTTGTAGTGAGCCAAGATTGTGCCACAGCACTCTTGCCTGGGTGACAGAGCAAGACTCCGTCTCAAAAAAAAAAAAAAAAAAAAAGGCACCTGGAATTCTGGAATTACAAAAATGGCATTTTTTTCCCCCTGCAGAGTTGTGCAGTACAAAGCAATGTCAGAGCAGCCCTCAGTCCTCATCCCAGGCTACTCCCTTCCTCATGGTGTAAATCTTTTAGGCAAACCTGTTTATTCTCCCCTCTAAAGTGTCAATCTTCACATCTGCAAATGGGATCATCATAATAATAGTACCTGGATTAATGTGAGGATTAAATAGCACAGTGTGTGTAGAACCCTTAGCCTGGGCCTGACACAGTGAGCCTTTGATGAGCACAAGCTTGGGGCTCTTTCTTATCACAAGCCAAAATAGAAACCCAAAGAAGTCCGGACCGGTGACAGATACCGTTTATTCAGCACATGCCATGTGCCAGAAACAGTGTTAAGTAAGATCTTTATTAGTTGGTGGGATGCTTTCTTTTCTTTTTTTTTTTTCTTTTAAGAAACAGGGTCGGCCGGGCGTGGTGGCTCACGCCTGTAATCCCAGCACTTTGGGAGGCCAAGGTGGGCAGATCACTTGAGGTCAGGATTTGAGACTAGCCTGGCCGACATGGTGAAACCCCGTCTCTACTGAAAATGTAAAAATTAGCTGGGAGTGGTGGCAGGTGCCTGTAATCCCAGCGACTCGGGAGGCTGAGGCAGGAGAATCACTTGAACCCAGGAGGCGGAGGTTGCAGTGAGCAGAGATTGTGTCACCACACTCCAGCCTGGGCAATAAGAGCAAAACTCTGAGAAAAAAAAGGGAAGGAAGGAAGGGAGGGAGCGAGGGAGGGAGCGAGGGAGGGAAGGAGGGAAAGAAAGAAAGAGGATCTTGCTCTGTCACCCAGGCTGGACTGCAGGGGCACAATCGTAGCTCACTGCAGCCTCAAAATTCTGGGCTCAAGCAATCCTCCCACACCCCTCAAAGTGTTGGGATTACACACATAAGCCAGCATGCCCAGTGCTAGTGGAATTCCATTTTTTCTTTTTTTTTCCTGTGTGTGTGTGGTGTTTATTTGTTTGTTTGTTGGTTGGTTTTTGAGACAGGGTCTCACTGTGTTGCCCAGGCTGGAATGCAGTGGCACAAACATAGCTCACTGGAACCTCAACCTCCTAGGCTTAAGTGATCCTCCTTCCTCAGCCCCCCAATTAGCTGGGACTACAGGCGTGCAACACCACGCCGGGCTAATTTTTGTATTTTTTGTAGGGATGGGATTTCCCCATGTTGCCCAGGCTGGTCTCAAACTCCTGAACTCAAGCAATCCTCTCTCCTCAGCCTCCCAAAGTGCTGGGATTCCAGGTGTGAGCCGCCACACCCAGTGTGGTAGAGTTCTTAGTACAACTCTCTGGAGTAGCTACTCTCAGTGTCTCATTTTATTTTACTTTTTATTTATTTATTTTTGAGACAGGCTCTCCCTCTGTCACCCAGGCTGAAGTGCAGTGGCATGATCACAGCTCACTGCAGCCTCAACCTCCCAAGCTCAAGTGATCCTCCCACCTCAGCTTCCTGAAGAGCTCAGAATACAAGCATGTGTTACCACACCTGGCTAATTTTGTAGAGATGAGGTCTCACTATGTGGCTTAGGCTGGTCTCGAACTCCTGGGCGCAAGTGATCCTTCCACCTTGACCTCCCAGAGTGCTGGGATTCCAGGTGTGAGCCACTGTGCCTGGCCCAGCATCTAATTTTAGAGAGCCAGAAAGGTGAGGTCCCCTGTCCAAGCTCTCCCAGCTCAGAAAGTCTCCCTGCCTTTCTCCCCATCACCCCACTTTCATGACATTCATGCCGCCCTGTTCTTGTCCTCTGCTGTGTTTCTCAGCCTGAAATCGTGGGCATCAACTCTGGCCAGCTTTGTTGTTGTTCTCAAGCTTCTGTCATCATTGGTATAATTTTACATAAACTTCGCATTCCTTTAAATTTCAAAAAATATGTTCACTTCTTCTTTTTTTTTTTTTTTTTTTTTTTTGAGACGGAGTCTCGCTCTGTCGCCCAGGCTGGAGTGCAGTGGCGCGATCTCAGCTCAATGCAAGCTCCACCTCCCGGGTTTACGCCATTCTCCTGCCTCAGCCTCCCGAGTAGCTGGGACTACAGGCACCTGCCACCTCGCCCGGCTAGTTTTTTGTATTTTTTAGTAGAGACGGGGGTTTCACCATTTTAGCCAGGATGGTCTCGCTCTTCTGACCTCGTGATCCGCCCGTCTCGGCCTCCCAAAGTGCTGGGATTACAGGCTTGAGCCACCGCGCCCGGCCTATGTTCACTTCTTAAATATCTCCTGGGGGAGAAAAGAGTTCTATAAATGATTTCGTTCTCCCCGCCTTTGTGTTGAACTTAAAAAGGCGAAGTCACTGGATCTCCGTTAACAAGTCATGTTGTTTATTGGTTTATTTTCATTTTGGAAACTCTTCTCCATGGTTAACCACTCTTCCTCCTCCTTAAAAAATCCCATGAGGAATTCGGATCAGACACTGGGGCTGTGGGGCAGATCCCTGGGAGGATATCATGTTTCCAGAAGGCTCCTAGAAGCCAACAGGCATTGCAACCTGACTCTTAACTGACTTTTTACCTGTAGGATTATCTCCGGGCAGGAGGAAAAAGACACAGGCATGCTTTCTGGTCCCAAAGAAAATGATGTATTTCATGAAGGAAGAAAGAGTTTTAAACCAATAATTGAAATTCATTTGACCATAAAAAAGGCTGTATAAAAGCGTAAGGACTCTGGAACCCAACTGCTTGGGTTTCAATACCGCACAGCTCTGCCACTTATCTGTGTGATGCTGGCCAAGCTATTAAACGTCTCTGTGCCTTTATTTCCAATCTGTAAATTGAGGATGATAACAGTACCTAAATCCATGTTTTGATGAAGATAAAATAGGGTGTGCAAGGAACTAGAAGGTTTCTTGGGACTCTCAGGACTAAAACTGGGAAAGTCACAAGCAAACTGATATGTGCCCATCACCTTAAGATGAAATGAGAGGCCAGGTGTGGTGGCTTACGCCTGTAATCTCAGCACTTTGGGAGACTGAGGTGGGCGGATCACTTGAGGTCTAGAGTTCGAGACCAGGCTGTCCAACATGGTGAAACCCTGTCTCTACCAAAAAATATAAAAATTAGCCAGGCATGGTGGTACGTGCCTGTAATCCCAACTACTCAGGAGGCTGAGGCACGATAATCACTTTAACCTAGGAGGTGGGAGTTGCAGTGAGCCGAGATCGCACCACTGCATACCAGCCTGGGTGACAGAGTGAGACTCCATCTCAAAAAAAAAAAAAAAAAAAAAAAAAGATGAAATGAGAGTGTACATGTACCTTTATTCATCTATTTTTAATTTTAAAATAATTTTTTATTTATTAATTAAGATGGGGTCTCACTGTATTGCCCAGGCTGATCTTGAAACTCTAGGCTCAAGGAATCCTCCCACTTCGGCCTCTCAAAGTGTTGGGATTACAGGCAATGAGCCACCAAGCCCAGCCTACCTGTACCTTTAGAAACAACACCTGCACTTTTGTTTTGTTTTGTTTTTTAGATGAAGTCTCGCACTGTCACCCAGGCTGGAGTGCAATGGCATGATCTTGGCTCACTGCAACCTTAGCCTCCCGGGTTCAAGCAATTCTCCTGTCTCAGCCTCCCAAGTAGCTGGGATTACAGGTGCCCACCACCACATCTGGCTAATTTTTTGTATTTTTAGTAGAGATGGGGTTTCACTGTGTAGGCCAAGCTGGTCTTGAACTCCTGACTTCGTGATCTGCCCACCTCGGCCTCCCAAAGTGTTAGGATTACAGGCGTGAGCCACCGTGCCCGGCCAACACCTGCACATTTTAATGTTCCTTCATCTTTTCTGTGATTATTTGTGGCTGCCTCCAGCCATCGTTGATTCCTTGCCTGTGGTCCTCATTTCTTCAATATCTACTCTGCGGGGACCCATGATATGCCTTTTATTCCTATCACTACACTGACTTGTTTCCCAAAGTTCCAAATACATGTTCTGGCCAGTCATGGGACAGCTATTAAGATAATTTATTAAGTGCCAGGCAAAGAGCTTTTCAACAAATCCTTCAGGCTTTTCTTCTTCCTCAATTTTTAAGCAACACGTAACTTAAAGGTTAAAATGGGGATAATAGGCTCCTCCCCTTGCGTGAATGCCCACGATGGTTTTTGCTTATCTGTCCACTCCTCCTCTGTCTCTTAATAGCTGAAGAGCCTGGTGCAGTGGCTCCTGCCTGTAATCCCAGCACTGTGGGAGGCAGAGGCAGGTGGATCACTTGAACCCAGGAGCTGAGGCCAGCCTGGGCAACATAGTGAGACTCCATCTCTACAAAAAAATAAATAAAATTAGGTGGACATGGTGGCACATGCCTGGGGTCCCAGCTACTTGGGGGGCTGAGGTGAGAGGATCGCTTGGGCCTGGGAAGTCAAGGCTGCAGTGAGACGTGATTGTGCCACTGCACTCCAGTCTGGGCAACAGAGTGAGACTGTCTCTAAAAAAAAAAAAAAAAAAAAAAAAAAAACCAAATAGTTGAATGATATGAATTATAGTGACAATTTTGGGGGCGCTTACTACGTATAATACTAGGCACTATATCAAACCCCTTAAAAATAGCTCATTGGATCATTATGAAAAATCCAAGGAATAGGTACCATTATTATTTTATTTTTATTTTTATTTTTTATTTTTTTGAGACAAAGTCTCACTCTTTTGCCCAGGCTGGAGTACAGTGGCATGATCTCGGCTCACTGCAAGCTCTGCCTCCTGGGTTCACGCCATTCTCCTGCCTCAGACTCCCGAGTAGCTGGAACTACAGGTGCCCACCACCACACCAGGCTATTTTTTTGTATTTGTTAGTAGAGATGGGGTTTCACCGTGTTAGCCAGGATAGTCTTGATCTCCTGACCTTGTGATCGCCCGCCCCAGCCTCCAAAAGTGCTGGGATTACAGGCGTGAGCCACCACGCCCAGCAGCATTATTATCCCCATTTTACAGATAAAGAAACTGAGTCAGGGAGGCCAGCTCACTTCTCCTAGTGGCAGAACCAGGACTTGAACCCAGGTATGACTCCAGAGCCCCTGCTCCAAGCAAGGGCTTACTTCGTGATCCACCTGCCTCGGCCTCCCAAAGTGCTGGGATTACAGCCATGAGCCACCGTGCCCAGCCTGCTCTTCTTTTTTTGAAAAATAGAAACATGGTGTATCAACACCAAATAGTTGTGAGGATGGAATGCTTGTGAGATGCATAGCACAGTGTTTGCAGCCACTATGATCAGTATTATATGAGTATTTTGATTATTATTCCATTACTATGTCCCTGTTGTAGACTGAATTGTGTTCCCCAAAAAGATAAAGTCTTAACCTCCAGTATCTGCGAATGAGACTTTATTAGGACATAGGGCCTTTGCAGATGTAATCAAATTAAAACGAGGTCAGGCCTGGCATGGTGGCTCACATCTGTAATTCCAGCACTTTGGGAGGCCAAGGTGGGTGGGTCACCTGAGGTCAGGAGTTCGAGACCAGCCTGGCCAACATAGTGAAACCCCCATCTCTACTAAAAGTACAAAAATTTAGCTGGGTGTGGTAGCAAGCGCTTGCAATCCCAGCTACTTAGGAGGCTGAGGCAGGAGAATCACTTGAACTCGGCAGGTGGAGGTTGCAGTGAGCCAAGACGCCACAGCATTCCAGCCTGGGCAACAGAGCAAGACTTCACCTCAAAAAAAAAAAAAAAAAAAAAAAATTAAAATGAGGTAGCCGGGTGCAGTGGCTCATGCCTGTAATCCCAGCACTTTGGGAAGCTGAGGTGGGCGGATCACGAGGTCAGGAGATCGAGACCATCCTGGCGAAAACAGTGAAACCCTGTCTCTACTAAAAATACAAAAAAATTAGCCGGGCATGGTGGCGGGCGCCTGTAGTCCCAGCTTCTCGGGAGGCTAAGGCAGGAGAATGGCGTGAACCCGGGAGGCAGCAGAGCTTGCAGTGAGCTGAGATCGCGCCACTGCACTCCAGCCTAGGTGACAGAACAAGACTCCGTCTCAAAAAAAAAAAAAAAAAATTAAAATGAGGTCATTAGAGTAAGTTCTAAATTCAATCACTGGTACCCTTATAAAAATAGACACAGAGACAGACAGACAGACAGACACACACACACGGAGAACACCACATGATGCACGTGATGATGGAGGCAGAGATCAGAGTGATTCAGCTGCCAGTCAAGGAACACTAGTGACTGCTGGCAGCCACAGAGGCAGGGAGAGAGGCACGGAACAGCCTGTCCCTCCAAGACTCCAGAAGGAGCCAACCTTGCCAATACCTAGATTTCAGACTTCTAGCCTCCAGAACTGTGAGACAGCAAAATTGTGTTGTGTTAAGCTACCCAGTGTGTAGTACTTTGTGAACAAATTCAGTTCCTGGCCAGGCGCAGTGGCTCACGCCTGTAATCCCAGCACTTTGGGGGGCCGAGACAGGCATATCACTTGAGGTCAGGAGTTTGAGACTAGCCTGGCAACATGGTGAAACTCTGTCTCTACGAAAAATCCAAAAATTAGCCAGGTGTGGTGGTGCACACCTGTAATCCCAGCTACTCAGGAGGCTGAGGCACAAGAATTGCTTGAACCCACGAGGCAGAGGTTCTAGTGAGCCGAGATCAAACCACTGCACTCCAGCCTGGGTGACAAAGTGAGACTCTGTCTCAGAAAAAAAACAAAACACTCAAAAAAACAAATACAGTTCCCTTCCACAACCTAAGTCCAGACCTTCACATTCTGTGCAAGTTCCTCTTCCAAGGGCCTCTTCAAATGCAGGCCTGCCTGCAGCTCTCTTTCCTCAAATCTATCTTAACACACCAATTTCTGACTCCCAGGTCAAAAACCTGCGATGACACCTGAATACTTACATCAGTGTTTCCTAAACTTGCTTAAGATAAGGATCACTAGGATGAGAGTCCAAATTACAGGTTCACTGCTGGGCGTGGTGGCTCACGTCTGTAATTCTAGCACTTTGGGAGGCCAAGGCAGGTGGATTGCTTGAGCCCACGGGTTTGAGACCAGCCTAGGCAACACGGTGAAACCCCATCTGTACAAAAAATACAAAGTATTAGCCCGGTGGGGAGGTGCGCACCTGTAGTCCTAGCTACTCAGGAGGCTGAGGTAGGAGGATTGCTTGAACCTGGGAGGGTGAGACTGTCCTGAGTAGTGATTGCGCAACTGCACTCCAGCCTGGGCGACAGAGTGAGAACTTGTCTCAAAAAATAAGAATAATTATAGGTTTCCTGGGCTGCACTCCAGACTACCAGACATGAGATCACAGAAGAGGTGCTTGGAATCTGCATTTTTAATAAGCACCCAGGACAATTCTTTTCCTCAGGCACATTTGGGACACTCAGGCCTGCAAGATAAAATCTGGAAGAGACTAAAGATCTTGCCTCAATGATCTCCGTAAAATGGCGCCAGCCTGCCCGTTCAAATGTCATCTCCCAAGGCTTCCCATTGTGTTTACATCCCTCCATGTGAACAGCCTGCCTCACTGTCCTCACCTTGATCAGCCTCTGCTCAAACCTTTGTTCTTGCTATTCTCCTGCCCAGAACACCTCTTCCTTTTCTCCCATCATCTAGGTCTGATTCAGATGCCACAGATCTTAAAATTATTTCTAATTTTTCTGAGATGGCTTCTCAATGACCTCAGAATAAAATTCAATGTCCTTGTCATAGCCTGCAAGAGGCTGCATGATCCGGCCACAGTCAGTCTCTCTCTCTCTTTTTTTTTTTTTTTTTGAGATGAAGTCTTGCTCTGTTGCCCAGGCTGGAGTGCAGTGGCACAATCTCGGCTCACCGCAACCTCCACCTCCCGGGTTCAAGCAATCCTCCCACCTCAGCCTCCCAAGAAGCTGGGATTACAGGTGTGTGCCACCACGCTCGGCTAATTGTTGTATTTTTAGCAAAGATGGGGTTTCACCATGTTGGCCAGGGTGGTCTCGAACTCTTGACCTCAAGCGATCTGCCATTGGCCTCTCAAAGTGCTGGGATTACAGGTGTGAGCCACCATGTCCAGCTTCAGTCTCATTTTAAGCCGTTATTCTCCTTCACTCAAAGCTCCAGGCCTGGTCAGGTACAGTGGCTCATGCCTCTACCTAAGCAGAACACATGTGCATGCGCATGCATGTGCACACACAAGAACACACACAACACACACACACACACACTTGCTTCATTCATTTCAGTCACTGTACCCGGTTTGATCAGTTGCCAACATTTAAAAATCAGGAAGTTTCACATAAAAACGTCCAGTCTCTAACTGGATGTAGTGGCTCACGCCTATAATCCCAAAATTTTGGGAGACCAAGGAGTGAGGATCACTTGAGCTCAGGAGTTCCAGACCAGCCTGGGCAACATAGTGAGATCTCATCTCTACAAAAAAATGTAAAAAACTAGCCAGGTATGGTGGCACACACCTGTAGTCCTGACTGCTCAGGAAGCTGAGGTGGGAGAATTGCTTGTGTTCAGGGTTTCAAGGTTGCAGTGAGCTATGATTGCACTGCTGTACTCCAGACTGGGCAATACAGCAAGACCCTGTCTCTGAAAAAAACAAACAAAACCAATCCAGCCTCTCTTAAAGAATCAGATCTGCCCACTTCAAAGCCCTCCTTCCCACGCAGCTGCAGCCATATGGACTGGAGGTAAGTCCTTCCTGTGGGGCAGAAGCTCTGGTCCCCTTAAGTCCCCACCCAGCCTCTCCTTCCACCCCACATTGGTGCACTTGCTGACTGTCTGTCACCCTTGTAACCTGGGCATCTAGCCTGTGCCTGGCTCTTAGCTAGACCTCAATAAATATGTGCTGAATGAATGAAAAAATACATGAATGGATATCCTCCCTCCTCCCTAAACCCCCCAGGCCACACCACTCATTTGGCCATTTAATCACAGCCTTCCTTGCAAGACTTACTAATTTGCTGCCCCACTGCCTGCCTCCTCAGTAGATATTATTAAAACACAAATCTGATTATTTCATTCCCCAGTTTTAAATGTGTGGAGTCTCCCAGCATAAACTCTGCACCATGGCCTCCGAGGCCCTTCTCAATCTGCTTCCCACCTACTTTTCCAGTCCCGATCTCCAGAGAGGGCCCCCACCCAGCACGCGCCCACACCCTACTCGCTGGCTGGGGAATACACCATGTTCTTTCCCTGCCCCCACACCACTGCCTGTGAAGCTCGTCTCCTGGAATGCCTCCTCCCCGCCATGCCTCTAGCAAACTCCTACTCATTCTTCAGCCCTAGCGCTAAGTCACTTCACCCGTGAAACACTCCAGACCCCCCCGCCCCAGGGCTGACTTAGTCATTCTCTCTCTTCTGCTCCCACTCCTCTCCTTTCATCCCCTGGCCTTAGCACTGAGTAATAGCTTAAAATAGCAGCTGGTGCTTTCTGAGCCCTGCTGTGTGCCAGGCACCAAGTGAGCTTTATCTCCCTTAATCCTCACGCCCATCCTGAGTCCCGGCCCCCTAAACCTGCAGAAACACAAGGTTCACTCTCTCACCTCCAATGTCCCAGAGAAGCCATCTGGCTACCCTACTTTACATTTTCTTTCTCCCTTCACTCCTCACTCCACCACCCCAGGCCTCCCATCCCGCTTCCCAGCTTTATTTTCCTCCACGGCTCTTATCACTAACACACTACATACTTAAATTCATTTATTTGCAAATGTCAGCTCCAGGATTTTGTCCTTTTTTTAAACTACAATTTCCTTAACATCTGGAATACTACATGGGGCTGGGTGTAGTGGCTCGTGCCTGTAATCCCAACACTTTGGGAAACCAAGGTGGGAGGATTGCTTGAGTCCAGGAGTTTGAGAACAGCCTAGGCAACACAGAGGGCGCCTGTCTTTTTGTTTTGTTTTGCTTTGTTTTTTGAGATGGAGTCTCGCTCTATCCCCCAGGCTGGAGTGCAGTGGCATGATCTCGGATCACTGCAAGCTCCGCCTCCTGGGTTCACACCATTCAGTGAGACCCTGTCTTTACAAAATTTTAAAAATTAGCCAGGAGCGGTGGTGCACACCTGTAGTCTCATCTACTTGGGAGGCTGGAACATGTGCTGGAGGCAGGAGGATCACTTGAGCCTGGAAGGCAGAGGTTGCAGTGAGCTGTGATCACACCATGGCACTCTAACCTGGACAACAGGATGAGGCTCTGTCTCAAAAAAAAAAAAGAAAGAAAAAAAAATAGACTAGTACCTAGCACATAATAGGTACTCAATCAGTAATAATAATTTTTTTTTTTTTTTGACAAGGAGTTTCGCTCTTGTTACCCAGGCTAGAGTGCAATGGTGAGATCTTGGCTCACTGCAACCTCTGCCTCCCGGGTTCAAGCAATTCTCCTGCCTCAGCCTTCTAAGTAGCTGGGATTACAGGCATGCAACACCACACCCACCTAATTTTGTATTTTTTAGTAGAGACGGCGTTTCTCCATGTTGGTCAGGTTGGTCTTGAACTCCCAACCTCAGGTGATCCACCCACCTCGGCCTCCCAAAGTGCTGGGATTACAGGTGTGAGCCACTGCTCCCGGCCTTATGATAATAATTTTTTTTAGAAAAAGAATAGAGACAGAGTCTCACTATGTTGCCCAGGCTGGTCTCGACCTCCTGAACTGAAGCAATCCTCATGCCTCGGCCTCCCAAAGAGCTAGGAAACAGGCATGAACCATCACGCCCAGCCTCAATCAGTAGTTATTAAATCAAAGAAGGTAGATACTAGTACTATCTTCATTTTACCCTGAGGAAACAAAGATTGAGACAGGTGTCCAGGGTTCCACAGCAGGATGGTGGCAGAACCACACGTGACCCCGAATGGTCAAGTCTAGTGCCCGCCTCCTTAGCTGCTGTGCCCACCATCTCCAGGGGGGTTTGTGGTTCCCTCTCCATGGGTCTGACTTCTCAGCTCGACTCTGAGTTCCTTGGAGGCAAGCACTCTGTCGCTTTCACATCTGTTTCCTTGATGCATGGTCGGTGCTCCAGGAACGTTTGTTGGAGCAGTCTGTCCATGGAGGGCGCAGTGCTCAATGGCAGGAATCCATCCCAGCATCATTCTTTCATTGTTGTTTTCCTTTATCTCCATGCACAATGTTATATATAGAGTTGGGGCTCATTACATACATGCTACATTAATGAATTATATTATGACAGTAGGTAATAAAAATAATTACCAATAATGACAATAATATGTAACACTTAGGGCATCCTTACTCTCTATTGGGCACTATCCTAAGTGCTTTGTATGTGAATTAAGACAATTCATTGTCTTATTATGCTCATTTTACAGATGAGAAGACAGAGGCTCAAAGAAGTTAAGAACTTGCCTAAGGTCACATAGTTAGAAAATGGCAGAGGCAGGACTCAACTATAGGTATCTGGCTTGAGTCATGCTCTTAATGACTGCTCTTGGCCTCTCTGAGGGATGTCTACTGAGAGGTTACCTGGTGTGAAAACAAAAAGAAGCGTTTATTTATTACACATTTCCATTTTATTTCAAGGAATTCCTTTCAAAGGCTTTGGTAGGCAACATTATTTGCTAAATGAAACCCACTAATATCTGTACCATCTGAGCCCTGCAACAATCTGGTGAGGTAGGCATTGCTGTCTACTTCTGTTTATAGAGGAACAGCGGAGAAATCTGAGGTTCTGAGTGGTTAAGGGAACAGGGTCAAGGTCACCCAGACAGCAAGGAGCAGAGCAATGACTCAAATAAATGTCTATCAGTTTAAAAAACAAAGATCTGAGTGCCTCCAAATACAAAGTTCTATCACGCAACTTAAAATTAAATAAGTAAATAGAAAGCAGCTTAGCCAGTTTCTGGCACCTGGTAGGTCTCATGAATGTTAACTATCAACTATCTTCATCAGCACCTCCTGGGAAGTGGAATAGTTTGGCTGATGACTGCAGCCTGTCTGTTGACCCTTTTGGAAAGATTATTCTTTTCATTCCAGTTCATCCCTGGTAATGTTGAAATAATGATCAATCTCCATTATCCCTGGAGTACCACAGAATGTTAAGAGCTGGAAGGGGTTGTGGAGATGATCTCATCAGGTCCTGCATTTACAGATGGAGAAATTGAGTCCCAGAGAGGGGTCAGAAAGCAAACCCGTGGCAGGCCAAGCCAAGGGCAAGGCTTAGGCACCGCGCCTGGCACATACGGCCTCCTGCAAAGCTGAGTTTTTACCTAAAAGGGCTCTCACGTCCTAAAGGCTACAGAAAACAATTCATTTGTCTCTCTGTGAGCACCACCACCCCGGCCCTGCGCAAAAAGCAGTACAGTATTGTAAGCTATTAACCAGAAAATTGATCATGTGACTTAATTCCGCCTCTGCTAAAGGGCTTAAAATGCTTCGGTGAGTAGTCTGATATTCGTAAATATACACTTCAACTCTTTCTCAAAGAATGATTAACCAGTTCCATCGAGTTGGAACTAGGGCAATCAAGGAGAAAAAGAGCTGGCAAGAGAAATTTATTGAAAAAATTTTTACCAGCAATACAGATGACTTCTTGCCACCTCTTTTTTTTCCCTAAGAGTTGGAGGAAGAAGGAAAGGAAGAAGAATCATTACATGATAACGAATTAAGAAAACTAACTGTGGAAAATTACAAACTCCTTTCACCTCACAAGGTAGATTCAAACAAACATGACAGGGTGTTTGTAGAACCTAAAGACACAGAGTATTGAAAAGCAGCAGAAAGCAGGAGTGTACATTTCAGTAACTTCTTTCAGAGAGTGGAGAGGCCTGACAGTGTATGGGCATGATTATCTCTGGTAGCCCATTCTGGACTAACATTTCTGTGAACCTATAATTTAGAGAGTCCCGAATGTCATGTGTTCACCTTACTTATTTCCCTAACCCACTGAGTATTAATTCTCCCAGGCAAGGGACTAGCTTTTCAGGCCACATGTAAGTCTTGATCAGCTTTAGCTTGAGGATTTGGGGGTGGAGAGGGATGATGGAGGGAAATAAGGTTAGGGTTAGCCTTCAAATGGAAGAAACGGGAATATAAAATCCTTGTCTGTGCTAATCATGCTTCTCAAGAAAGGCTGAAATTCAGGCCCAGTGAACACACTTGTGGCCTTAACGTCTCTCAGAATTAAAGGGTTTTCTTCCTTCACAATACCTTTATCAAATTCCAACTATTTTCCACATTTCTTCCTTATACAACCCAGGCACATGGGTTGAAATAATTTTCCTTAGGAAATCCAGGAAGCTCTGGCCTGGCCCTCCCTCTAGAAAGGAAAGTCCAAGTAAAGAGGGATGCCACACCCGGGGAAGGGAGAGAGGATGTGACAACACCTCCAGGAATGCAGAGCCCACGCAGGTGCACTGGCACCCACGAACTTCCTTTTCAAGAGGGCCTGATAAATCAGTACTGATAACAGGAGTAAAACTCAACCACCCAACACTCACTCACACAGAACTGGGGTACTGCTCCCAGGGTGTGGCCCTGCCAATCAGAGAGAGGAGGAGGAGACCTAAGAACGGAGCTCTCTAAAGGTGGTGACATGGCTTCCAGTCCAGCCATGATCAGAGCGTGGTCTCTGGGAGTCCCTGAGACCCCTTTACGGGGGTCTTTGAAAGGCCAAAACTGCTTTCACAAATCTAAGACATCATTTGTTCTCCACATTCTCATTGTCTCATGAGGATACGATAGAGTTTTCCAGAAGGGATGAGACATGTGATGACATCATCACTCTGATGACTGTTGGAATGCATGCTTGTGTATTCCCATGTTTTAGACACATCGGTTTTAATTGTAAGATAAATACTGAAAGACGTAACCCATAAACAACGTACTTTGGGGTCCTCCATGATTTTTAATAGTGTAAAGGGGTCTTGAAAACAAAAAAGTTGGGAACTGCTGTGCTAGTCCAAACAGGGGAGTTACAGGCCCTGCAGCTGCCCTGACCTGCACTTTATTTCCGGCTGAGCTTTAGTCACCTCCTATGTGCTTTCGAAGCTGCCTAGGGAGGCAGCTTGCTTATTTATTATTCAGCTTGGATTGGTGCCCTCTCCACCTGTGCTGCCACAGGTGGCCAGAAAAACCTTCAATTCCCCCACAAACGTCTGGTGACCTAAATCCTCCAGGGGGGAAAAAAATGAGCTTCTCACCTTTGAACCCAGGTGAGGCAAAGAGCCTGCAGAACGGACACCCTCAGCTGCAGCACCCAGCAAAGACACATCTGAGTGCCCGCTGGGAGTCAGGTTCTGTGCTACTCAATGCCAGCAAAGCACAAGCGCTCCCTGCCTTTGCCATTCTAGGCTGGAGGCGGATTACTCACAAAACTCAGATGCACACAAAAATGGGAAACCTGGAACTTGTCACAAGTGCTGGGAAACAGGGGTACAAGTGTTAGGAGGCATCCGGGGTGGGCAGGGAGATGAGGGGAGGAAGGTATCCTAACCACTCTTCTTGCCAAATCTGAGGTTGGACCTTCCCCTCCACCTCCATTTCCCCAGCCCCCTTCCTGGCTTGCAGGTTTCAACAGCTCTTGGATTCCCAGGTCCCACAGGGGAGCCCTTGGGACCTGAGAATCTCCTCCAGCCAAAATCTTCTGTCTTCTCCTCGCCTCTCCATGACCAACAGGGTCTGTGTGAAGAGAGGCCGCGCTTTGGGACGTTCAGAAAGGAGGATTCAGCGTTTTGTTGCTCTGGGACACAGCTTGGTCACTCCGGGAAACGAACACAACCTAGAGGCTGTCATTTGTAGAAACAGTGAATGGCCAAGGAATGGCGGGAGAGGGGAAGAGGAAGACTTAAGAGGTTTAAAGAAAAAAAAAAAAAGCCCCGAAAGACCGGAGTAGAAATCTTCAGTGAGGCTGGGCCTGCAAGGAGCCTTCCCGCGCCTCAGCTCACTTTCCTTCCCTCTCGACCTGACGGACTTAGGGTGTGCAGGGTGTCTCTTCGGATAAAATCAAGCCAAGAGAGCCCTAAGCTTCTCCCCCAGCAACTGCTGCAGAGGCGGGAAAACTTGAATTTTGTAACCAAGAGTTGCAGCGGGACGCCTAAGCGACGATAAGGGGCAGTGGAGGGGCGTCGTTGGGGGCTGCAGCATCCCAAAGTGGAAGCGGGGAGGGTGACCGGAGGGAACTAAACACCCTCGCGGCGCCTCTGCAACCAGTAGGGCGGCGCATCCCATCCCCTAGGCAGTGCGTGTGACTGGCGAGCGCCAAGCGGCTCGAGTCCCCGGCGGCGCCAGGCAACGAGGCGCGCACCCGCGCGTGCGCAAAAGGCCCACCCAGCCGAGCCCTTCTTCAGGTGCGCTCACGCTTCCGGCCGGCCTCCCCGCGTGCCTTCCCGGGGCGGAAACTCCAGAACCCGCGCATGCGCCTTCTGTCTCTCCGGCTTGATGCGGGGCGGAGGTCCATGGCTTCAGGTGATCCCGCCCCTCCCTCGTAGCGCAGGACCAATGGTGCGGTGGTAGGCGGGGTTTTTGAGGAGGCGGCCCGCCCACGCACCGCGCGAGGCGTGTATCGATTGGTTGGCGCCGCGGGCGCAGGTGCGCGCTTCCTATTGGGTGTGGGCGGAGCGCGAGCGATTGCGGCAGCTTCGGCAGCTGCAGGTGAGCGCGCGCGCGCGCCGCGGCTGTGGCTGGTTCGGGTGCGCGCGCGCGCGGGCTCGCGGGGGAGGTGGCCGAGGGAGAGGTTGCGGCGCCTGTGGCCTCCGCTCCGCCCCCTCCTCCTCCTCCTCCAGGGCTGTCGCCGTCGCCGCCGGGGCCCGGAGGGAGGGAGCTGCTTCCCCGCCTGCCGCGCCGCCAGTCCGACCCTCGGTCCCGCTGTGTGAGTAGCTGGCGGAGTGGATCTCAGTGCAGACGCAGGAGCTGCGGCCGCCCCCTCTGCAGGTGCCTGTGAGGAGGCGCCCGGGCCGCAGCCGCTTTCCGAGACCTCCGGTCGCGCACTCGCTCCCCGCGCTCCTGAGGGACCGCCCGACCGGAGGAGGCCGTCGCGGAGTTCGGCGCTCAGCATGAACCGCAGCCACCGGCACGGGGCGGGCAGCGGCTGCCTGGGCACCATGGAGGTGAAGAGCAAGGTGCGCGGGGCCCGGGCTGGGCGGAGCGGCGGGCCTGGGGGGCCGGGGCCTGGGAGAGGCTGGGCCAGGCTCGGAGCGCTGTGGGAGGCGACGGGCAGAGCTGCCCCGGGGTCTGGACGGTGTGGACTGGAGACTGTGGGTAATAAACTTGCCGAGGAGGGGGCGGCGGGGATCAGGGGGCGCTAGTGTCCGCCCCTGGCCCCGGCAGGAAGAAGACCTAGTCCAGCATTTAATCTCATTCCGTAAATCTCATTCCCGTGTTCACGGACGGGAGTAGGGGCCAAGGTATACCCGAGGATGGCACACACCGAGTGGAATGCGAGGCGGCTCAAAAGGTGTAGGAGAATCCTGCCTGCTGGGCTGTGAGTGTGGGCCCTGGACCACCCCGTTGTTCCCACTTTCTGTGGTTCAGGGGCGCATCGAGCGGCGAAGGAGAGAGCCCAGTGAACTAACAACCCTTTAAAAGTTCGCTTTGCTTCCTGCTGGCGCTCTTTCTAGCACTAACTTTGGTATGCGTTTAATCTGTAAAATTAGCACTATCACCTTACGTTGGAGTAGCACTTTACAGTTTGAGTCTAGATGCTCTTTTCATTCCATCCTGCTACCCACTCACATCAAGTACTTTTCCCCTTGACCAGCGGTATGCCGGTCTGCTGCTGATGACTGCGGTATTCACTGAATTTCTAAGTCTCAAGGCTCGGTGAGCAGGTTAGTCTGCAGGGAGGGATTAGTTAGGGAATGCCTTCCAAAGGGGGTTTTGAGGTGGAATTTGAAGGTGATGGGCAGCCACGGGAACATTTTCAGCAAGCGTTTCTTGAGTTAAAGAGTTAAAAGGAGCTTAGATCATCTAGTCCAGTTCTCTGAGAAGACTGAGGCTCAGAAAGGTTGTGACTTCCCCAAGCTGCTTTTTGCAAAGCCTTCATGCCTTTTTGACAATAACTTTTAGACACTGCAGAATACAAAACAGGACACTGGCTGGGCCCTGAGAACATGTAAAATAGAATTGAGAAGGCCAAAACACAGAAAAGGAGAAAATTGAGAGTACATCAATTTAAAAACTGTCATGGAGCATCGTAGATTGTAAGACTACCAAGGAGTATGTAAAAGGAAGGAGTGATTTGAGTGAGGTCCAGTGGAGTAAGGAAAGCTTCGTAGAGCCTCTGGGTAGAATGGTTTTATTGTCTAGGGTTGATAAGCCAAGTTTTGTGAAGTTTCTGTAACTGAGAATCACATCGAGAAAACCTGCATTCGTTTGTAACATCATTAAAAAAATGTGATTTGAGGCCGGGCGCCGTGGCTCACGCCTGTAACCCCAGCACTTTGGGAGGCCAAGGCGTGTGGATCACCTGAGGTCAGGAGTTCCAGACCAGCCTGGCCAACATGGTGAAACCCCGTCTCTACTAAAAATACAAAAAATGAGCCGGCCATGGTGGCACATGCTTGTAATTCCAGCTACTTGAGAGGCTGAGGCAGGAGAATCGCGTGAACCCAGGAGGTGGAGGTTGCAGTGAGCCAAGTTCGAACCATTGCACTCCAGGCTGGGCAACAAGAGCAAAACTCCGTCTCAAAAAAAAAAAAACGATTTGGCACTTAACTCATATGAGGATTGGCACTAGTTTCAGAATTAGAATTAGTAAGAATAGAAGGGTAGTTATAGCAATTTAAGGAATGTGCACGTCCATCTGTCCTCTGTGCACAGCATAGCAAATTGAAGTGACTTGCTTGAGCTATAGCGTTAGGATGACCCAAAATATATAGCAGAGCTTTTCCACTAGCGGTATATAGTGGCAGTAGTGGTTCCATGCCCAGTGGTTGAACCTTCTTACGGCATTCCTGTTATAAGTCTAGTTTGGATTTGTGGGTGTTGAGGTTATGGAAAGAAAAACACTTGTGATATTGCATAATCTTAAAATTTTAAGTTTATAGCACTAATCTTGGTAGCAAGTCTTTAATTTTTTTCCGTAGAAAAAAATGAGTAGGAATTCTAAGTATACTGATAAGTACAATCAAATAGTAATTTATCTCTAGTACTAAGAAAACCTTGAGTGCTTTAAAACTGGAATTTCAGGCTTTTTGCCTTTCTCTTGTCAACTGACTTGTGAATCTTTCACTTACTTCTAAACTACATGTTGTATATTTGAACTGCCATACTGCGCTTTTAGTGAACTGTGTCTTTTAAATAGAATCATACACTGATTCTAGGAACATGTGCTGAATGAAGTCAGTCCCACTATTCTGGCTGTTGACAAATAGGCAAGGTATAGGTAGGGAGTGTTTCTAGTGTGTCTGTGACACCTTATATGTTTCAAATATATATTGCTGATACATATTTTAAAAATATTTGAACAGATTTTTGAAACAGTATTTTCTTTGACATTGCTTTAGTGGTATCACAGCTTTTTACGAAACTGATTGCTAAGAGTTTATAACCAAAAAACTAGGTAGTGTGCAGGTCTTTTATTTTGTGTGGTTTTTTTTTTTTTTTTTTTTGAGACAAGATCTTGCTCTGTCACCGGGGCTGGAGTACAATGACACGATCTTGGCTCACTGCAGCCTCAACCTCCTGAGCTCAAGCGATTCTCCCATTTCAGCCTTCTGAGTAGCAAGACTATAGGCATGCACCACTACACCCAGCTTATTTTTATTTATTTATTTTGTAGAGACGGGGTCTCTCCATGTTGCCCAGGCTGATCTTGAACATGTGAGCTCAAGTGATCCGCCCGTGTCCACCTCTCAAAGTACTGGGACTACAGGCGTGAGCTACTGCACCTAGCCGGTCCATTTTTCTTTTACTATTTTTAATTTTTTTTATCTTTTTAGAGACAGGGTTTTGCCATGTTGGTCATGCTGGTCTCTAACTCCTGTTCTCAAGTGATATGCCCACCTAGGCCTCCCAAAGTGTTGGGATTACAGGTGTTAGCCACCACACTGGGTTCCGGTCCATTTTTAGGATCTCTTTTTCTTCATATAAAGCAGTAGTGTCGGCCAGGCACAGTGGCTCACACCTGTAATCCTAGCACTTTGGGAGGAAAAGGTGGGTAGATCACCTGAGGTCAGGAGTTCAAGACCAGCCTGGCCAACATGGTGAAACCCTGTATCTACTAAAAATGTAAAAATTAGCTGGGCGTGGTGGCGCATGCCTGTAATCCCAGCTACTCTGGAGGCTGAGGCAGGAGAATCGCTTGAACCTGGGAGGTGGAGGTTGCAGTGAGCCGAGATTGTGCCACTGCACTTCAGCCTGGGTGACAGAGGGAGACTCTATTTCAAAAAAATAGAAAAATGCAATAAAGCAGTAGTGTCAACATTATTATCTTCACACGTGGAAGGGAAAAATAGTAATGATAATAAAAGAATGAAGAATGTAAATATACCTATAGTTCAATTTGTGGTACCAGCTAGTATGTGACTTCTTTGGTAACTGATTTATCTTCCTAATTGTATCTCTAGTGTTGGGAAGATTCTTAATAATCATGGTGATGTCCTTTAATAACCCTGGAACAGTCTTTAAGTCATAAAATTTCCTAATTATTATTCACAGGCAAATAGACTATGAAAATTAAGTTTGCATTTCTAGAATGTACCAACAGACACTGGGGGAAGGGAGTCCATATGCATTATGGATGACTAGGGCAAACTAGGTTAGGCGATAAAACAGTTGTAAATGGTTCACATAGTGAATAATTGCTGATTGAATCTTAATTTTGTCTCTCAGTGTTTTTGTTCATGTAAAGAGTTCTCTTAATCCTATTGTTGTGTTGCAAGAAGCATAACAATTTCTCTTGTTTTTTTTTCCCATGCCAACATTGGCAAAAGTGCACATATACCATGAAGCCATACAATTTTTTATTGTTTTTATCATAACAGTTAAGCAAGAGAAAATCTTGAGCGAAAAAATTTCATCCAAAAGCTTTAACAAAAACATTGAAGCCCTAAAATGTTAAGTGATCAGGTGTTATTCCCATTCATACATCAGGGAAGTGATAAACCCTGTAGATGAATCAGAAAGCTCTAGCAACTTCATGTTGTGATACCAGAATAAAGAAAATGGAAGAGAAACTGTGACTTTTGATAGCATCATAAGACTAACTCTGATATGAAAGGTGTTCCCTGAGTTTTTATTTACTTTGAAATGTGAAGGTGTGACTAAGCTTTTTGAGAGCCTTAAGTATGACTCACCTTATTTTCTTGACAGATGTTAGTGTTTATGTTTCAGGAATGTGTTTTGGGAACTATTTTAATTTTTTGTTAGAAGTAAGAGGTGTTTTTAGTGAGTTTTGATTTTAAAACCACTGAGGAGTATGGGTGTAAGCAGGGCAGATGAACTTTAGATAGAGCCAAAACCAGTGAATCCAGATGTCCCATGGGGCCTTTGGGAAAATGAATTGACATATTTGTAAACTCAAATTATTATGATAGGGGCTTTCTCAACATGATACTTAAGGCTGCCCCATAGTACATTAGTATTTCTCTTTTTTTCTCTGGGACATAATATTTTTATATTGGTATTTCTTGCTAGTAGTAGATACGTGGAGGAAATATGAGTTCAGTGGTTAAACACATTTGGCAAACGTTTAAATATTTTTAAAAATCAACATAGGGCTTAAATTAGCCTTTTTTTTTTTGAGACGGAGTCTCGCTCTGCCGCCCAGGCTGGAGTGCAGTGGCCGGCTCTCAGCTCACTGCAAGCTCTGCCTCCCGGGTTCACGCCATTCTCCTGTCTCAGCCTCCCGAGTAGCTGGGACTACAGGCGCCCGCCTCGTCGCCCGGCTAGTTTTTTGTATTTTTTAGTAGAGACGGGGTTTCACCGTGTTAGCCAGGATGGTCTCGATCTCCTGACCTCGTGATCCGCCCGCCTCGGCCTCCCAAAGTGCTGGGATTACAGGCTTGAGCCACCGCGCCCGGCCTTAAATGAGCCTTTAAAGTGCTAGTCTACACAGTGATTCCCAAGAGCATAATAGTGTAGCATTTCTCAAACTTATATGACTGGGACACTTTTTGAAGAAGGCTGATTAACTTCTTAGGTTTCCACGTTTGAGGAAATGACATGCTATTCCCACAGTAAGTTATAAATCCTGTTTATTATGGACTAGATGAAGCCAGACCTTAGTGTTTTGGTTTTTTCTTTTTCTTTTTCTTTTTTGAGACGGAGTCTTGCTCTGTCGCCCAGGCTGGAGTGCAGTGGCGCGATCTTGGCTCACTGCAACCTCTGCCTCCCAGATTCAAGAGATTCTCCTGCCTCAGCCTTCTGAGTAGCTGGGACTACAGGCATGTGCCACCACATCGGGCTAATTTTTGTATTTTTAGTAGAGACGGGTTTTGCCATGTTGGCTAGGCTGGTTTCGAACTCCTGACCTTGTGATCCTCCCACCTCAGCCTCCCAAAGTGTTGGGATTACAGATGTGAGCCATCACGCCCGGCCTCAGTTCTTAGTGTTGAATAAGAGTCACTTTTAATTATTTGACATTGGGAAAACAGAGGTGTAGGGAAACAGACTTGAGCATCAGAACTGTGAACGTAAGTATTGGGCATGGTAGAGGCTGTCTTCCTCCCCATTCTGCCCCGTTTGTGTGATCTCTTAATACCTCCCTGAAGTAATTATTCTCTTTACCCACTAATTGGTGAACTTCTGGAGCAGGCTCGAGGCTTTCAATCTCTAGGGCCTAGCACTGTGCCAAACACATAAACACTTTGTGCATTAATTGGATAGTTATAGGACATACATTTGATGTATTACTAAAGCTTCTTTTTTCTGCGTTAACATAGGGACGATTATACCTTAATGCCACATAGCTCACAGTTCTTTTTGTGTATTTCGCTGTTGATTCTTACCACATCCCATAAAATCCTAGTTCCATTTATGGGGGAGGACACTTAAATGCTTTCCTTTGGTTGAAATAAAGGCTTGGACAAGTCTTTGGTACCCCATGATGCAAGTGAGGAGAGCATTGCCGTCAGAGTCTGGGCTCCAGACAGGGTTTGAGCTGAGTCACTATGCAGAACAGTCCGCAGTAATGCCTAGGTACCCCAGGGATTGAGTTGAGCCTGCCTCTCTTGAAAGGAATGCTCTTCAGAGACACAGCAGTCAGGAGGCACATTCTTATGCCTTTCTTAGGCTTTCTAAAATCTCTGATAGTAAGGTTCCTGACAATAGACAATCTTCTTTCCTTAATTAAAAATACTTGCTCTGCTCGTTAATTTTTCTATGGCATGCATTTTCAAATTGGGTCCTTTTACTTTTTTTTTTTTTTTAAGTAATATGTTTGTTATGTTTATAGTTTGGAGCTGAATTTCGTCGGTTTTCGCTGGAAAGATCAAAACCTGGAAAATTTGAGGAGTTTTATGGATTACTACAACATGTTCATAAGATCCCCAATGTTGACGTTTTGATAGGCTATGCAGACATCCATGGAGACTTACTACCTATAAATAATGATGATAATTATCACAAAGCTGTTTCAACGGCCAATCCACTGCTTAGGATATTTATACAAAAGAAGGGTAAGTATCACTGTTTAGAAAAAGTGTGTTAGAAATAGAAATAGTGTATTTTCCCCACTGAAAGGATACCCAGACTTTGCCACAAACTTAGTGAATAAACATTTTGTGTGAATCTTCTTCTTCTGTTAACTAACACGTAGGTTAAAACATTTGTGATGTGGTTGGTTTAATTAATATCTTTATGCTTCACTAAGTGTACTTTAGAAAATTTATATTTCTAGTTACTTTTGTGTTAACCTCTTTGGTTTTATTTTTCCTTAAGTAGAAATTGGGAATTTATTGAATATTGGGAATTTATTGAATCTTCACTTTATCAAATGGATTATTCTCCATTCAGAAAAATGTGAAAAAAGTGTGACTTTGGAATCTGAAGCATTCCTGATTTTTGGTGGCAGCCAACTTTCAAGGGCTGTATTTCTCAAACTGATACCAGAAAATACCAGAAACAAAGCCGTTTAATCTTCGTGAGTCTCAATGTCTGCACCTATAGAAAGATTGTAATATATTGTAGAATTGCTATGAGGATTAAATGAGCTAAGTGCAGTGCCCTGGCTTATAGTAGGCACCCAGTAAATATTTTCTTTCTTCTACTTTTAGGATACTTTTTAAAGAAATTGTATAAAACTAGTTAATTATCTGGAAAATGAGGTGGGAAGTTACTATTATGGAGGGATGTAAATGGGGATATTAATTAGTCTTCCAAAAAAGTTGAAATCGGTATTTGGCAATGATTTTCTTTCTCTCTTTCTTTCTTTTGTAAAGACTGGGTCTTACTATGTTGCCCAAACTGGTCTCAAACTCCTGGTCTCGTGTGATCCTCCAGTCCCCACCTCTCCAGAAGTGCTGGGATTACAGGCATGAGCCACCATGCTCAGCCAAGAATTTTCAAATGTATATTGAGTCCTAAAACTTTTTTTTTTTTTAAACCTCGTAGCCTCTGTGTGTGTATGTATGTGTGTCTGCAGATGGGCAGGGTAGGGTTTATTATGGTATGTACCATTTATTCCTTTATTGTAAATGAAGTGGTTTGGGAAGCCAGCATGAGAGCATTGAGCCTAGTATTGGGATAAATTAAAGACTTACAGTATTTATAAGCCAACCCAGAAAGGAGCTTGAGAGCAGCCAGGCATGGTGGCTCACGTGGTAATCCCAGCACTTTGGGAGGCTGAGGTGGGCAGATCATCTGAGGTCAGGAGTTCGTGACTAGCATGGCCAACATGGTGAAACCCCGTCTCTACTAAAAATACAAAAATTAGCTGGGCGTGGTGGCGCATGCCTGTAATGCCAGCTACTCAGGAGGCTGAGGCAGGAGAATCAGCCAGGAGGCGGAGGTTGCAGTGAGCCGAGATCGCACCACTGCACTCCAGTGACAGAGCGAGACTCCTTCTCAAAAAAATTTTTTTAAAAAGAAAGTAGCTTGAGAGAATGGGTAGGGATTACCTTTGAAGGTGAAAACTATTTCTAATCAGTTGATAAGCATTAGACCACTCCCAGGCTCTAGAATTCCACTGATTATGTATCTTTGCTTTCCTGGGTTTGAGGAACTAAAGTCCACCAACAAAATAAACCTCCAAGGATAACCTCTGCCTATATCACTTGACTGTTTTACAAAATACTTTCACACACAAATTAATGTTCCTAAAGTCTCCTGAGATGGATCTTGTAGGTAATTAACAGGGGTATGATATAATGAGAATATGATCTTAGGAAGATTCAGTTGCTGTTCAGGATGAATTGGAGTGGGCAGCAGCCTTACAGTAGAGAGCCAGGAGCAGGCGGTAAAGAAGTGTGGAGAATGGCCCAGAAGTAGACGGGAGGGAAGCGGGGAGGGGAGGAGGCAGTGGCGGGAAGATAGGAGGGGAAATACTTGGGAGTCATTGCACTCACTGTGGCTGCTTTGCAGTGAAGGAGAGTCCAGCAGAGCATACCTTGATAGTTTGAGTCTTGACAGCTGGGACAGTGTCATGAACAAGCAGAGTAGATTGATTTGGAGAAGAAAATTATGAATTTTGTGTTAGGACAAATAATCTTAACCAATCATGCAGGAGATTGGAAATGGTAGGCAAGAGTTCAGGGTAGAAATCCAAAAACTAGTTAGATTTGCAAGCTTTTCGAAAAGTGATAGTTAAAATTTTGGGAATAGACATAAAGGCCACCTGAGATGAAGACCATGGATAGAACCTTGGAAAGCTGTATATAGAGTGCTGGAAAAGGAGGAAGAATTTAAATAATTATGGTTGAATAATAGGCCTTTCTTGTTAGCAATTGTAATTTTCGTTAAAAAGTTAGTTGCTGTTTGGAATGTGCATTCAGATATAGAGCGGGTTTTTAAAGTATTGCCATCTGACAGAATTTTGTTGGATTATCCCCTTAGAAAGATTATGACAGTTGGGTTATACCACCACGTGTTTTGTTAATGGAATTATACCCTTGCATGATTGTGGAATTAATCCTAATATCTTTTAAGGGTGATTATGTTTTATTTCCTTTTTAGGTTTTTATATATTGGTGGTATAATTTTTATTGAGACCTTTGACTATTTCTATTGTCATAGGAATTACAACTTAGAAATATATTTCTATGTGCAAATGCTTTCTGTGTATTAATAGTAGAGGTAAAATGTCCTATATAATTGATAACCCTTAGAATTTGATTTAGAAATAGGCAATTCAACAGAAATATTTTAGATTTTAAAAATATAAATGTAATACAAATATGACTTCAGCAAAAATGAAAGTAGGTAGTCAGTTCATTCCTGCTTAAAACCCTCTGATGATTTCCCATTGCAACCAGAATAAAATACCTTCTGATTTGGACTTCCCAACCTCATCTTCCCTCATTCTTTCACTCCCTCATCACAGTCAGCCATATTGGCTTCCTCCCTGTTCCTCAGACTTGGTGAGCTTTTCTTTTTTTTTTTTTTTTTGAGATGGAGTCTTGCTCTGTCACCCAGGCTGGAGTGCAATGGCACAATCTCAGCTCACTGCAACCTCTGCCTCCCAGGTTAAAGTGATTGTCCTGCCTCAGCCTCCTGAGTAGCTGAGACTACAGGTGCGCGCCACCATGACTGGCTAATTTTTGTATTTTTAGTAGAGATGGGGTTTCACCGTGTTGGCCAGGCTGGTCTTAAACTCCTGACCTCAGGTGGTCCACCCATCTTGACCTCGCAGTGTTCTGGGATTACAGGCATGAGCCACTGCACCCAGCTGTGAACTTATTTCTGTTTCTGTGCTCTTATGCTTGGTTATTCTTAAGGACACTTCACCCTCAGCTCTTCCCACTTCTGCCTCCTCCTACTTAGCTCAGATAACTTTGTCAGAAGAGTCTCTTCTGACTACCCTAACTAAAGCCCTCCACCCTCCCACCTTTACCACATCATCCTCTGAAGACCTGGAAGTATCTTACTTAAGAATATGTTCAGTCGTTTCCTGTCTGTCTTGTTTACCATCAGGTCCCAGCATCTAAATCTGGCAGACTTACTTAGTTTACTATAATGCATGCACTCTTTCTTTTAAGCAAAGTTGAGCTGATGCTTAACTAGAAATCTGATTTTATGTAAACCTTAATGAACATTTAACTCAAGAAACTAACATAAAATATGACATTAAGTTTAGTTACGTTTTACTCCTTGAATACAGCACATTTTCTGTTTTCTTTGCTTTTTGATTTCAATTAGGCATCAATAAGGCAGAAGTTACACTTAATATGTACCGAGTGATTTTTTTTTTTTTTTAAAGTCTCGCTCTGTCGCCCAGGCTGGAATGCAGCAGGGGCATGACCTTGGCTCACTGCAACCTCCGCCTCCTGGGTTCTTGTGCCTCAGCTTCCCAAGTAGTTGGGACTACAGGTGCGTGCCACCACGCCCAGCAAATTTTTGTATTTTTAGTAGAGACAGGGTTTTGCCATGTTGGCCAGGCTGGTCTCAAACTCGTGACCTCAAGTGATCCACCTACCTTGGCCTCCCAAAGTGCTGGGATTACAGGTGGGAACCACTGTGCCTGGCCCCGAGTGATTTATTTTATTTATTTATTTATTTTTTTGAGACAGAGTCTTAACTCTGTCACTCAGGCTGGAGTGCAGTGGTGTGATTTCTGCTCACTGCAGCCTCTACCTCCCGGGCTCAAGTGATTCTCCTGCCTCAGCCTCCCAAGTAGCCGGGACTACAAGCGTGTGCCACCATGTCCGGCTAATTTTTGTATTAGCCAACATTAGAGACAGGGTTTCACCATGTTAGCCAGGTTGATCTCAAACTCCTGACCTCAGGTGATCCACCCGCCTCAGCCTCCCGTGGTGCTGGATTTACACATATGAGCCACCACGCCTGGCCCCCAAATGATTTTTGAAAAGCAAATTGCAAAACCATTTAAAAATTTAAAACTATGTGATCTTTTAACATATGATACTCTACTAAAATTCCTTTAAAGTGAAAGCTTACAATTCAATATGTGAACTACTTTATAGTCTGAAGTTTAAGATAGTATTGTTGGATATCTTGAAAAATTTTTATAACAATTTATTGTTAGAAGAAAAATCCCATACTCTATTCCTAGAGTATGGGAGCAAAAACAGAACACAAGAAACCTGGTATCTTAAAAGTTATTTTCATGAGGAGGATCCCAATCCGCCATTCCCTGTTAAGAGTATTAGAGTTTATCCTAATTGATTCAGGAGACGGGGAAGAGAAGGTACAGAATAGACTTTTCCGCTGTCATTGTTGAGGTTATTTCTGTGCACCAAAAATTTTTTTAAAATGTTTAAAGCTTGCGCCTTTTAAAAATACTCAGGTCATTCCTGTCAGTTTGGAATTCAGCCAGGGAAATGTGTATTTTTAAAAGCTTCCCAGCCAGTCCTGATAATCAGCCAGGTGGAGGATCTGTTGAGGTGCTACAGAACAGACCCCTCTCCAGATCTAGTCAGAATCTCTACATCCAGACTTCTTGCTATGACACAGTCTGTTTTTGATTGACACCAGACACATATGTTTAACTCTTGGATTTATTCTAGTTTTGTTAGAAACACTAGAAAGGCTTTGCTTTAAACTTGGTCTCACGTAGGGCATGCCCTCACACAGGCACAACTTTGTGGCCCAGATGCTGGTAATTGGACATCTAAATCATCTCTTAGACTTTGTGCATTAGACATTATTTTGTAGATGTTTTTTAAGGTTACATTTTTACAAATCAGAGTTTAGTTTAAAATTGTCTAAGGAACATACGTTTTAGTAGTAAATTGTAAATTGTAGTTTTAACAAAAGATACGTCCCAGAAATGAAAAAAATAAATTGTGTCCTGTAATCCCAGCACTTTGGGAGGCCGAGGTGGGTGGATCACGAAGTCAGGAGATGGAGACCATCCTGGGACAGGGTGTCTCTACTAAAAATACAAAAAATTAGCCAGGCGTGGTGGTGGGCACCTGTAGTCCCAGCTACTTGGGAGGCTGAGGCAGGAGAATGGCGCGAACCCGGGAGGCGGAACTTGCAGTGAGCCGAGATCGCGCCACTGCACTCCAGCCTGGGCAACAGAGTGAGACTCTGTCTCAAAAAAAAAAAAAGAAAGAAATTGTGGAGTAACATCTCAGTATGTGACACCAGTTATTCACAACAGAAACCTGGGTGTCACCTTTGACACATACCTATTTTTTAGTCAGTCACCAAGCCTGTTAAAACTGTGTTCTAGGCCGGGCGCGGTGGCTCAAGCCTGTAATCCCAGCACTTTGGGAGGCCGAGACGGGCGGATCACGAGGTCAAGAGATCGAGACCATCCTGGCTAACACGGTGAAACCCCCGTCTCTACTAAAAATACAAAAACTAGCCGGGCGAGGTGGCGGGCGCCTGTAGTCCCAGCTACTTGGGAGGCTGAGGCAGGAGAATGGCGTAAACCCGGGAGGCGGAGCTTGCAGTGAGCTGAGATCTGGCCACTGCACTCCAGACCGGGCGACAGAGCGAGACTCCGCCTCAAAAAAAAAAAAAAAAAAAAACTGTGTTCTAGTTATTTTGCAGATTTGTCTCCCCATTTCCACGTCCTCTGCTCTAGGCCAGGTGCTATCCTACTTTACTGAAGCAGCTGCTGCGTTTTTTTTTTTTTTTTCTGAGAAGCAGTCTTGCTCTTGTTACCCAGGCTAGAGTGCAATGGCGTGATCTCAGCTCACCTCCACCTCCTGGGTTCAAGTGAGTCTCCTGCCTCATCCTCCCGAGTGGCTGGGATTACAGGCATGTGCCATCATGCCTGGCTAATTGTGTATTTTTAGTAGAGATGGGGTTTCTCCATGTTGGTCAGGCTGGTCCCGAACTCCCGACCTTGGGTGATCCCCAGCCTCGGCCTGCCAAAGTGCTGGGATTACAGGTGTGAGCCACTGCGCTGGGTGCAGTAGCGTCTTGTCCTCCCCCTCATGTCCTTCTCCAACTTGCAGCCAGAGTGAGCTTTGTAGAAAAACCAAATGAGCTTACCATCACTGTCTTCCCTTAAAATCCTTGGTTTTCTTCCCTTTGCCCTTAGGCTAAAGTCTGTAAACCTTGGTACTTCCTAGGAGGCCCTGTTTGTTTGTTTGGCCCCTGGCTGCCTCTGACTCAGCTCCTGGCTCCTCCCTCCCTCCCTCCCTCCCACTTTTCACCCTGTATTCTAGCTGTATTGGATTTCTTTGTCTCTCTGGCCCTCCCTCTTCTGGATATTGTAGAGTCCCCTGCCTGGAACATTCTTCTTGCCTTCTACTGTTTAGCCCCTGGCTGGTTTTCCTCTCAGAATCACTTCGCTGGAGAAGCCTTGCCTTACCCCTGCAAGCCAGGCCAGGTCCCCTTTACATACTTCCCCAGCGTGGTGTGCTTACAGTTCCCAGCACCTTTGTTATAATTTAATTACAGTATTTGAAATTATTTGTTAGTTGCCATCTCCTCTTTTAGATTGTAAGCACTGTGAAAGTAGGCACCATACCTATTTTATTCACCAAATTCGTACCACAGAGCACGGTTCCTGGCACATAGTCAGTGTTTGTTAAATATTTGGTGATTTTTTCTGTATTAGGAATGAAGGGGTCTGCAAAATTTGAATATTTAATTTGCTTTAAGTGATATTTAATCATTTTAAAGTTGCCAGATCTGGCGAGGCACAAGGCTCATGCCTATAATCCCAGCACTTTGGGAGGCTGAGGTGGGGGTATCACCCAAGGTCAGGAGTTCGTGACCAGCCTGACCAACATGGAAAAACCCTGTCTCTACTGAAAATACACAATTAGCTGGGCGTGGTGACACATGCCTGTAATCCCAGCTACTCGGGAGGCTGAGGCAGGAGAATCGCTTGAATCCAGGAGGCGGAGGTTGCAGTGAGCCGAGATCGTGTCACTGCACTCCAGAGCGAAACTCCGTCTGAAAAAAAAAACGTTGCCAGATCTATCTCATTTAACCATTTTATATTAGAGCAAGAGTTGGCAAACTAAGGCTTGCTGGCTGTTTTTGCATATAAAATTTTCTTGAAACAGGGTCTCACTATTGCCTGGGTTGGAGTGTAGTGGTGCCATCTTAGCACACTTCAGCTTCGACCTCTCAGGCTCAAGTGATCCTCCCAATTCAGCCTCCCAAGTAGCTTGAACTACAGGCACAGACCACCATGCCCGGCTAATTTTTTTTTTTTTGAGTCAGAGTCTCGCTCTCACCCAGGCTGGAGTGCAGTGGCGGGATCTCGGCTCACTGCAAGCTCCGCCTCCTGGGTTCACGCCATTCTCCTGCCTCAGCCTCCCGAGTAGCTGAGATCACAGGCGCCCGCCACCACGCCTGGCCAATTTTTTGTATTTTTAGTAGAGACGGGGTTTCACCATGTTAGCCGGGATGGTCTTGATCTCCTGACCTCGTGATCCGCCTGCCTCGGCCTCCCAAAGTGCTGGGATTACAGGCGTGAGCCACAGCGCCCGGCTCGGCTAATTTTTAAATTTTTTTTTGTAGAGACAGGGTCCTGCTATGTTACCCAGGCTGGTCTTGAACTACTAAGCTCAAGCAGTCCTCTCACTTCGGCCTCCCAAAGTGCTGGGATTACAGGCATGAGCCATCATGCCTGGCCACATATTCTTTTATGGATTGTCTGTGGTTGCTTTTACAAGAGGGATTATATGGCCTGTAATACCTAGACATTTACTGTCTGACTCTTGACAGAAAACGATTGTCAACCCCTGGATTAGAACGTTTTAAAAAATTATTTCATTATTTGATTTCTTCCTCTGAACTTCAAATGGGGCATAATCTTGAACTTTGTTGATGACTGTACTATAATGGTTGCTGTTTTGTTACTGTATGGGGATGCTGATGGAGCTTATGTAGAAGTTTTTTTTTTCTAGATTTGCTTTTTACTCACTGTAAAGCTTTTATGTCTTATATCTGCCTGCCACTCACAAGTGGATCCTTACCCTTTGCTCTGAATGTGTGGTTTATGACCCTCTATGAGCAAAGGAATGAGATTACTAGGCTTTTCAGAATTAATGTTTAAAGAGTAAGAGGTTCACAGGGAGGCCCTGCAGGGTAAGTGAAGAACAGCCACTATTTGTGTGTAAGAAAGTAAGACATCCAGCTTGACTATTTAGAGGCCTTCTAGGTGGATCTTTGTTCAGTTAGTCGAGATCATTGACTGAAGAAAAGGCTTGAGATAAATGCGGTGCTGCTGTATCAGCCCATATCATGTACTGTTGCATAAGTGAATTTATACATGTGGACAATGGCTATGCTCAAGTTTTCAAACTTTTCATCTCATTCTGAGTTTAATGCTCTGATAGTATTCAGGTAGAAAGTCAACTCCAATTCCTTGTGGACATTCACCTTTACACTTTAACATCCTGAACCCTGGCTTTCTGCCAAAATATTTTCTTTCCCAGTGCCTGGAAACTGATTAGCTAGATGGGAGAACAAAGGTGGCTTTGTACTGGGGCATATTGCTTTTGAGAATTTAGCAGAGAGCATTCAAATGGAGTCTGGATGTGATGCCAAATTATGCAGATTTGGGGTTTTTTTGGTTAGGTTTCCCATGAGTAGGTATGTAGGCAACTTAATATTGTTCTCAGTTTGTACGGTCTGGAATTTCCCTTATAAATGTTATGTAGGCTTTCCTTATTGATTGTTTTAAAACAGAAATGTGTATGATTTTGAGAAAACACATTACCAGAAGACTATTATTGATAGGTTTTTTTGCCAAAAAGATTGTTGTACCAATGAATTTATATCCAAAGCCATATTATAAATACATTTCTGTCTCTGTAAGAGCCCAGTGCAAATACTTTATAAATGGTGACAAGTGTCCACAAGGGGGAAAAAATGCCAAAAAAATAGGGTACCCCTAACCTTATATATTTATCTGAAACCAGGTTTTTGAAAAGTGTTCACGCAGCATCAGAAAAGAATACTAAAGCTCCCTGTACTTCTGACATAATTGATACTTGGCATTCATTATTGTGACTTGGAAGATACTAGTCTAGTAAGAAAACCTGGGCTCTAGTTCTTTCTCTGTAACTTAACGTTGTACCCTTAATTTCTTGGTTATAAAGTGAAGATGATAATAGTTTAGCAATGAGGGGGTTCAGGATTAAGCAAGAGAATATGAATTGAAGCACTATACAAACGCAAGATGGTGAGATTGGTGTTTTCTGTGGCAGCAGTTGAGACTAGGATTTTCAACTATTTTGTGGAGGAGGGAAGCTGTTTGTTTTTTGTTTGTTTGTTTGTTTGTTTTCTTTTCTTTCTTTCTTTCTTTTTTTTTTTTTTTTTTTTTGCCTAGCCCCTAGAAAACCAGGGAGAGGCATTATTGAAGTTTTTTTGTTTTAAATTCATGTAAATTTCACTTTTTAGTTTATCCTCGTTGTAGTTATTTTTGAAAATACTATTTTAACTTTTGTTTCTGCTGTTAGTTTCATTTTCCCTTTTACCTCTCATTCTCTGATGAAACGTTTTGTTTATCGACTGTCTTCCTTCAGCCATATAAATTTAGCCATATCTGGTGTTAGGTGTTCTGTTTTCCCTTTTAGTTTATTATTTAATTAGGTGGCAATATTTAAAGATGGGAAGATTTTGCCTAAAAGCAAGACTTTCTGTCATGAAGAAAATCTGCCAGGAACTGAGAAGCAGCTATGCCATCTAAATGAGGCAGGAGCTCTCCAGTTTGCCAGAGTCCTGCTGCTTCCTATTGTCTGTGTCACCACCACTGAGGACAAAATATCATTGCACTTTATGCATAGTTTTTCACACAGTAAAGAAAAAAGTTAAAACTCTACCTTTGCCTCTTTCAAAATGAACACGAGAGATCAAGAATTCCTGCTGGGTGAGGTGGCTCACGCCTGTAATCCCAGCACTTTGAGAAGCTGAGGCAGGTGGATCACCTGAGGTCAGGAGTTCAATCAAGACCAAACTGGCCAACATGGTGAAACCCCATCTCTACTGAAAATACAAAAATTAGCTGGGCATGGTGGTGCATGCCTGTAATCCCAGCCACTTGGGAGGCTAAGGCAGGAGAATCGTTTGAACCTGGGAGGCGGAGGTTGCAGTGAGCTGAGATCATGCCTCTGTACTCCAGCCAGGATGACAGAGCGAGACTCTGTCTCAAACAATAGCAACAAAAAAGAACTCCCCCAGAAAACTGAGGGAGAGTGTTTATAGGCAGAAGACCAAAATTCCTAAGTGTGTGTTTGATATGCACTAGCATCAATTACATTATCTGCCCACTCAGCCTCTGATATTGGTATATGGTTTTACTCTCTTGATTTACCTTGAGAATCAGATAGCCCATCTCAAGTCTTTGAGTTGAATATGATAAACATGTAAATTGCAGGCGTGTTTTTGTTTTGTCACCCAGGCTGGAGTGCACTGCAGACCTGAATCCTGGAGTGAAGCCATCCTCCCATCTCAGTCTCCCAAGTAGCTGGGACTACAGGCAGACACTACCACACCTGGCTATTTTTTTTCACTTTTTGTAAAGACAGGGTCTCACGCTGTTGCCCAGGCTGGACTCGAGTGATCCACCCACCATGGCCTCCCAAAGAAGTACTGGGATTATAGGCGTGAGGCGCCGCGCCCAACCACAAGTTTTTTAAACAAATGAAGGAAAAATGTATTTTAAGAAGCTGGTTTAAAATCATGTTTTAAGGCTGGACACAGTAGCTCTCACCTGTACTCCTAGCACATTGAGAGGCTGAGGCGGGAGGATCTCCTGAGGCCAGGAGTTCAAAACCAGCCTGGGCAGCATAGCAAGACCCTATTCAAAAAAAAGGAAAAATACATATATATTTAATGATGTTTAAGAATATGTAAGATCTAGCTAGGTGCTTTGTCTCACGCCTGCAATTCCAGCACTTCAGGAGGCCGAGGTGGGCAGATCACGAGGTCAGGAGATCGAGACCATCCTGGCTAACACAGTGAAACCCCGTCTGTACTAAAAATACAAAAAAAATTAGCCAGGCCTGATGGCACACACCTGTAGTTCCAGCTACTCAGGAGGGTGAGGCAGGAGAATTGCTTGAACCCAGGAGGCGGAGGTTGCTGTGAGCCGAGTTCATGCCACTGCACTCCAGCCTGGGCGACAGAGCGAGACTCCATCTCAAAGAAAAAAAAAAGAATATGTAAGATCTATCATAATTTCATTTGCCATATTTAATGTTTAATAGTGAATGAGCTCTATCAAATTTAACTTAAACATTGGTTTATTTTGTGATGTGTGTTTGAGATGGCCACCTAGTGGTTTTTTCTGGTATGGCATTTTACTACTGTGCTAGGTTATGATCTTATTAGCTAGTTTGTTTATATACCAAATATATTTTGAGTTATCCTTTCTGTACAGATTCTGCCGCAGGTGAATAGATACTTTTACAGCATTTCTGTAATTATTTTGTTTTATTTTTAAACAGAAGAAGCAGACTACAGTGCCTTTGGTACAGACACGCTAATAAAGAAGAAGAATGTTTTAACCAACGTATTGCGTCCTGACAACCATAGAAAAAAGCCACATATAGTCATTAGTATGCCCCAAGACTTTAGACCTGTGTCTTCTATTATAGACGTGGATATTCTTCCAGAAACGCATCGTAGGGTACGTCTTTACAAATATGGCACTGAGAAACCCCTAGGATTCTACATCCGGGATGGCTCCAGTGTCAGGGTAACACCACATGGCTTAGAAAAGGTTCCAGGGATCTTTATATCCAGGCTTGTCCCAGGAGGTCTGGCTCAAAGTACAGGACTATTAGCTGTTAATGATGAAGTTTTAGAAGTTAATGGCATAGAAGTTTCAGGGAAGAGCCTTGATCAAGTAACAGACATGATGATTGCAAATAGCCGTAACCTCATCATAACAGTGAGACCAGCAAACCAGAGGAATAATGTTGTGAGGAACAGTCGGACTTCTGGCAGTTCTGGCCAGTCTACCGATAACAGCCTTCTTGGCTCCCCACAGCACATTGAACCAAGCTGTGAGCCAGAGGATGAAGACAGCGATGAGGATGACATTATCATTGAAGACAATGGAGTGCCACAGCAGATTCCAAAAGCTGTTCCTAATACTGAGAGCCTGGAGTCATTAACACAGATAGAGCTCAGCTTTGAGTCTGGACAGAATGGCTTTATTCCCTCTAATGAAGTGAGCTTAGCACCCATAGCAAGTGGCTCAACCACGGAATTTGAAACACATGCTCCAGATCAAAAACTCTTAGAAGAAGATGGAACAATCATAACATTATGAAACCGTTGTTTGAATGTTTTCAGAGTGAGGATGCCATGAGAACTTGTACATTTGGCTAGTGTAAAAGCATATATACCTCTGACCAGTGACATGGAATAGGCATGAGACGAGTAATGTTGCAAGCTTACAATATTATTAATATAGTAGTCTGATAATTGTTAATATAAACTTTGGTGGATCAGAGGTGAATTTAAGTCCAAAACAAAGGGGCCTTTGCTGATGAAGTTACGTGCTTTTACTTTTTTGTCTGTGGAGAATCAGATGTTAAAGCACATTCTTGGAACTATGCGAGAAGACTAGATCATTTCTGTTGGAAGTGGTTGCATATTTAACCTGCTGTGCAGAGCCCAGTTAATTTTTCCTTTAACTGTATTTTTAAAATTCTAATGTGAAGTCTGATTCTCTCTTTTGGTATACTGGGGACCTCAGCTCTTAAAGGTCTTATGTTCTCAATATTTTTTTTTTTTTTTTTTTTTTTTTTTTTTTATTTTTTTAGTGACTGGGTCTCACTCTGTTGCCCAAGCTGGAGTGCAGTGGCATGATGACAGCTTACTGCAGCCTCAACCTCCTGGGCTCAAGTAATCCTCCCACCTCAGCCTCCTGAGTAGCTGGGACCACAGGCACGTACCACGACACCTGGCTACTTTTTGTATTTTTTGAAGAGACAGAGTTTTGCCATGTTGCCCAAGCTGGTCTTGAACTCCTGGGCTCAAGCAGTCCTGCCTCAGCTTCCCAAAGTGCTAGGATTACAGCCACCATGCCCAGCCTATTTTGATTTTTGTTTTTTTAATGTTCCTCTCTAATAAATTGTAACAAATGATGTTCTCAAGTGCATTTCCAGTTTCTAAGAATCAAACCACTTGGCTGTTTTTAGGAGTTGCTTCCCATGTTATAAAGCTCAGGAAGCTCTCTTTTTTTTTTTTTTTGTCTCTGTTGCCCAGGCTGGAGTGCAGTGGTGCAATCTCAGCTCCCAGATTCAAGCAGTTCTTCTGCCTCAACCTCCTGAGTAACTGAGATTACAGGTGTGTGCCAACACGTCCGGCTTATTTTTTCGTATTTTTAGTAGAGACGGGGTTTCACCATGTTGGTCAGGCGGATCTCAAACTCCTGACCTCAAATGATCTGCCCAGCTCGGCCTCCCAAAGTGCTGGATTGCAGGCATGAGCCACCGTGCCCGGCCAGGAGGCTGTCTTTTCTTGAGTTATGAAACTCTGCAACAGTCGTTCAAGTTGGTGTTTGTCCTTCCTATAGCTTTCATATTTGCAAATTAATTCTGTATGGCTATAATTTATGTTTTAAAAGGCAGTTTTCTTGACTTTGGAAACATGGAAGTCTCTCCTTTAACCTGTTCTTGTTCCCATTCCCAGTCTCATTTGAAATCATTCCTTTTGTTGTTAGTGTGTGTATTTTTGTTGGTGTGCTTTTAATGCATTCAAGTATGATCATTTTGGATAAAAAATGCATCCAAATTAAGAGGTTTTAACACATAGGACAAACTTGTGCACTTTTTATACCAAAAAAAAAAAAAAAAAAAAAAAATTGGGTTTTCCTTCATGAGATTTCTAGAAACACTGCCTACACTTTATGAAAACTACATAGTATTCACCTGTGACAGGTAGAGTTTATCACTGTTAATTTTATGAGACTATTTATTACTTTCCAGTGCATCCACTTAGAACAAGCTAAGAGTAAGGCTGCTAACTTTAATTCCTTGCCTGATTTTATTGTACAATGTGCACAAGCACAATGGTATGCTTGTATATAGAAACTAAAAATATTATGAAGTACATAAGTTCTCTGTGGCTTATGGAGAGTTATTTATTAACTTTATGGTAGGGCTAGTATGAATATCTTTTTTAACAATTGTGTGCTATTAAAACAATGAAGATTCAAATGACTCCGTTTTGAAGGATGTTTTCTCTATATGGTAAAATATATGAAGAAGTCTTGATTACATGAATATCACTTGACTCAGAATACTTCAATGTATTTTGTTCACATTACCACTAAGCATATTATCAGTAAACTATTAACTGACTACACAACATTATGTAATACGATGTACTTTTTGTTGAATTCACCGAAGTTCTTCCATTTATATACTATTTTTAATGGCATTCCGGCTTTAACATTCTGTGAGTCTTATAAATTTGACTCTTGAATGGCAAAATAATGTTAGTATGTAGAAGGTTAACTTTCATTTATAATATAAGTGGTGCAGGGGTTCAACATTTTAAGTAAAAATATTTTTACACACTACCTCTCTCTCTTTTTTTTTTAAAGTTTTAACATCAGAACTTTTGGGGGAAAAACTACTTCAGGGCTTGACTTTTTGTACAAATTTTAACTGTAAAATACAGATTTATCTTGTACACGTTCATGGAAATGGAAATCAAAGCTGCTAGTGCTTATTTTAATTATCTTGTTAAGGGTATCTGTCAATGGTATTTTCAACTAGATCTCTGTCTCTTAAATTATTGGTGAAATAATTGATTACTAGACATACTGTAAAACCAATAGATCCTGGTTATACGATAAAATATCAGCTCATTGGTCGTCTGAATCAGTTATTTCAAGTGCACCTTATTAACAAAAGTATCAGTGGATCCAGCATAAAATTTTATAGTACTAAATGTCAAGCCTCACTGTGAATTTTGTTCTGTATCTTAAGTAAATTTATGATAATGTTCTCGAGCTATCAACAAAATATATGTACTTTTGTGAGCTATGAATTTTCTAATTAAATTTTACATGCTATAACATGATTTTTACATGAATGATACTTTGTTTATAACTATCAAATGTCAGTATTTTACTACAATTTTATAAAGTGTACATTATCACTAAATGAACTTTGATTTTAAAAATCAAATTAGCTTTAGTTGTATGTTATTTTTTACAAATAAAGATAGACTTGTATAAAGGCTACTTTCTTGTTTGAAATTATATGAAAAGCTGCCCACACATACCAGGTGCCCATTATATAAAATAGATAGGGAGAAAAACCCCTGAGTTTTAACAAGGTCCTTGCTTCCTTAACTTTTAATTGTTAAAAGATGAACCCCAAATTGTATGTGCACTTATTGCAACTGTGTATGACCATATGGCTATGGGCTAGAAGGTAACTTGTAAAATGTAGTTAATTCTAATAGTGTGAAAGGTTATGCAAGCTAGTCACCCAAAATTTTCTTTAAGATTATTTGAAACTAGTTTGTAATGTGACAGCTTATCTTCTGAAATTCAAATTCACTTAGTTATACTTATTAATATTACCATCTATATAGTATGGCCTATGTGGATTGAATTCAATTTATACTGAAAAACTTCAAAGGTCTGAGAAAAAGGCCAGGCATGGTGGCTCATGCTCGTAATCCCAGCACTTTGGGAGTCTGAGGCAGGCAGATCACGAGGTCAGGAGTTCGAGACCAGCCTGGCCAACATAGTGAAACACTGTCTCTACTAAAAATAATTTTAAAAAATTAGCTGGGTGTGGTGGTGCACGCCTGTAATCCCAGCTACCTGGGAGGCTGAGGCAGGAGAATCGCTTGAACCTGGGATGTGAGGGTTTTGGTGAGCTGAGATCATGTCACTGCACTCCAGCCGGGGCAACAGGGTGAGACTCCGTCTCAAAAAAAAAAAAAAAAGGTCTGAGAAAAACAACCCTTCCTAAGCCGTTTCTAATCCCAAGTTAGCCACCCTGTCACTGGCTTAGTTGATCATTACACTAACTCTTCTGCCAACAAGTTTAGAGCACAATAGGACAATCCTAATTCCTTCCCTCCAAGTTAAAAACACTGGAAATCCCGTGAGTATAAAGGGAACATCATGCACATAGAACTCTTCACACCTTTGGTTGGGTTGCATTTGGTACCCAATATTCATCTCTGGATTTTAGGTCCGTGAAACCATGATGCAGAATTAAAACATCCCTTTCATTCCCAAAAAATGACCCCAATGCAATTTGCATCTTAAATCACTGTGGCTTCCTAGTTTCCAGTGCTGAATAAGAGCTTGACAAATTTGATTTTGAGGAAAAACTAAAGTTACAAAAATTTATCAAAAACCAGACCCGTCTGTTCTGCCTTTAGGTGCTCAAGTGTTTAACAGCAACTGTTAGAACCACTTCTGATTGTGTTTCCCTTCTTTTAGTGTGATGCGGGATTTAACTTGGAAGTATGTACACCAGCGACTTGGCAGTTGAGTTCTAAGCACAATTTTGGTAGTGTTTTGCTTTTAAACCTGGAAAGCCTTTGTTTTTATCTTGTGATGACGTATCGTGGTGATGGTGGCTGTTATCTGTAGGGTAAAGCAAAACCCAGTGCCTCCTAGCTATGATCACATAACATGCTACTTAAGTACTGTCAGAAAAGATATTTTGGAAACCAAAATAAGTCTTCATTGCTCAAAGGAAGTATATGTGCAGTCAAATGATTGTCATTGGGTGGATGTCTGGGCATTAGAAGGTAAATAAAAGGAAATTAATCGGTTAAAAGATCCTTAATATGTAGTAATCTACCAAATTCTTCCCTAAAAACAAGACTTAGATAATATTTTAAAAGCTAATGTGTTGATCCAGTTCCTTTGCAGCACAATTGTATTTTATAAGTTAATATTAAAATTCAATGGAGTTTGTATTTTATTTACAAGCTATATTTAGGTGTTTTTCCATTTATAAAAGCTCTTTTGGGAATGACGTTCACTCTAAAAGCAGTATTCTCTGTGTAATAGAAAATAAAGAAAATTTAATACCCTTATCATCTAGTTCATTATAATCCCAAGGGATGGATAACAAGATAATACAGTATGAGTTTGTAAAGATAACTTTTTAAAAATAATTTTCAGTCATATAAATGTGCAAATTCGTTCTCCATATAAAAAAAAAAGGACAGAAAAAGCTGAAGTCTTTTGGCGGCACCATGCACATTTATCCATACCATATTCTGTTACAAAAAGGAATTGTGGCTTAAAATAAGAGTGACTGTAATTTATAATCCAAATTGGGAGACTTTTGAGAATGAATGGGTTTGCCATGAACTATGCCAGTAGAACAGGCTCGGACCAGATCTGTCTTGGTAGATTGCAATATGGGTCACCCTAATATAGGGGCTCTCAAAATTGTTTTTAAAAAACTGCAATACACAGTGAGAAATGCATTGAACACTATAATCCAGGACACACACATCTATGTTTTCATATAATAATGAAAAAGGCTCTGATTTTCTATTTCACTTGTGTAGGATGTGTATTTGGAACATTCCAAAAACAATGTCAGGATGCACTGTTTGAAAAACACTGTGAAACACTTTACTTTTCACTTGAGATATTTGCCGTGGGAAAGACTAGCATATTTTTCCCTAAAGGAGAATGAAGGTACTGTATTATCTGCTTGCTAGCTTTTTTGTTTGTTTTGAAATAATTTCCAGTGTAGAAAAGAGCTGCATGAAAAGCATAACCTTTGTCCAGGTTATATCTACATTTGCTATCTGTGTATTTTTTCCTGAACCACTTCAGAATTAGTTAAAGAGATTCTCCCCTTTTATCCCCTTTAGACTTAGGCATATATTTTCTAAAAACAAGGACATTCTCTTATATTTTTAATATTTTTTCTTATACAACCCCAATTATCAAATTCAAAAAATTTAACATTGCTACAATATTATCTAATATATAAGCAATACTAGAATCTCATCAATTGACCCAATGTTATCCTTTACAGAAATTTTTTCCTTTTATCCAGGATCCAGCCCAGAATAAGGCATCACACTGAGTTGTCTCATCTCTTTTGGTCCCTTTAATCTGGAGCAGTTCTTCAGCTTTTCTTTGCCTTTCATAATATTGACGTTTCTGAACAGTAAAGACAAACTGTTTCATAGACTGTCCCTCAGTTGGGGTTTATCTGTGTCCTCATAATTAGATTCAAGTGGCCGGGCGCAGTGGCTCACGCCTGTAATCCCAGCACTTTGGGAGGCCAAGGCGGGTGGATCACTTGAGGTCGGGAGTTCAAAATCCTGCCCAACATGGTGAAACCCTGTCTCTACTAAAAATACAAAAACATTTAGTTGCATGTGGTGGCAGACATCTGTAATCCCAGCTACTTGGGAGGCTGGGGCAGGAGAATCACTTGAACCCAAGAGGCAGAGGTTGCAGTGAGCCAGGATCGCACCACTGCACTCCATCCTGGATGACAGAGCGAGACTCTGTCTCAAAGAAAAAAAATAGATTCAAGTTATGCATTTTTATCAGGAATATTACATAGGTGATGTTATATCTTCATTTCACCATGTCAACAGGTACATCATATCAGTTTGATTCAATATTGGTGTATCAGATGAGAAGTGATCTGGCAAGAATAAAATAAAATATATTGCCAGAGGTGGTGGCTTATGCCTGTAACCCCAACACTTGGGAGGCTGAGGTGGAGGGATCACTTGAGCCTAGGAGTTTGGGAGCAGCCTGGGCAACATAGGGAGACCCCGTCTCTACAGAAAATACAAAAACTAGCTGGGCATGGTGGCATGCACCTGTGGTCCCAGCTACTGAGGAGGCTGAGGTGGGAGGATCGCTTGAGCCCAGGAGGTCAAGGCTACAGTGAGCTGTGAACTATGAGTGCCACTGCACTCTAGCCTGGGTGACAGAGCAAGACCTATCTCAAGAAATAAATAAGATGTTCTAATTATTCTTATGCTGATTAAAAACATGAATGGGGCCAGGTGCGGTGACTCACACCTGTAATCCTAGCACTTTGGGAGGCTGAGAGGGGCGGATCACTTGAGGTCAGGAGTTCCAGAACAGCCTGGCCAACATGGCGAAACCCTGTCTCTACTTAAAATACAAAAATTAGCTGAGTGTGGTGACAGCCGTCTGTAATCCCAGCTACTCAGGAGGCTGAGGCAAGAGAATTGCTTGAATTCAGGATGTGGAGGTTGCAGTGAGCCGAGATCGTGCCACTGCACTCCAGCCTGGATGACAGAGCTCGACTCTGTCTAAAAAAAAAAAAAAAGAGAGAGAGAAAGAAAAAGAAAACCTGAATGGATCCAGATGAAAGACATGTGTTTTCTATATCCACATGTTCCGCATCTTTGATTGCATTCCTATTGAAGAAACAATAGGAAATGGTGACCTGGCACCAGTATTCTCGAATGTCTTTTGCTTAGCTACGTTTCTGAACTCAGTAATGACTTTCTCTGGCATTGGTCTGAATAAAAGGAAAGCACCCAAGTGGTACCTAAATCTGTGACTAATGGGGCTGGTCAGTAGTCAGAGTGTTCAGAGTGGGAGGCTGTTGCCTTGGGATTCTTTGGGTTGTGAATATACCTAACTCCAATTGACTTCCAACTTAGATACAAAGGAATGGATTGGCTCGTGTAACTGAAAAATCAGGGCTAAGATTTCAGCACAGATCAGACACAGTGCTATCTGATAGAACTTTCTGCTCTGTCCAGAGGGGAGTTACTAGCCCCCATGTGGCTACTGCATACTTGAGGTGTAGCTAGTGCAACTGAAAAACTGGATTTCAAAGTACATGTCATTTTAATTAATTTAAATGTTAATAGCCACATGTAGACAGTGGCTACTGTATTATTTTACAGCACAAACTGGAATCCCTCTCCATTTCTTGCTTTTGTTTTCCCCTGTTACCTTTTTTCCCTTAGGCCAAGTGCCTTCTTATGGTGGCAACCCTGGCAACTTTCTGTCACATTACCAACCACCTGACAGGGAGCCTGTCTTCCCCAGGATGGCAGCCAAAGCCCAGAGACCACCCTCACTGGCCCTGTCTCAGTCATGTGCCCATCCCTAACCCAATCCCTGTAACTCCTAATTGTCCAAGCCTCAGTCATGGGCCCAATTCTGGACCTATTGAGGGAGGGATGGTCCCCTAAAGAAAAATCAGGGATCAGCCAGTCACAGTGGATCACCTGGGATCAGGAATTTGAGACCATCCTGGCCAACATGGTGAAATCCTGTCTCTACTAAACATACAAAAATTAGTCGGGTGTGGTGGCAGACACCTGTAATCCCAGCTACTTGGGAGGCTGAGGGAGGAGAATCATTTGAACCTGGGAGGCAGAGGTTGCAGTGAGCCAAGACTGCACCATTGCACTGCGGCCTGGGCAACAAGAGCAAAACTCCATCTCAAAAAAAATAAAAAATAAAAAATAAAAAATTAGGGATCAGGGTTCTGTTACCATGAGAAAGAGGAAGAACTACAGGGGAGGGAACACAGTGGGTATCACTTGCAGTTTTTTTTTTTTTTTTTTTTTTTTGCTCTGTCACCGGGCTGAAGTACAGTGGTGCGATCATAACTCACTGCAGCCTCAGACTCCTGGGCTCAAGCAATCCTCCCACCTCAGCCTCCCGAGTAGCTGGGACTATGGGTGCATGCCACCACACTCAGCTAATATTTTTTGGAGAGACAGGGTCTCACTATGTTGCCTGGGCTAGTCTCAAACTCCTGGCCTCAAGCAATGCTCCTACTGCGTTGTAGATTTAAAGAGTATTTGGGAATACATTTTTTATAAAGTGTCCTGCACAAGGTAAATTGGGGACAGAGAGCAATGCTCTATCAAAGTAAAGTGGTAAGGGTGGAAATTAAATATAGAGACCAGTGGCAGTGTTCCACATTTAAAGAAAAAACTTAAAACTCGTAGTAGTGACTACACTAGGACTTCTGTTTTCAAGTGTTATTGCTTATTTTGATTCTATTTTAAATACATCGGCTGAGGTAGGCAGATCACTTGAGCTCAGGAGTTTGAGCAACATAGCAAGACCTCAGCTCTCAAAAAAAAATTTTAAATTAGCCAGGCATGGTGGTGCACACCTGTAGTCCCAGCTACTCAGGAGGCTGACTGAGGCAGGAGGATTGCTTGAGCCTAGGAGTTTGAGGCTGTAGTGAGCTATGATCATGCCACTGCACTCCAGCCTGGGCCAGAGCAAGACTTATCTCTAAAAAACAGAAAAGAAGAGAAAATAAATAAATATATATATATATGAAATGAATCTGACACAAATTGAATATATAAAGAATATATAAATGCAATATAAACTTCAACCTGAAATGGCAGTTTCAGATTTTCAAATTCTATTACTTTCAAAGTATAGAAACCATAGGACCATGGGTCTCAGATAGGAGGTTGAAACTTCAAATGCTCAACGGGCCAGAGTGGGGCAGGGCAGGTGGGGCTGGTAAGCAGGAGATGCCTGTCCCCAACGAGGCAGAGGCCACCACATTCGATGGTTGTCAGGTTGTCATTTTGGTATGTGTGGGCCCAGTGTTGTCAGCTCCCCTAACTTTTTTTCTTTTCTTTTCTTTTTTTTTTTTTTTTGAGACTGAGTTTCGCTCTCGTTGCCCAGGCTGGAGTGCAATGGCACAATTTTGGCTCACTGCAACCTCTGCCTCCCAGCTTCAAACGATTCTCCTGCCTCAGCCTCCTGAGTAGCTGGGATTACAGGCATCTGCAACCATGCCCGGCTAATTTTTTGTATTTTTAGTAGAGATAGGGTTTCACCATGTTGGCCAGGCTGGTCTTGAACTCCTGACCTCAGGTGATCCACCTGCCTTGGCCTACCAAAGTGCTGGGATTACAGGCGTGAGCCACCATGCCCGGCCCTGCTCATCTAACTTTTCAGAAGATGGCAGAAATCCAGATTTTCATATGAAATGTCTTTTTTTTTTTTTTTTTTTTTTGGAGATGGAATCTCGTTCTGCTGCCTTGGCTGGAGTGCAGTGGCACAATCTTGGCTCACTGCAACCTCTGCCTCCTGGGTTCAAGCACTTCTCCTGCCTCAGCCTCCCGAGTAGCTGGGACTACAGGCACGTGCCACCACACCCAGCTAATTTTTATATTTTTAGTAGAGACAGGGTTTCACCATGTTGGCCAGGATGGTCTCAATCTCTTGACCTCGTGATCCGTCCGCCTCGGCCTCCCAAAGTGCTGGGATTACAGGCACGAGCCACCGCGCCTGACCGAGAATCCCACTTCCTAAATTGGTAAACTCTGATTCTTCAGAATTGCAGTTTTGATCAAAGTCAGTAACTCCTCACACAAATCCTTCTATGTGTGCAGAAAATGAGCCTCTGAAAATTCCAGGCGGAGTTTTTGTGCTATAGGTTATCTACCAGAAGAAAGGACAAGAAAGGCTAGAATTTGACTAATGGTTCCACCCCGCAGATTGTATCAGCACAGCGTTCCTCTTTCACTCAGTCTCTTAGCAATGCTTGCAACTACAAGGAAACAGCATTCATACCATTGTTTCTAAGACCTGGAGCAGGTTACACTCAAACCCAGCACTGTTCTTATAGAACATAAGAGTTTTGTTCCCAGGCTGCTTCTCTGCCAGCATGTGATACCCTTCAATAAATGGTAGGTAAGTTGCATATCAGGTTTTCTCCTGCATTCCCAGAGGCCTTCAGCTGCTGTCTCAGGTATGAACCCAAATTGACTCAGGCAAAAATGTGTATGCTTAGTGACTCAGAAACTAAATCATTAACTTGGTAAATATGTGCACGGGTAAGGAGGAATTCAAGGAGAGACTTAGAACATAGGCCTTCCAGTAATGCCAGTGATGACGACTGCTTGAGTACAGCAACGCTGAACGGTGTTGCTTCTCCGGTGGACCAGTGATGGGCCCTAGAATCACCAAGAATCTCAAATCAGTCATTCTCAGGAGCAACAATCCACGTAGGGTAACTTACAAAGAATGTTGATTTCGATTGTTTGACTCCTTACCTGGTAAAACAAGAAAATGTGGAAAAAGCTCCTTGACTTTCAAAATACACACTCACACACTTTTTTTTTTTTTTTTAAGGGACAAGGTCTTGCTCTCTCACACACACGCTGGAGTGCGGTGGTGCGATCATGGCTCACTGCAACCTCGAACTCAAGGATTCTGGCAATCCTCCCACCTCAGCTTCCCAAGTAGCTGGGACTACAGGCACGAACCATCACACCCAGCTAATTTTCCTTTTTTCTTTTCTTCCCCTCACCCCATTTTTTTTTTTTTTTTTTTTTTTTGAGATAGGGTCTTGCTCTGTCGCCCAGGCTGGAGTGCAGTGGTGTGATTATGGCTCACTGCAACCTCAAACTCCTGAGTCCAAGTGACCTCACACCTTAGCCTCCTGAGTAGCTGGGACTACAGGTGTGTGTCACCACGCCTGGCTAATTTTGTGTATTTTGTGTAAAGGTGAGGTTTCACTATGTTGCCCAGGCTGGTCTCAAACTCCTGGGCTCAAGCAATCTGCCTGGCTCGGCCTCCCAAAAGTGCTGGGATTATAGGCATGAATCACTGTGCCTGGCCTCCACATGACTTTTGACTAGTTGATTTTAAAGTGGGCATATGCAATTACACACACACACACACACACACACACACACACATATCTGATCTACCTAGATGTGAAATTAAACTTCTAGGGCACACACATATACACAATGCCAGACAATATGGGAAATGTGATTACAAACAAATCCCACTAGAAACTCACAAACTGTAATAATTTTTCAGTCCCCTTTGGAGGGCGAGAGGTTTATAAACCTCTGCAATTAAATTGTAACACATCAGGGTTCTTCTGGTGAGCTGGCCTCCGTGTCCTTCCTCCACCCCCAGGGTGCCTTGGCTCATGTTCACAGGGCCCATGCCCAGTGGGGCTGGCATGTGTTTCCAACAGCTGAGCAGACAGGGCCAGCAGAGAGGGAGAAAATAAACGGTAAAGGGAGATACGCCAGGAGAGCAGGCAGAGTGGCTGGGAAGCTGGCCAAATGGGAGAGGCTGAATGGGCGACATCAGCCCTTGACCAGGCCTCAGCTATCCCTTCACCACTCGCTGTGTGGATACCAGGGGGATACAAGCCCCTTCTGCCTGGGCGTCACCAAGAATCCATACACCACACAGTTTATTTTATTTGATTTTTTTTAGATAGTCTCGCTCTGTCGCCCAGGCTGGAGTGCACTGGCGCGACCTTGGCTCACTGCAGTGTCCACCTCCTGGGCTCAAGCCATTCTTGCGCCTCAGTCTCCTGAGTAACTGGGATTACAGTCACCTGCCACCACACCCAGCTAATTTTTGTATTTTTAGTAAACATGGGGTTTCACCATGTTGGCCAGGCTGGTCTCAAACTCTTGTGCTCAAGTAATCCACCCACCTCAGCCTCCCAAAGTGCTGGGATTAGAGGCATGAGCCACCATGTCTGGCCTATTTTTATTTTTTGAAACAGTCTTGCTTTGTCACCCAAGCTGGGTACAGCACAAATAACATGGCTCATTGCAGCCTTGACCGCCTGGGCTCAAGCAATCTTTCCTCCTCAGCCTACTGAGTAGCTGTGTGCCACAGGCATGTGCCACCATACCTGGCTAATTTTTTTTTTTTTTTTTTTTTTTGAGATGGAGTCTTACTCTGTTGCCTAGGCTGGAATGCAGTGGCACGATCTCGAATCACTGCAACCTCCACCTCTTGGGTTCAAGCGATTCTCTGTCTCAGCCTCCCGAGTAACTGGGATTACAGGCGCACGCCATCACGCCCGACTAATTTTTGTATTTTTAGTAGAGACGGGATTTCGCCATGTTGGTCAGGCTGGTTTTGAACTCCTGACTTCAGGTGATCCACCAGCCTTGGCCTCTCAAAGTGCTGGGATTACAGGTATGAGTCACTGTGCCCGGCTGCCTGGCTAATTTTTAAATTTTTTGTAGAGACAAGGTCTCACCATGTTGCCTATGCTGGTCTTGAACTCCTGGGCTCAAGACTCCCAAAATAAAAAAAATAAAAAAAAATAAAAGACTCCCAAAATGCTAGGATTACAGGCTTGAGCCACCAGGCCTGGTCATGTGGCTTTTGGACCAGCATGTTCTGTAGAGCAAAACGTTCATGATTTTGAAGGATGACAAACCTGACAGATGAGGCAATGCCACCTTGACATTCCTCAGTAGTAATGCCACATTGGTCTTGTATTTCAAACCTGGTTCAAGTTTGTCCTCTTCAGGAGAGTTTGTGTGGCTGTTTTGCAGTGGAGGAGAGATGACAAAGCTGATAATGCTTATGATGTGGGTATTTTCTTCTTCTTTCCTCTTTTTGCTTTGTGAAGACAAATAATGGTTAAGGACAGATAAAATTAGCCGTGTGTGGTGGTGCATGCCTCTAATCCCAGCTACTTGAGAGGCTGAGACAGGAGAACCGCTAGAACCTGGGAGGCAGAGGTTGCAGTGAGCTGAGATCGCTCCATTGCACTCCAGCCTGGGCAACAGAGAGAGACTCAGTCGCAAAAAAAAAAAAAAAAAAGATGGATAAAATATTTAACAGCGGCCATACATAATTTATTCCTGAGTCGATGCTCATTTCCAGGCCAGCAGTTCGCTCTCAATTAGGGGTTCTCAGAACATGGAACCACTGTGTCTCCTTGGCAGACTGACATTGTGCTTATTTTTACTCTTTTCTTCCTAAGGCTAATTGTTTTTACCTTTTCCTTGTTGAGTACTCATTCCTAGATGTTTTTATCAATAGGCAACAAAAATAAAAATTGTAGGCTGGGCACGGTGGCCCACGCCTGTAATCCCAGCATTTTGGGAGGCCAAGGTGGGCGGATAATGAGGTCAGGAGATCGAGACCATCCTGGCTAACATGGTGAAACCCTGTCTCTACTAAAACTGCAAAAAAATTTAGCCAGGCGAGGTGGTGGGCGCCTAGTATTCCCGGCTACTTGGGAGGCTGAGGCAGAGAATTGCTTGAATCCGGGAGGTGGAGGTTGCAGTGAGCCAAGATGACGCCACTGCACTCCAGCCTGGGCAACAGAGCGAGACTCCGTCTCAAAAAAAAAAAAAAAAATTGTAGGCAGGGCTTTTTTTGTCTGTATGTTTTTTGAGATGGAGTCTCGCTCTGTTGCCCAGGCTGGAGTACAGTGGCGCCATCTTGGCTCACTGCAACCTCCACCTCCCGGATTCAAGCAATTGTCCGCCTCAGCCTCCCAAATAGCTGGGACTACAGGCGCCCGCCACCTCGCCCGGCTACTTTTTTGTATTTTTTAGTAGAGACGGGGTTTCACGGTGTTAGCCAGGATGGTCTCGATCTCCTGACCTCGTGATCCACCCGCCTCGGCCTCCCAGAGTGCTGGGATTACAGGTTTGAGCCACCGCGCCCGGCCGCTTTTGTTTTTTGAGGCAGAGCTTCACTCTTATTGCCCAGGCTGGAGTGCAATGGCATAATCTCAGCTCATTGCAACCTCCGCCTCCCGGGTTCAAGTAATTCTCTTGCCTCAGCCTCCCGAGTAGCTGGGACTACAGGCGCCCGCCACCTCGCCCGGCTAGTTTTTTGTATTTTTTAGTAGAGATGGGGTTTCACTGTGTTAGCCAGGATGGTCTTGATCTCCTGACCTCGTGATCCGCCCATCTCGGCCTCCCAAAGTGCTGGGATTACAGGCTTGAGCCACCAAGCCCGGCCCGTTTTTGTATTTTTTAATAGAGATGGGGTTTCACAATGTTGGTCAGGCTGGTCTTGAACTCCTGACCTTGTCATCCGCCCGCCCTGGCCTCCCAAAGTACTAGGATTACAGGCATGAGCCACTGCACCCAGCCAATTTTTTGTATTTTTAGTAGAGACCATGTTTCACCATCTTGACCAGGCTGGTCTTGAACTCCCGACCTCGTGATCCACCTGCCTTGACCCTCCAAAGTGCTGAGATTACAGCCGTGAGCCATCACAACTGGCCAGGGCTTTTTGTATTCATGTCTGGGCCTTAAGGTTTAACTCAGAGCTTCAGAGACATACCTGGAAAGGAAAAATGTATATTTGTATATATAAATATTGTATATGAAAAGTAAACAAGTTAAGGAAGCTGTGTGCCCACAGAAGTAATATGTGATTTTAGGAGAAATTTTAGAAAAAAAAAATTACTATTCAGAGATAACCACTCAAGTTTTTCAGCACATGTGCACATCAAATGTATATTCATATTAGACCTATAAAATTATTCTGTAGTTTGCTTTCTTTAGAGGACAATATATTGCACATACCCTTTCTCTGTCAATATGGCTCTGCATCATTTATAATGGCTTCATCATATTTCACCGTATAGATGCACCATCATTTTGTAAAACCAATTCCTTATTTCTGAACTGCTTTTATTCATTCACCATCATGAACAGTGCTGTGGTGAACAACTTTGTAAATACATCCTTGTGTTCCTTGTCCAATTATTTCCTTAGAATAAAAGGAATCTTTAGGTCAAGGCATACAATTTTTTTGGAAAGGGAGGGGGATGGCTTATGAATAGATCCAATTTCCTTCCAGAAAGGTTGCTCTAATGTACACACTTGCAGGGATGTGTGTGTCTTTTTCTCCTTGAAAACACCAGATGTTATTATTATTATTATTTTGAGACAGGGTCTTGCGCCATCACCCAGGCTGGAGTGCAGTGGTACAATCACAGTTCACTGCAGGCTTGACCTCTCTGGCTCAAGCGATCCACCCACCTCAGCCTCCCAAGTAGCTGAGACTACAGGCCTGCACCACCACATCCAGCTCATTTTTTGTTTGTAGAGATAGGGTTTAGCCATTTTGCCCAGGGTGGTCTCTAATTCTGGGGCTCAAGTGATCCTCCCCTTCAGCCTCCCAAAATGCTGGGATCACAGGCGTGAGCCACTGTGCCCAGCTCACTATTGATTACACTTTAGACTTTATTTAGATAGCACCAGTTTTCCACTAATGTCTTTCTTTTGGCCCAAGACCTAATCCAGAATACCGCATCCCACGTCATCCCCATTCTCTGTTGTAGCTTCATAATATGTAACCAGTTTAATTTATTTAACAACCCCCTATTGTTGGACCTTTGGGTTACATCAGGTTTTTTCTGTTTTGTTTTTTGTTTTGAGATAGTCTCACTCTTGTTGCCCATGCTGGAGTGCAATGGCACAATCTCAGCTCATTGCAACCTCCACCTCCAGGGTTCAAGTGATTCTCCCGCCTCAGCTTCCCGAGTAGCTGGGATTACAGGCATGCGCCACCACACCAGGCTAATTTTTTATTTTTAGTAGAGATGGGGTTTGTCCATGTTGGTCAGTCTAGTCTCCAACTCCTGACTTCAGGTGATCCACCCACCTCGGCCTCCCAAAGTGCTGGGATTACAGGCGTGAGCCACAGCGCCTGGCCTCTGATGTATATATTTTTTTAAAAAGTCACTGTAGTATTCATGTAGGGCACAGGGTAAGGGGGAGGCAGGGTTTGGTCCTGGTGAGTAGGGGTGGAGGTGGGAAGGAGGGGACAAATTCAGGGTATTTCTGAGGAGCAGTGGAATATCTTGACCAAGGCCTTCCTCAGCGGGGGAGATGGAGCCATGCCCTGGGGAACTTTGCAGCCTGGCTGGGAAGACAAGCTTCTCCCCCAGGGAATTAGATACCAGTGGTTAACAGATTAGCAACTTAATCTTAGAGACGAGAAAACAGTTTCCAAACTCTAAAACACAGAAGGAAAACCCGTGACAGATTTGGCCACATAAGCATTTAAAGCTTTTATCTCTCTCTCTCTCACTCTCTCTCTTTCTCCTCTCTCTCTCCCCCTCTCTTTCTCTCTCTCTCTCACTCACACACACAAACAATTTAAGAGTAAAAGGTGAGGGGCTGGGAGAAAACTGAGAAAGGATGGTCATCTAGGATTTATCAGCCGCTCCCAGGAATCAAGAAGAAGAAGGCAGATAACTGGACAAAGGAATAGGAACTGGTAATTCCCAGAAGAGGAGATTGGGAGCCGGTAAACCTAAGGAAATATACTTAGTCTCATTAGGAATCAGGAAAATGCAAAGTAAGCAAAGGCCCACCCCTAAGAGTAGTAGCCAAATGTAAAGGAGGGAAGTGGGAGCAGGAGGAGCCTCTCCCTGGAATGGGGAGGAGCCGGCCAGGCTCTGCGGAAGCAGAAGGGGGTGGGTATATTACTGCGATGGCACAAACACACGTCCACGGGCTCTCCAGGGGGCCCCACCCTCACCCCCCAGACCGTTTCTAGGAGTAGTGGCTGAACAGGACCCAGTGGAGGCCACCGCCCTGCATTGCGAGGGTTAAGTAAGATGCTGAAGGTCAAGCATGAGGTCTGGCCGGGCACTTCCAGTGGCTCTGTCTCGGCCAGGCCAGTGGCCATGCGGAACTGGGAGCAAGGAGAGTGGGAGATAAAACGCTCAGTTTCAGTTGTTTAGTGTGGGAAACATTAAACTGATCTGTGTAACACAGCTCCGGGGTGGGGAAGAGATGGGGAGGGAGCCTGTGGCCTGGAGGTGGCTGGAGACAGATTCCCAGGAGGGCTGGGAGGGGTCAAGGGCAGGGTCACGCTATGACTTCCTAGGGCACCGAGCATCTTGGCCTGCAGGGGCCCTTCCAATAAGAAACAGGGCCGGGTGTGGCGGCTCACACCCACCACCTGTAGTCCCTGCTACTCACGAGGCTGAGGTGGGAGGACTGCTTCAGCCCAGAGCTGGAGGCTGCAGTGAGCTATGATCACACCACTGCACCCCGGCCTGGGCCATACAGAGAGACCCTGTCTCTAAACAAATTGAAACAAAATTAGCCGGGTGCAGTGGCACGAACCTGTAGTCCCAGCTACTCAGGAGGCTGAGATGGGAGGATGGCTTGAACCCAGGAAGTCAAGGCTGCAGTGAGCTGTGATCCCACCACTGCACTCCAGCCTCGATGGTAGAGCGAGACCCTCTCTCTCTCTCAAAAAAAAAAAAAAAGGAGAAGTGGATATTACAACTTGGTGTAACAATGAATACATTACTATTATATAATAACACATTTTCTTTGACCTAAAGAATCATTTTTTGTCTTCTGATCCTAGAAGTAATTCACATGTTCGTGGGCCCATGCATGGCCTGTGCGTCTTATGGAGAGGTCGCTCCAAAAAGGAACCTCAGGGTTCTCACAGGTAGCAGCAGGCCTGGAAGTCTTTCTTTGTTTTTTTGACTGTTTTGTAGAGGGAAGCGGCTCTGCTGTCCAGCCCTGTGGAGGGGGGCAGGGTTTTGTCCCTGAGATGACAGAGGGTTGGGGGCGGTTCACTCCAGTGACCAGTGGTTGGCCGAGGTGCGCTTCGGAGTTCAGCCCACCTGGGCTGGTATCAGTGCCCTCCCCCCGGGGTGCTGTGGGGGTGAGTGACAGGCTGTGTGTCCAGCCCAGTGTCCGGGATTTAGAAAGAGGGGGTCTGCTCAGCGGGTGCAGAGCACAGGCTCAAGGCCAGACTTCCTGGGTACCAGGAATTCAATGAGTGAATTCTTTGAGCAATGCCTGGCACTGCACAAGTCCTGTAGCCATGTTGGGTACCACTGGCATTATTGCAGTCTTCAGGTTTGTTTTTTTTTTTTTTTTTTTTTTTTTTTGAGTCGTAGCCTTGCTTTGTCACCCAGACTGGAATGCAGTGGTGCAATCTTGGCTCACTGCAACCTCCGCCTCCTGGGATCAAGCAATTCTCCTCCCTCAGCTTCCCGAGTAGCTGGGATTACAGGCACGAGCCACTGTGCCCGGCCTGTTTCCAGTTTTTGACAGTTGAACAAAGGTGCTTGGCCTGGAACAGCGACCACCAGGTTACCTCACTCCCTCAGTGTCAGGGGTCTGTCTGCAGTCCCCAGTTGCTCTCACCTCATCTCAGTCCTTCCTGCCTGTCCCCATCCTTATCACTGCTCCTACAGCTGGAGACCAGAGTGGGGCACGTTTGAGATGGGATTCCCAAGTCAGCCTGTGCTTCTTGGAGGCCCAGCTTCCCCTGCTCCCTCCCGCTACCCCATCACCCCCCACTTCCCCGCGCTCTCTTCCCCAGCTTGGGCAGGCCCCAGCTGCCTTCCCACCTGGCACCCTAATACACAGCCACCCCCATAGTGGCCTCAAGAGGCTTTTTTCCTGGCCAGGCGTGGTGGCTCACACCTGTAATCCCAGCACTTTAGGAGGCCGAAGCAGGCGGATCACCTGAGGTCAGGAGTTCGAGACCAGCCTGACCAACATGGAGAAACCCCATCTCTCCTAAAAATACAAAATTAGCCGGGCGTGGGCGCGGTGGCTCAAGCCCGTAATCCCAGCACTTTGGGAGGCCGAGACGGGCGGATCACGAGGTCAGGAGATCGAGACCATCCTGGCTAACACGGTGAAACCCCGTCTCTACTAAAAATACAAACAATTAGCCGGGCGAGGTGGCGGCGCCTGTAGTCCCAGCTACTTGGGAGGCTGAGGCAGGAGAATGGCGTGAACCCGGGAGGCGGAGCTTGCAGTGAGCTGAGATCCGGCCACTGCACTCCAGCCTGAGCGACAGAGCAAGACTCCATCTCAAAAAAAAAAAAAAAAAAAAAAAAATTAGCCGGGCGTGGTGGTGCATGCCTGTAATCCCAGCTACTCGGGAGGCTGAGGCAGGAAAATCGCTTGAACCTGGGAGGTGGAAATTGTGGTGAGCCGAGATTGTGCCATTGCACCCCAGCCTGGGCAACAAGAGCGAAACTCTGTCTCAAAAAAAAAAAAAAGGCTTCTTTCCCAAAGAGAGACTTTGTCTTCAAGGTGACCCCTGCCTGACCCCTAACATGGCTGGTGGGAGTGGTGACAGGGTAGTGATGTGGCCATTTGAATTAAAATGCCCTCTAGATAATTCACAGAAATTCATGAGTCATCTTGATCTGGGAAAATGCCAGTGGAGTGGGCTGGGACCCAGGGCTGCAGACTGACAGAGAGAGGGAAGCGGCCTCCCTGGACCCTGGTCCTCACTCCCGTGCCTGCTGTTGACTGATCTGCAGACAGGAGGCGTCCCTTTGCCTGCAGTCCTGGGACAGTAGACAGCAGGGGACACTGGAGCTTCCCAAGGAGTTGCTTGTTCTTCTCCTAAATCAGAAATCAGGGCACTCATTGTCTGTCTGTCCATCAGGCCGCTGTCCTCTGCACAGAGACAACTTGGGTGTCCCCTCCTGGCTCCACATGGTTCTGGAGGATGGCAGAGCCAGGACCATGGGCTGCCGTGAGGGTGGTTCCAACCTGCTCTGTTTAAACCAAGGGTCCTTTAAATTTGTCCCTTTTCATTTAAATACCTTCTTTAAAAACAAGCAGGCCGGGCATGGTGGCTCACACCATGTGGATCGCTTGAGGCCAGGAGTTTGAGACCAGCCTGGGTGACATTTTTTTGAGATGAAGTCTTGCTTTGTCCCCCAGGCTGGAGTGCAATGGTGTGATCTCAGCTCACTGCAACTTCCGCCTGCTGGGTTCAAGCAATTCTGCTTCAGACTCCTGAGTAGCTGGGATTACAGGAGCCCGCCACCACACCCAGCTAATTTTTGAATTTTTAGTAGAGACGAGGTTTCACCATGTTGGCCAGGCTAATCTCGAACTCCTGACCTCAGGTGTTCCGCCCGCCTCAGCCTCCCAAAGTGCTGGGATTACAGGCGTAACCCCTAATTACAGGCATGTGCCCAGCCCCCCAAATTTTTTTGTTTTAAAGACAGAAAAACTCCCTGCCCTCTGGAGCTAATATTCTTGAGAAGGATACTTGATTAACTGATGAATGAGACAGTCAGAACCGTGATGAGTTCTTTGAAGGATACGGGTGAGGGGCAAGTCTACGTTAGCCAAGGGGATCAGGGAGGACCTTTCTGAGGAGGTGGCCTTGGTTGTGAGGCCTGCAGGCTGGGAGAGAGTGATACGGAAGACCTGGGGGAAGGGAGGGGCTATATGGCAATCAGTGGTTGTATTGAGAAGTCATTTTGCACATGTGGAAATACATTTCTGAAGTAAATTCCTAGAAGAGGGATTACTGAGTCAAAAAGCATACGACTTTCTAATTCTGATAGATACTGCCAACTTGTCCTCTTTGGGGTACACCAGTTTCTACTCCCATCCACCAAAGACAAGAGTGCCTGTTTCCCCACAGCTTTGCCAATCCTGTGGATTTTCACTAATCTGATGGTTGAAGAATGTATCTTATGACCATCTGTGGTGGCTTACGCCTGTAATCCCAGCACTTTGGGAGGGCAAGGCAGGCAGAATGCTTGAGGTCACGAGTTCGAGACCAGCCTCGCCAACATGGTGAAACCCCGTCTCTACTAAAAATACAAAAATTAGCCAGGCATGATGGTACACACCTGTAGTCTCAGCTACTCGGAAGGCTGAGGCAGGAGGATCACTTGAACCTAGGGAGGCAGGGGTTGCACTGAGCTGAGATCGTGCCACTGCACTCCAGCCTGGGCAACAGAACAAGACTTAACCTAAAAATAAAATGTATCTTATTAGGAATGAGATTGAACATCTCTTTATATGATTATGAGCTACTTGAATTATCTTTTCTTTCTTTCTCTTTTTGAGACAGAGTTTTGCTGTCGTCCCCACTGGAGTGTGATGGCGTGATCTTGGCTCACTGCAACCTCCGCCTCCCAGGTTCAAGTGACTCTCCTTCCTCAGCCTCCCAAGTAGATGGGATTACAGGCGCCTGCCACCACTCCCAGATAATTTTTATATTTTTGGTAGAGATGGTGTTTCACCATGTTGACCAGGCTGGTCTCAAACTCCTGACCTCATGATTCGCCCGCCTCGCCCTCCCAAAGTGCTGGGATTATAAGCATAAGCCACCGTGCTCGGCCTCTAGAAGCCTTTTTTTTTTTTTTTTTTTTTTTTTTTTTTTTTTTTTTTTTGAGGCAGAGTCTCGCTCTGTCGCCCAGGCTGGAGTGCAGTGGCCGGATCTCAGCTCACTGCAAGCTCCGCCTCCCGGGTTTACGCCATTCTCTTGCCTCAGCCTCCCGAGTAGCTGGGACTACAGGCGCCCGCCACTTCGCCCGGCTAGTTTTTGTATTTTTAGTAGAGACGGGGTTTCACCGTGTTAGCCAGGATGGTCTCGATCTCCTGACCTCGTGATCCGCCCGTCTCGGCCTCCCAAAGTGCTGGGATTACAGGCTTGAGCCACCGCGCCCGGCCTAGAAGCCTTTTAAATATGAAAGAGATAAAGTTTTTTTTTTTTTTTTGAGTTGGAGTCTCGCTCTGTCACCCAGGCTGGAGTGCAGTGGCATAATCTCGGCTCATTGCAACCTCTGCCTCCTGGGTTCAAGTGATTCTCCTGCCTCAGCCTCTGAGTACTTGGGACTACAGGTGCATACCACCACACCCAGCTAATTTTTGTGTTTTTAGTAGAGACAAGGTTTCACCATGTTGGCCAGGATGATCTTGATCTCTTGACCTTGTGATCCACTCGCCTTGCCTCCCAAAGTGCTGGGATTACAGGCGTGAGCCACTGCACCCAGCCCAAAAGAGATTAACTTTTAACTATGATATGTGTTGGGAAATATTTTTTTTTTCCCAGCTTGTCATGTTACTTTGACTATGATATGTGTTTGCAAATATTTTTCCCATCTTATCATATTACTTTTCTTTTGTCTTTTTCCCCCATCTTATCATATTACTTTCCTAACAATCAGCTTTATTGAGGTATGATTTATGTTAATAATAAAATATGCTTTGAAAGTACAGTTTGATGAATGTTGACAAATGTAATACACCTATGTAACCACCAACACAAGACACAGAACATTTCTGTGACTCTAATATTATTTTAGAATATGAGTATAGTTGTTTTGGCCATGGAAAAACTTCTCTTCTTTTCTTTCTTGATGGAATCTCGCCCTGTCGCCAGGCTGGAGTGCAATGGTGCGATCTCAACTCACTGCAACCTCCACCTCCTGGGTTCAAGTGATTCTCCTGCCTCACCCCCCCGAGTAGCTGGGACTACAGGTGCATGCCACCATGCCCAGCTAATTTTTGTATTTTTTTTTAGTACAGATGGAGTTTCACCAAGTTGGCCAGGATGGTCTCCATCTTTTGACCTCATGATCCACTCACCTCAGCCTCCCAAAGTACTGGGATTACAGGTGTGCACCACTACCGCCCAGCTAATTTTTGTATTTTTTTTAGTAGAGAGGGGGTTTCACCATGTTGGCTAGGATGGTCTCCATCTCTTGACCTTGTGATCCACTTGCCTCGGCCTCCCAAAGTGCTGGGATTACAGGCGTGAGTCACTGCGCCATGGCCGCTATTTTCTATTTTAATACTGTCTGGCTTTATCTTTATTAATTCCTCCATTCTCCTTTGATTCATTTTATTCTTTTCTTATTTCTTTATATTTTATACTTTCTGTTCTTCTTTATTTATTCATGTAGGTTTTTAAGGATATAAATTTTCATCTGAGGACATTTTTATTTGAACTCCACAGGTTCTTTTTTTTTTTTTTTTTTTTTTTGAGACGGAGTCTCGCTCTGTCACCCAGGCTGGAGTGCGGTGGCCGGATGTCAGCTGACTGCAAGCTCCGCCTCCTGGGTTCACGCCATTCTCCTGCCTCAGCCTCCCGAGTAGCTGGGACTACAGGCGCCCGCCACCACGCCCGGCTAGTTTTTTGTATTTTTAGTAGAGACGGGGTTTCACCGTGTTAGCCAGGATGGTCTCGATCTCCTGACCTCATGATCCACCCGTCTCGGCCTCCCAAAGTTCTGGGATTACAGGCTTGAGCCACCGCGCCCGGCCCATAGGTTCTATATGTTGTGTTTTTATTATTTTATTTAATGTGCTGCAACTTTGCTTTGTGCTTCCTCTTTACCATAAGAGCTGTTTAAGAAAGTCTTGGTCAGGAGAGGTGGCTCACACCTGTAATCCCAGCACTTTGGGAGGCCGAGGCGGGAGGATTGCTTGAGGCCAGGAGTTCAAAAACAGCCTGGTCAACATAGCAAAACCCTGTCTCTGCAAAAGAAAAACTTTAAAATTAGCTGGGCATGGTGGCGCATGCCTGTAGTCCCAGCTACCTGGGAGGCTGAGGTGGGAGGATCACTTAAGTCTGGGAGGATGAAGCTGCACTGAGCCGTGATCGCACCACTGCACTCAGCCTAGGCGACAGAAGGAGACCCTGTCTTAAAAAGTAAGAAAAGAAGAAAGTCCCATTATTATGGTATTTTAAAAACTGCCCTGTATCATTGCTTTGTGATCACAGAGTGCTATCTGTGCTATTTTCATTCTGTGGAATTTTCCTCCAAATAGCTCACTGTGGGGTCAGTATTTGTGACTGTTCCATTGGTACTTGAGAGGCAGAGCATGTTGTATATTTTCCGGGTTCTCAGCTTAAAATATTTGTAGGATTCTGATCTTTTACATTCTTACTTATTTCTGTCCACTTCATCTGTCATGATATGAGAGGGGTAATTATCATAATTTTGTGATTTCAATTACTCTTATTCAAAACTTTGCTGGCTAATCTTGACAGCTAAGTTCACTAAACCTAAGATGCAAGTTGAGCTCAAAAATGTTAAAATGTAGGGGAACGGAAGGGTCTTAGAGCCAATAGGATAACGCATGCTTGTTTCAGCAGATCAACTGTGGGATGTCTTTACATTTTACAAGAAAAATCCCACTGCAGGTCTAGCTTGTGATTTTGTTAAATTTTTAGATTTTTTTTCCTTTTTTTTTTTGAGATATAGTCTCACTCTGTCGCCCATGGTGGCTCACACCTGTAATCCCAGCATTTTGGGAGGCCAAGGCAGGAGAAGCCTGGAGTGCAGTGGTGAGATCTCAGCTCACTGCAAACTCCATCTCCTAAGTTCAAGCAATTCTCGTGCCTCAACCTCCCGAGTAACTGGAATTACAGGCACCCACCACCACGCCTGGCTAATTTTTGTATTTTTAGTAGAGATGGGGGTTTCACCATGTTGACCAGGCTGGTCTCGAACTCTCGACCTCAAGTAATCCTTCCACCTCAGCCTCCCAAAGTGCTGGGATTACAGGCGTGAACCACTGCCCCGGGCTAAATTTGTAGATTCTTTTCAGGAAGAGCTGGTAGCTTTATGAAGTGGAGCCTTCTCTTCAGCAAATACGATGTTTCCCCATTTCTTTCCTTCTCTTTTATGTTCCTTCATAGTTTTCTTCTTCAGGCTCCTATACATTTCCTGTTAGGAATATTTCTAGGGATTGGTCTTTGTTCTCATATGAAGGAGGTATTTTTACCACTGTGTCCCCTAACTGGTTATTGTTGGTTTATAACTTCCCCTCCTGCTTCTTTTTTGTTATTTGGTAAACAGCTTCCTCACTATTTCCAATTGGTTAATACTTCCAGAGGGATAAGACAATAGAGGATGCTTCCTTTTTACAAAAATACCACCCGTATTTCATAATGAAGAATAACTTTTTAAATAACAGATTAATGTTTGTCCTTGCAAAAGTAATATATATTCACTGCACAGATTTATAAAATATACAAGGATGCTGGGTGCAGTGGCTCATGCCTATAATGCGCTTTGGGAGGCCAAGGCAGGTGGATCACTTGAGGTCAGGAGTTTGAGACCAGTCTGGCCAACGTGACAAAACCCTATCTCTACTAAAAATACAAAAGTTAGCCGGGCATGGTGGCCTGTGCCTGTAGTCCCAGCTACTCAGGAGGCTAAGGCTGGAGAATCACTTGAACCCAGGAGGCGGAGGTTACAGTGAGCTGAGATCGTGCCATTGCACTCCAGCCTGGGGGACAAGAGTGAAACTCTGTCTGAAAACAAAACAAAACAAAATTAGCCAGGCGTGGTGGCACACACCTGCAATCACAGCTACTCAGGAGGCTGAGGCAGGAGAATCGCTTGAACCCGGGAGGCAGAGGTTGCAGTGAGCCAAGATGGTGACACTGCACTCCAGCCTGGGTGACAGAGTGAGACTGTCTCAAAAAAAAAAAAAAAAAAAGGAATGAAGTACTGATACATGCCACAACATGGATGAATCTTGAGAACATTATAGTAAGTGAAAGCAAACACAAAGGGCATATAGTGTATGATTTCATTTACATGAAAGTATCCAGAAGAGCCAAATCCTTAGAGACATAAAGTAGATTAGTGGTTGCCTTGGAGGTGTAGGGAATGGGAGGGTTGCAGAGTGATGATAAGGTGTGTGGGGTTTCTTTCTGGGGGCGTGAAAATGATGGCTGCACAGCTCCACAAATGTACTAAATATACCATTGAAATGTACATTCTAAATAGGTGAATTGTATAGTATGTGAATTATATCTCAATGAAGCTGTTAAGAATGATTCACAAACTCTACTCATTCAAAATATGTCAACTCTACTCTGCCAGATGGTGAGAACACGGCCCTGAACAAGACCAATGCCTTTCTTGTCTTCACGGGATTGCTATTCTGGCGAACTTCCTCTGGAACTGTATTCTACATCCTTGCAAAGAAAATACTTGTCTTGAACTTCTGAGCTCCAGTAATCTGCCTGCCTCGATCTCCCTAAGTGCTGGGATTACAGGCGTGAGCCACCATGCCCAGCCATTACTTATTTGTTTATTTACTTAGAGAAGAGTTTCACTCTGTTGCCCAGGCTGGAGTGCAGAGGCACAATCTCGGCTCACTGCAACCTCTGCCTCCTGGGTTCGAGTGATTCTTATGCCTCAGCCTGCCAATGTAGCTAGAATTATAGGCACAGGCTACCATGCCCAGCTAATTTTTGTAATTTTAGTAGAGATGGGTTTTCGCCATGTTGGCCAGGCTGGTCTAGAATGCCTGAACTCAAGTGATCCGTCCGCCTCAGGATTACAGGCGTGAGCCACTGCGCCCGGCCTAATTGACATTTCTTGAAGAATAGCAGTCTTCAGGTGATTGAACAAAGCCTGCCTATTCAGAGTCTGCATTTTAACAAGATCCCCAGGTAATGTCATTCACCTGGTACATTTCTTTTTTAAAAACTTTTTTCTTGTTGTTGTTTTTAGAGACAGGACTCATTATATTGCCCACGCTGGCCTCGAACTTCTGGGCTCAAGAGATCTTTCCCACTCAGCCTCCAGAGTAGCAGGCGTGCACCATCATGCCTGGCTCATTCAAATTTGGGAAGCACAGATCCCAGAGGTCAACCTTTTATCCAAAGGAGAAACCCTGTGTGATTTCAGTTGTCAAACTTTCTGTCAACTCTCTATGCAAAGCACAAACCCCATCTGTACCATCCCTATGTATCAGGAACAGGCTGGGAAGTGACAATTGAATTCTGTTAGAATTGTCTCACCTATCAGGACTCACTGTGTGGAGAGCCCACCTGTCCACTTGTGTGTGTCTCACCTTTACTTTATTTTTATTTTTTATTTTTGAGATGGGGTCTCACTCTGTCACCCAAGCTAGAGTGCAGTGGCGCAATTTCAGCTCACTGCAACCTCTGGCTCCTGGGTTCAAGCTATTCTCATGCCTCCCAGGTAGCTGGGATTACAGGAGCCAGCCACCTTGCCAGGCTACTTTTTGTATTTTTAGTAGAGACGTGATTTCACCATGTTGGCCAGGCTGGTCTTAAACTCCTGACCTCAAGTGATCCACCCACCTCAGCCTCTCAAAGTGCTGGGATTACAGGCGTGAGCCACTGCATCAAGACTATTTTATTTTTATTTTTGAGACAAGGCCTTGCTCTGTCACCCAGGCTGGAGTGCAGTGCCATGAACATAGCCCACTGCAGCGTCCATCTCCCTGGCTGAAATGATCCTCCCATTTCAGCCTCCCAAGTAGCTAGAACTACAGGCGCACACCGCCATGCCTGGCTTTTTTTGTTTTGTTTTTTTTTTAATTTTTAGTAGAGATAAGGGCTTTCTATGTTGCCCAGGCTGGTCTCGATCTCCTGAGCTCAAGGAATTCTCCCGCCTCGGCCTCCTTTGGGATTGCAAGCATGAGCCACTGCGCCTGGCCATTTCACCTTTAGACACCCTTTTCCTTATTTCCAGGTAAAGTCAGCTTCCTTTTGGCAGTGCCTCTGTATTTGTTTTCTGCTGCTGCCTGACAAATCACCACAAACTTAGCAGCTTAAAATGACACACATCAGCCAGGTGTGGTGGCTCACACCTGTAATCCCAGTGCTTTAGGAGACCGAGGCAGGTGGATCACCTGAGGTCAGGAGTTCGAGACCAGCCTGGCCAACATGGTGAAACCCCGTCTCTACTAAAAATACAAAAAAAAAATTAGCCAGGTGTGGTGGTGGGCACCTGTAATCACAGCTACTTGGGAAGCTGAGGTAGGAGAATCGTTTGAACCCAGGAGGGAAAGGTTGCAGTGAGCCAAGATCACGCCATTGCACTCCAACCTAGGCCACACGAGCGAAACTCCATCTCAAAACAAACAAAGAAACGACACACACGTTATCTCAGTTTCCCTGGGTCAGGCGTCTTGGAACGGGTTACCTGGGTCCTTGGCTCAGGGTCTCACAAGGCTGCCATCAGGGTGTTGGCTGGGGCTGTCTGAGGCTTCAGGCCTCTTCCAAGTGCATTCAGGAAGTTGACAGAACTTAGTTCCTGCAGTTGCAGGTCTCGGGACCTCAGCTCCTGGAGGCACCTGCAACTCCCTGCCATGTGGCCCCCCAAGGGCAGGCCATAGCATGAATGCTCCCTTTCTTCCAGGCCAGCAAAGGCCTGTTTCTCTGCCTTCCTCCACCTCTAAACCCTCTTTTATGGGCTTGCCTGATTAGGTTAGACCCACCCAGGATGATCTTTTGTTTGTTTGTTTGTTTGTTTTTGAGACAGTCTCGCTCTGTCGCCCAGGCTGGAGTGCAGTCGCGTGATCTTGGCTCACTACAAGCTCTGCCTCCTGGGTTCACGGCATTCTCCTGCCTCAGCCTCCCGAGTAGCTGGGACTACAGGCGCCCGCCACCACGCCCGGCTAATTTTGTTTTGTATTTTTTAGTAGAGACGGGGTTTCACAGTGTTAGCCAGGAAGGCCTCGATCTCCTGACCTCGTGATCCGCCCACCTTGGCCTCCCAAAGTGCTGGGATTTCAGGCATGAGCCACCAAGCCCGGCCTGTTTTGTTTTGTTTTGAGACAGAGTCTCACCATGTCACCCAGGCTGGAGTGCAGTGGTGCAATTATGGTTCACTGCAGCCTCGACCTCCTGGGCTCAAGCAGTCCTCCCACCTCAGCCTCTCAAGTAGCTGGGATTACAGGCATGCACCACCACACCCAGCTAATTGTTGTATTTTTTGTAGAGACACGGTTTCACCATGTTTCCCAGGCTGGTCTTGAACTCCTGAACTCAAGTGATCCTCCTGTCTGCCTCTCAAAGTGCTGGGATTACAGGTATGAGCCACTGCACCCAGCCATAATCTCCCTTTTGAGTAACTCAAAATAAGCTTGTCAGGAATCTAATCTCAGGAGTGTATCCCACGTATCCACTGATCCAGCCCACCCCAGAGGGGAGGGTGTTATACAGGGCATGTCCACCAAGGGGCAGGAATCTTGAGGGCCATTTTGGAATCCCACTTCCCTCAGCCCCTGTGTAGCACAGCACCAAGGGATGCCACTCAGATGGTCATCTATGCGAGTGGTGCGGCGACCAGCCTGCACAGCCACGCCAATGGTGCTTCTACGGCTTTTGTCTCTCTGGATCAGTTGGACTTCTTTCCTTAGAAGCCTCATAGAATTCACTGAATTGTTTTTCCTCATGATCTTCCTTCAGATCATTCAAGCTTTCTCCAGGCAAAACAGCTCCAGCTTCTTCAAACTGGCACCACATGACATGACTTTAGTTTTAATTTTTCTCTTTTTAAAGTTTTTTAAAGTAATAGAGACAAGGTCTCACTATATTGAGCAGGCTGGTCTTGAACTCCCGAGCTCAAGTGATCCTCCTGCCTTAGCTGCCCAAAGCGCTAGGAGTACAGGCGTGAGCCACCGTGCCCAGCCAACATGAAATGACTTCATATTCAGTTTCTCAACAGACCCAGATGCACAGTTGGTGATGATAAAATAAAAACTTCAACTGAATTAAATTTAAGCTAGTTTAATTGAGCAATTAACAATTTGTGAATCGGGAGCCTCTCAAGCCTGAGTAGGCTCAGAGACTCCAGCACAACCACATGGTGGAATATTTATGGACAGAAAAAGGAAAGTGACTTATAGAAAACGGAAGTGGCGGCCAGGAGTGGTGGTTCACTCTTGTAATCCCAGCACTTTGGGAGGCAGATGGATAACTTGAGGCCAGAAGTTTGGGACCAGCCTGGCCAACACTGTGAAACCCCTGTCTCTACTGAAAATTAGCCGGGTGTGGTGGTGCATGCCTGTAATCTCAACTATTCAGGAGACTGAGGCATGACAATCACTTGAACCCAGGAGGCGGAGGTTGCAGTGGGCCGAGATTGCACCACTGCACTCCAGCTTCGGTGACAGAGCAAGACCCTGTCTCAAAAAAAAAAAAAAAAAAAAAAAACCGAAGAGAAAAAAGAAAATGGAAGTGAGGTACAGAAACAACCAGATTGGTTACAGCTCAGCGTTTGCCTTATTTGAACATGGTTCAAACAGTTGACGACATTTGATTGGCCAGAGATGGAGTCTCTCTGTGTCACCCAGGCTGGAGTGCAGTGGCATGATCTTGGCTCATTGCAAGCTCCGCCTTGCGGGTTCAAGCAATTCTCCTGCCTCAGCCTCCCAGGTAGTTGGGACTACAGGCGTGTACCACCACGCCTGGCTATTTTTTTTTTTTTTTTTTTTTTAGTAGAGACGGGGTTTCACCGTGTTAGCCAGGATGGTCTCGATCTCCTGACCTTGTGATCCACCCGCCTCGGCCTCCCAAAGTGCTGGGATTACAAGCGTGAGCCACCGCGCCCAGCCTTGTTTTGTTTTGTTTTGTCTGAGATGGAGGCTCACTCTATCACCAGGCTGGAGTGCAGTGCCTTGATCTCGGCTCACAGCAACCTCCTCCTCCTGGATTCAAGCGATTCTCGTGCCTTGGCCTCCCGGGTAGCTGGGACTACAGGCGCCCGCCACCAGGCCCAGCTAATTTTTGTATTTTTAGTAGAGATGGAGTTTCACCATGTTGGCCAGGCTGGTCTCAAACTCCTGACCTCAAGTGATACTCCTGCCTCGGCCTCCTAAAGTACTGAGATTACAGGCGTGATCCACCATGCCCAGGCAACATCTCCATTTACTCACCATGTACAGAGAAACCTTTAAGCGGAACTTAAAATATGTCAGGAGGCAGCTTTAGGCTAATCTTGATTTAACAATGGCAAATACTTTGCCTGGCAGTGTCACCTGCTCTCTTGTTTATCTGGCCATCCTCTTTGCCCTTCCTTGAAAACATCCTAGTTTGTCAAAATTTCACTTAAAATGTAGTATTTATTGAGTGTTTACTCTTTGCCAGACACTGTTTGAAGCAGTGTACATAATGAGATTGTTCTTATTGAATTTTTTTTTTTTTTTTTTGAGACAGGGTCTTGCTCTGTCACCTGGGCTGGAGTGCAGTGGCATGATCTCCGCTCACTTCAACCTCTGCCTCCTAGGTTCAAGCAGTTCTCAGGCCTCAGTCTCCTGAGTAGCTGAGATTACAGGTGCCTGCCACCATGCTTGGCTAATTTTTGTATTTTTAGAAGAGACAGGGTTTCTCCATGTCGCCCAGGCTGGTCTCAAACTCCTGGCCTCAAGTGATCCACCTGCCTCAGTCTCCCAAAGTGCTAGGATTACAGGTGTGAGCCACCATGCCTAGCCTCGTTGAATCTTTTTAGCAACCTTTTGAGTTGTATCATGCCATTCTATTGGAGAGGAAAGTCAGGCACAAAGCAGTGAAGTAACTCCACTGAGATCACACAGTCATTCTGTGTGGGGAGCCAGAATTCGAACCCAGGCAGTTTGAGTCTAGGACCTGTGTAGTTAGCCCTATGCAATGCTCCCGCCCGAAGCCACTCTCTGTACCCAGAAGGGGCTGTCCCAGAGCCGGGGTCATTCTTTCTTGGCCCTCTGTTTTGCATTCGGCGTTCTTCTAAGTAAACATCCTCATTCCCATTTGCTTTATATCAGCTATATTATTTCATTGCCTTAAATTGAACTCAGAGTCCCTTTAAAAGATCTGTGTTTGTCACATGAACTGCTGAAAACAAGATTTCCCACATCCTCATTAAGGTAAATGCATTAAAGAAATTTTTTTTTTTTTTTTTTTTTTTTTTTGCTAAATTTTGTAATGTGGTTGCTTTTGGCCACTGTTACAACCAGAGGCCTGGCTCAGCTTTTTATGTTATTGGTATGACTGCAGAGTTCATATAGAGCAGCATCTCATTTACAAAGAACACAGCCATGCCATGGACTCCAAAGATGGAAAAGTCCTTTGAGGCTGGGCATGGTGGGTCATGCCTATAATCCCAACACTTTGGGAGGCTGCGGTGAGAGAATGGCTTGAGCTCAGGAGTTCGAGCCCAGCCTGGGCAACATGGTGAAACCCCATTTCTACAAAAATTAGCTGGACATGGTGGTGTGCGCCTGTAGTCCCAGCTACCTGGGAGGTGGAAGGATTGGTTGAGTCCAGGAGGTCAAGGCTGCAGTCAGCCGAAATCAGTGCTACTGCACTCCAGTCTGGGCCAAAGAGACTGAGACCCTGTCAAGGCATGAAAAGAAAAGTCCGGGTGTGGTGGCTCACACCTGTAATCCCAGCACTTTGGGAGGCCAAGGTGTGTGGATTGCCTGAGCTCAGGAGTTCTAGACCACCCTGGGCAACACGGTGAAACCCTGTCTCTACTAAAATACAAAAAAAGTTAGCCGGACTTGGTGGTGTGCGCCTGTAGTCCTAGCTATTTGGGAGGCTGAGGCAGGAGAATCACTTGAATGTAGGAGGCAGAGGTTGTGGTGAGCCGAGATTGTGCCATTGCACTCCAGCCTGGGTGAAAGAGTGACTCCATCTTACAAAAAATAAATAAATAAAGAAAAGAAAGGAAAGGGAGAGAGGAAAGAGGGGCAGAGAGAGAGAGAAGAGGAAAAAGAGGAGAAAGAAAGAGAAAGAAGGAAACAGAGAGAGAAGGAAAGAAAGAGAAAGGAAGAAAAGAGAGAAAGAAAGAAGTCTTTAGAATTTTAATGAAAGGCCGGGTGTCGTGGCTCATGCCTGTAATCCCAGCACTTTGGGTGGCTGTGGTGGGAGGATGGCTTGAGCTTAGGAGTTCGGGACCAGCCTGGGCAACATGGCGAAACCCCGTTTCTACAAAAATTACCTGGGCATGGTGGTACGTGCCTGTAGTCCCAGCTACCTGGGATGCTGAGATGGGAAGATGGGTTGAGCCCAGGAGGTCCAGGCGGCAGTGAACCGAGATCAGTGTCACTGCACTCCAGCCTGGGCCACAGAGTGAGACCCTGTCAAGGCAAGAAAGGCAAGGCAGAGAGGAAGGAAAGAAGGGAGTGAGGGAGGGAGGGAGGGAGGGAGGGAAGGAAGGAAGGAAGGAAGGGAGGGAGAAAGAGAGGGAAGGAAGGGGAGAGAAAGGGAGAAAGAAAAGAGAGAAAGAAATAAGTCCTTAGAATCTTAATGAAAGGCTGGTTGCGGTGGCTCATGCCTGTAATCCCAGCACTTTGGGAGGCCTAGGTGGGTGGATCACATGAAGTCAGGAGTTTGAAACCAGCCTGGCCAACATGGTGAAACCTCGTCTTATTTAAAAAAAAAAAAAAAAAAAAAAAGAATCTTAATGAAAGAAGAGAGAAAGAAGTTCTTAGAATCTCAGTGAACAAAAACACAAGTTTCTGAAACAAGAAAACAAATGTCTCATATAGTCCAAAGAATACGGTTTTTACTAGGGTATTTAGCAGTTTTCTAGCAGATTCTGATCTATCTCTATGTGATATAATAGGTGCAAAGCTCAACCGCTCCACTTCACGGTTATGTGTGAGGGCCTCATTTTCTCCAGCTGTGGGAATGGAAAACAAGTCAATTCTTTTTTTATAATGTTGAAATCCAGGAAACGCCAAAACCATTAGCTTTCTTTCCCATCAGTTTGGTAGAAATTCACTGAGGTGAAGAGACGGGGAGTTATTTAAGGCTTCTCTTTAGCTCAATTAAGGTGAATATCCACACATTTTTCTGAGAAATATGATTAGATAAGAGGATGCTGCCCCAGCTCCCCTGGGACTTGTATGTACTTTGTATTAGCCTTCTACACTCCAAAGAGTTCTAATTCTGAAACACATCTGGCCCCAGCGGTCTTGGATGAGGAGTAACACCTGTAACACCCAGAGGTGGCTGAGAGCAGTGAATGAGAATCCATGGACAGCACTGAAACTCACACCTCGGGGGACCTCTAATGTCCCTGCATCAGGCCAGTAGTTTCCGCCACTTACTGTTTAGATAGAGGCAGAGAAAACAAGTAGGGACACAATTTCATTAACTGGAAGGGAGAACATTCCTTCGACCTCCAACTAAGTCACTCTCCTCTCTCTTCTCAAGGCCAGGGAAGCTCTGCCGTGAGGCTAAACGCGACACTCAGGGAGCATTTGGAAACTTGCTCTGTGGCCTCTTGCCCCTAAAGCTGCAAGACCCTTTATGTGGCTCTGTTGTGAAAGGGAAAGGAGTGGAGAGAAACTGCTCAAATGACTGCAGAGACGTAGAAGCTTTCCTTATCAGGGAGAGAATGGGAAGCTGTGATTGCTGTGTCCTGTTACTGTAGTGAACATTTCAAAATTATGACATAAAAATAGTTTTTGTTTGTTCTTTTGAGATGGCGGTCTCGCTCTGTCACCCAGGATGGAGTGCAGTGGTGTGATCACAGCTCTCTGTAGCCTCAATGTCCCAGGCTCAAGTGATCCTCCTGCCTCAGCCTCCTGAGTAGCTGGAACTACAGGTACATGACACCATACCTGGCTAATTTTTGTAATTTTTGCAGAGATGGAGTTTCACCATGTTGCCCAGGCTGGTCTCGAACTCTTGAGCTCAAGTGACCCACCCGCTTTGGGTGGCCAAAAATGTTTATTTATTCATGTATTTATTTTTGAGACGAAGTCTCGCTCTTGTCCCCCAGGCTGGAGTGCAATGGCGCGATCTCGGCTTACTGCAACCTCCACCTCCCTAGTTTAAGCAATTCTCCTGCCTCAGCCTCCCAAGTAGCTGGGATTACAGGTGCCTGCCACCACATCCGGCAAATTTTTGCATTTTGATTTTTAGTAGAGATGGGATTTCACCCTGTTGGCCAGGCTGGTCTTGAACTCCTGATCTCAGGCAATCCGCCCACCTCAGCCTCCCAAAGTGCTGGGATTACAGGTGTGAGCCACCGTGCCTGGCCCCAAAATATTTTTTTTTTTTTTTTTTTTTTTTTTTTTTTTTTTGAGACGGAGTCTCGCTCTGTCGCCCAGGCTGGAGTGCAGTGGCCAGATCTCAGCTCACTGCAAGCTCCGCCTCCCGGGTTTACGCCATTCTCCTGCCTCAGCCTCCAGAGTAGCTGGGACTACAGGCGCCCACCACCTCGCCCGGCTAGTTTTTTGTATTTTTTTTTAGTAGATACGGGGTTTCACCGTGTTAGCCAGGATGGTCTCGATCTTCTGACCTCGTGATCCGCCCGTCTCAGCCTCCCAAAGTGCTGGGATTACAGGCTTGAGCCACCGCGCCCGGCCAATATTTTTTAATATCTGGGTTTTTATTGTTGTTGGTGGTGTTGGGTGTTTGTTTGTTTGTTTGTTTGAGACAGCATCTTACTCTCTTGACCAGACTGGAGAGCAGTGGCACGATCTCGGCTCAGCACAACCTCTGCCTCTGGGTTCAAGCAATTCTCCTGCCTCAGCCTCCCGAGTAGCTGGGATTACAGGAGCAAGTACCACCAAGCCCGGCTAATTTTTGTATTTTTACTGGAGACGGGGTTTCACCATGTTGGCCGGGCTGGTCTCGAATTCTTGACCTCAAGCAATCCACCCACCTCAGCCTCCCAAAGTGCTGGGATTACAGGCATGAGGCACCGTGCCCGGCCAATACCTGGTTTTTCACTATGCTTCTATGAAGATGGGTTGTTCTTGAAATTATTTCACTAGTGGGGAAACACACTAAGTAGGAGAGCAACTTCACATTTTATTTATTTTTTCCAGAGAGAGGTGCCCAGGCTGGTCTCGAAACCTGGTCCCAAGCAATTCTCCCTACCTCAGCCTCCCACAGTGTTGGGATTACAGGCGTGAGCCACCGCCTGTCACGTGTTCTTCGACTGAGGGCATCGTCGCAGGACCTACTTGCCTCACAGGGTGTGGTGAGAATCCAGTGAGGGCATCAATGTAAAGAGCTTAGAACAGTGCCAGGCACATAGCAAGGGCTCAGGACACATTAGCAACGAATATGGTTTTAGAGATCAGGGTCCCAGACAAAGCTATGCCAGCGCCGAAACAGTGTAGATCGGAATCACCTAGGGGCATCTTTTAAAACCATCAAAGCCGAGGCTACACCCCAGACCAATAAAGTCACAGCCTCTGGGGGTGGGGTCTAGGCATCAGTATTTTCTGGAAGTTTCCCAGGAGTTTTCAATGTGAAGCCACGTTTGGGAACTGTCTGGTCTAGAACTTTGTGTGCCTGAGGCCTGTGCTGGGAGAACTGACTTTGAAAAGACACAGATAGGCAGTCATTTTGCAGCTAGAGGTGAAGCAGATGGGGTTGGGGCAGAAAGGTGTGAGACATGGGACCCAGCGGGGGACTACAGCTCCCAGGGGCCTTCGGGCCTGGCAACCACTGGCACCCCCACCTCCCTAGGCCGGGTTGGAGCCACTGTCTGCACCCGAGGAGGCCTCCCGAGCAGGAGGCGGGAGCAGCACTCTGAGCCCGGCTTGGGCACCAGAGGGAGCTCGTGGGGACGCGCCACGGCTCCATCCCTGCAGCTGGTTCAAACTGGTTTGGGCAGGGTGCGGCCTGGGCGGGCTGCATTCCAGGCCTCAGGCTCACGGCTGTCCGGGGCCTCCCCAAGGGCTGCGGACCTAGGGCAGGGAGCAGCAAGGGCAGGACCCCCGGGCAGGAGCCCAGCACCCTGAGAGGCTGGGGAGATGTTTAAAAACCCAATCCTCTTTGTGTAAAATCATTTACTTGACCTCCCACGGGGGTCCCTGACTAAGGCTGACAGCGCGGCTGAGCCCCTGGATAGCGTTATTCCCAGACATTAGTGTGCATTAGAATCAATGCAGACCTTCTTAAATGCAGAGGCCCAGTGCCCCCTCTCACCAAAGATCCTGATTCAGAACATCTGGGGTGGCCTTGTGGGCATCCATATTTTTAGCAAAGTATTTCTTTTTTTATATATACTTTAAGTTCTAGGGTACATGGGTACAACATGCAGGTTTGTTACATACGTATACATGTGCCATGTTGGTGTGCTGCACCCATTAACTCGTCATTTACATCAGGTATATCTCCTAATGCTATCCCTCCCCCCTCCCTTAGCAAAATATTTCTAAGCTACAATCACACATTCAGAAAAAAAGGTTAGAAACAAAATGACTGTCAACCAGCCAACCTGGCCCAGGGTATGACTCGCTGGGACACTTGTGAAGGATGCAGAGACCCCTTCCCCAGACCTCCTCTCTCCCCAGGGAAGAAGATGTGGGCAATTAGCACTTTCAGTTAATATCCCAGGCTTTTTTTTTTTTTTTTTTTTGATAAAGGTAATTTTCTTTTCATTTTTTATTTTATTTTTTGAGACAGAGCCTGGCTGTGTCACCCAGGCTACAGTGCAGTGAAGTGATCTCGGCTCACTGCAGCCTTGACCTCTGGGCTCAGGTAGTCCTCTCATCTCAGCCTCCCAAGTAGCTGGGACCACAGGTGTGTGCCACCACTCCTAGCTAAGTTTTGTGTTTTTTGTAGATACAGGAGTTTCGCCATGTTGGCCAGGCTGGTCTCAAACTCCTGGCCTCAAGATCTGCCCGCCTTGGCCTCCTACTCCCAAAGTGCTGGGATTATAGGCGTGAGCCACCATGCCAGGCTGGCTTTTTTTTTTTTATGAGTCATTTTAGACATTCACACAGTTTTGATATTGTTACAAACAGCAGCCGAAGAAATAAAACGTTCCAAATATTGAAAATCCCTCTCAGCGGAACACCTGAGGTCAGGAGTTCAAGACCCACCTTGCCAACATGGCAAAAATCCATCTCTCCTAAAAATACAAAAAATTAGGTGTAGCCGGGTGTGGTGGCTCACGCCTGTAATCCCAGCACTTTGGGAGGCCAAGGCGGGCAGATCACCTGAGGTCGAGACTTCGAGACCAGCCTGGCCAAGATGGTGAAACCCCGTTTCTATGAAAAATACAAAAATTAGCCGGGCGTGGTGGTGGGTGCCTGTAATTCCACCTACTCGGGAGGCTGAGGCAGGAGAATCACTTGAACCCGGGAGGAGGAGGTTGCAGTGAGCCGAGATCATGCCACTGCACTCCAGCCTGGGCTACAGAGACTCCGTCTCAAAAAAAAAAAAAAAAAAAAAAAAAAATAGGCATAGTGGCATGTGCTTGTAATCCCAGCTACTTAGGAGGCTGAGGCAGGAGGACCACTGGAGCCCGAAAGGCAGCTGTTTCAGTGAGCTGAGATCGTGCCACTGCACATCAGCCTGGGCAACAGAGCGAGACTCTGTCTCAAAATTAAAAAAAAAAAATTAAATCCCTCTTGGACTGGGCGCGGTGCCTCACTCCTGTAATCCCAGCTCTTTGGGAGGCTGAGCCTGGTGGGTCACTTGAAACCAGGAGTTTGAGACTGGCCGGGCCAACATGTTGAATCCCCATCTCTACTAAAAATACAAAAATTGGCTGGGCTTGGTGTTGCTTGTGCCTGTAATCCCAGTTGCTCGGGAGGCTGAGGCAGGAGAATTGCTTGAACCCGGGAGATGGAGGTTGCAGTGAGCCGAGATTGTGCCACTGCACTCCAGCCTGGGCGGCAGAGTGAGTCTCTGTCTCAAAAAAAAAAAAAAAAGAAGAAGAAGAAAAGAAAAAGAAATCTCTCCCATACCCCTCCCCAGTGTCTTCTCCCCTGCCCTAAAGTAACCACTTTTGGAACATGGGGTGCATCGTTTCCATGCACAGCTTTGTACTTTTGCTCCATCTGTCGGTGTCCATAAACAATCTATAGTGTGGTTCTGCATGTTTTAAAAACTGTGCTAATGGCACAGTGCCCTACAGAGCCTTCTGCAACACGGCTTTCCTTCCTTAGCTTTATGTTTCTGAGATTTATCCACCAGGATAAGTTTGCTGTGCTCAGGTCAATTTGGTGATCTGAGGCCAGTCCTGGACTCTTTGTGGGAGATGCCCAGCCAGCAGGCAAGGGCGAAGAGGGTCTAAGACCGGCTCCCAGGGGATGGCGAGGAGGGCTCAGAGCATCAGGGAAATCATGACAACGACGAATGGCCAAGTGTGGGCTCAGTGAGTTCCTATAAAACCCTTAAGCACTTGGGGCCCAAGTCTTTGCCAAGAATTTTCCAGAAAATGACTGGCCTGAAGGCCTGGATATTTGGATAGGGAGAACTTAGCAGTGGGCAGATTTGGAAGTGGGAATTGTGATGTACTACACAAAAGGCAGATCAAATATGTGTTGTTTAGGCCCCTACCTAAGGTGGCCAACTACAATATAAATTCAGACTTAATGGAGAGGAAGGTGTGGGACGCCCTGTATATTTATTTGCACCCTTGATACCAGCCCCCTCTTTTTTTTGAAAAAAACAAAAGACAGGGTTTCACTGTGTCACGCAGGCTGGAGTGCAGTGGTGCGATCATAGCTCGCTGTATCCAAGAACTCCTGGCCTCAAACAATCCTCCTGCATCTGCCTCCCCAGTAGTTAGGACTACAGTTGTGCACCACCACACCCTGTAATTTTAAGTATTTTTTCTTTTTCCTTTTTTTTTTTTTAAGGCGATTTAACATTTAAAGAAAAGTCAGCAGGCCGGGGGTGGTGGCTCACGCCTGTAATCCCAGCACTTTGGGAGGCTGAGGCGGGTGGCTCATGTGAGGTCAAGAGTTCGAGACCAGCCTGGCCAACATGGCGAAACCCCGTCTCTACTAAAAAATACAAAAATTAGCCGGGCATGGTGACCGGGGCCTGTAATCCCAGCTACTCGGGAGGCTGAGGGAGGGGGAGAATTGCTTGAACCCAGGAGGTGGAGGTTGCAGTGAGCCGAAATCGCGCACTCCAGCCTGGGCGACAGAGCGAGTCTGTCTCCAAAAAAAAAAAAAAAAAAAAAAAAAAAAAAAATTAATTAGAAATAAAAAAGTCATCAAACGAAAAATTTAAACTTCAGCCCTTTCTTAAACACCTATTTGCCTTTTAGTACTTTCTTCATTAGCACTGCTGGGGTGGGGGATGGGGCGCACCTCGCTCTCTTCAGCCCCAGGGCTGTAAAGGGTCTGTCTAGGCCAGCCTCCGAGAGCGTGGAGGGAGTGGGGGGCGGCTGTCAAATTTAGTGCGCTCAATAGTTTCCTGGTGAAGCTTATTTTAAAAGCTGCACCGAAGAGGAAGACGAGGACCGTCACACTCGGCCTTCCCTCAACTCCAGGACCCTCCGCCCGATGCAAACTAGATGCTTTAGTAGGACGGGAACGGGAGGGGAGCGGGCGGCTTTGGGCTTCCTCTAAGCGCCTCTCTAACCCGGACGCCCGTTAGAATCACCCGGGGAGCTTTAGAAACTACCGATGCCTAAGCCCCACTCCGAAGGATTCCGATTTAATCGGCCTGGTGCGAGGCCTGGCTTCCGGGCTTTTAAAAGCTCCCCGGGGATTCTATTGTACAGCGGGGGCCGGGAGCCCGTACTCTACCGGGATTCCGATGAGGAGGGGTGGCTTGCCCCAATAGCTCTCAAATTTAGCTTTCGGTCAACAATCTGGTTGGAACCACCTACAAAACATCAAAAGATCCTGATACCCGGGTCCCAACCCAGATACGGTGTGGTCTGGACTTGGGAAATTCTAAAAGAGCTCCAGGTGACTGCCATCTGCAAGCGAGTTTGCAAAGCGCTGGTGCCCAGGTGCTGCGGGGGCGGGCGCAGCGCGCGCCGCTCGCCACTGGGTGGCGCTGCCCGCTCGGCCCGGCGTTCCTGGAGCTGAGAGCCGCGACCGCCGGGAGCGCACCTGCCCCGCCTCCGCCAGGCGGGCCGCGGAGCATGCAGCGGACCGGGGGCGGGGCTCGGAGGCCCGGGCGCAACCACGGGCTCCCAGGCAGCCTCCGCCAACCGGACCCCGCCGCCCTCCTGATGCTGCTTGTGAACGCCGACCGGCCGGAGCCCGTGCGCAGCGGAGCGCGCGAGCTCGCGCTCTTCCTGACCCCCGAGCCTGGGGCCGAGGTAGGGGACGGGGCTGCGGAGTTGGAGGAAAGGGTTCTCGCGGTTGGGGGTCCGGGCTCCGGATCCTCGGCTTCCCCGGAGCATCCTCTCGTTCCCGGAATGGGGGACCCGGGGATTCCCCCCTTCCTGAACGGTGGCTTCGGGGCGCCACCCAGAGATGCGCAGCGGGTCGCCCCTGCTCCCTGCTCCGGGCGACACTGGGCCCCGGAGGCCCAGGCTCGCTTTCCCTCCCCACCCAGGTACCCCAGCATCCGCCGGGTCCCAAGGCGCCGCCCTTTGCCAGGCCGGCCCTGGGAGAGGCGGACCCCGGGACCGCCCCTGCCCCGGCTACCTCCGAGCGCGGTGCCCCGGCCGAGCGGCGCCGCAGGCTGCGGCTGTGCGGGGAGTCCTGAGGCAGCGCTGCGCTGCCGCAGCTCGGAGCGAAAACACCACGCCTCTGTCTGCGCTTTCTATTTTAAAAGCACCAAGTGAAAAGCAGATCTAAAACGAGACCTTCTACCTTCCGGCTGGAGGCATCTGTCGACGGTGCTGTGAAAAAGTTATTTACCCGAGTTCACTAGGAGTTATTTACGGCCAGAAATTCAACCCATTCTCTTTTTTACCCGAGTTCACTAGGAGTTATTTACGGCCAGAAATTCAACCCATTCTCTTTTTAAACCACAAAAGCAGTGCAGGAGTATTTAAAATAAAGGCTGTGCACCCCTTTCTCTTTTCTCTCCCATCCCAATTCTAGTTTTCTTAGAAAACCAGCATTAACAGTTTGGTATAAATTATTCCGGACATTTAAAATGCATTTACAAATGTAGATATCGGTATATCTGTATCTGTCTAGGCAGAGCATTGGCTCGCGCCAGTGGTACCAGCATTCTAGGAGGCTGAGGAAGGAGGATTGCTTGGGATGGGGATGGGGGACGGGGAAGACGGAGGCTGCAGTGAGGCTTGATCATGCCACTGCACTCCAGCCTGGGCGACAGAGTGAGACATGTAAAAAAAAAAAAAAAAAAAAAAAAATCTATTTCGCCAGGCGTGGTGGCTCACGCCTGTAATCCCAGCACTATTGGGAGGCCGAGGCGGGTGGATCACCTGAGGTCTGGAGTTCGAGACCCGTCTGACCAACATGGCGAAATCCCGTCTCTCCTAAAAATACAAAAATTAGCCGGGCGTGTAATCCCAGCTACTTGGGAGGCTGAGGCAGGAGAATCGCTTGAACCTGGGAGGTGGAGGTTGCAGTGAGCTGAGATCAGCCATTGCACTCCAGCCTGGGCAACAAGAGCAAAACTCCCTCTCAAAAAAAAATAAAAATAAAAATATCTTTCCATATGTATATAATATATATATTTTTTCTATATATATTCTTTCTGTATATATGTATATATTAAAGATATTTTTAACTCCTAGTGAACTCGGAATTATATATATATATATATATATATGTTTTTTCTTTTCTCTTTTTATTTTTCTCCATATATAGGCTGGCGTGCAGTGACACGATCTCGGCTCACTGCAATCTCCGCCTCCCAAGTTCAAGTGATTCTCCTGCCTCAGCCTCCAGAGTAGCTGGGACTACAGGCACATGCCACCATACGCATCTACTTTTTGTATTTTTAGTAGAGACAGGGTTTCACCATGTTGGCCAGGATGGTATCTATCTCTTGACCTTGTGATCCGCCTGCCTCAGCCTCCCAAAGTGCTGGAATGACAGGTGTGAGCCACCACGCCCGGCCATCTCCACATATTTTTAAAATATTTTTTGAACAGAAGTTTTTCGTTTTTTAGGTGTTTTTTTTTTTTTTTTTTTTTTTTTTTTTGAGACAGGGTTTCATTTTGTCACTCAGGCTGGAGTGCAGTGACAATCGTAGCTCAACGCAGCCTCAACCTTCTGGGCTCAAGTGATCCTCCCACCTCAGCCTCCCACATAGCCAGGACCACAGGTGTGTACCACCATGTCAGGTTAACTTTTAAAACAAAGTTCTTTTATGGAGACAAGATCTCACTATGTTGCCCAGGTCTTGAACTCCTGGGTCCAAGAGATCCTCTGGCCTCAGCCTCCCAAAGTGCTGGGATTATAAGCGTGTGATACCATGCCTGGCCCATCCATCTATATTTGTTTTAAATGAAACCTCACATGCTGCTGTAATACTGTCCTGCAACTTGCTTTTCTTTACTCAAAATAGCATGGGCAAATGGGTGGGGACTACTAATGGGAAGGTATGGAGCTTCGTTTTGGTGTGGTGAACATGTTCTGGATGTTAGATAGTTGTGATGGTTGCACAAATTTGTGAATATACTGAAAACTGCTGAATTGTACACATTAAAAGGGTGAATTTTGTGGTTTGTGAATTATATCTCAATTTTAAAAATAGCATGGAGGCAGGGCACAGTGGCTTATGCCTGTAATTCCAGCGACTTGGGAAGCTGAAGTGGGAGGATCACTTGAGACCAGGAATTCAAGACCAGTCTGGGCAACACAGGGAAACCCGTCTCTACAAAAATGTTAAAAGATAAAAAAAAAATAAAAATTAAAATTAAAAATAACATGAGCATGTATCCATAAACACTGTCCAACAGAAATATAATTGGAGCTACAAATGTGAGCCACCTATGCAATTTTTTTTTTTGAGACAGAGTTTCGCTCTTGTTGCCCAGGCTGGAATGCAATGGTACGATCTAGGCTCACCGCAACCTCTGCCTCCCGGGTTCAAGTGATTCTCCTGTCTCAGCCTCCTGAGAAGCTGGGATTAGAGGCATGCACTACCATGCCCAGCTAATTTTTGTATTTTTAGTAGAGACAGGGTTTCTCCATGTTGGTCAAGGTGATCTCGAACTCCTGGCCTCAGGTGATTTGCCCGCCTCGGCCTCCCGAAGTGCTGGGATTACAGGTGTGAGCAACTGTGCCTGGCCACCTATGCAAGTTTTAGTGTTCCAGGAGCTACATGAAAAAGAAACAGGTAGCCAGGCACCATGGCTCACGTCTGTAATTCCAGCATTTTCAGAGGCCAGCGCAGGCAGATCACTTGAGGCCAGGAGTTTGAGACCAGCCTGGCCAACACGGTGGAACCCAGTCTCTACTAAAAATACAAAAATTAGCCAGATGTGGTGGCATATACCTGTAATCCCAGCTACTTGGGAGGCTGAGTCACGAGAACTGCTTGAACCTGGGAGGCGGAGGTTGCAGTGAGCCGAGATCATGCCACTGCACTCCAGCCTGGGCGATAGAGTGGGACTGTCTCAAAAAAAAAAAAAAAAAAATGCCAGGCATGGTGGCTCACACCTGTAATCCCAGCACCTTGGGAGGCCAAGACGGGTGGATCACCTGAGGTCGGGAATTTGAGACCAGCCTGACCAACATGGAGAAACCCCGTCTCTACTAAAAATATAAAATTAGCTGGGTATGGTGGCACATGCCCGTAATCCCAGCTACTTGGGAGGCTGAGTCATGAGAATCGCTTGAACCTGGGAGGTGGAGGTTGCAGTGGGCCGAGATTGTGCCATTACACTCAAGCCTGGGCGACAAGAGGGAAACTCCATCTCAAAAAAAACAAAACAAAACAACAACAAAAGCCAAAAGAGTAACAAGAAAAGAAACAGGTGAAAGTAATTTTAATATATTTAAAATAACAGTATATCTGGGCCAGGTGCAGTGGCTCACACTTGTAGTCCCAGCACTTTGGGAGGCCAAGACTGGAAGATCCCTTGAGCCCAAGGAGTTTGAGACCAGCCTGGGCAACATAGTGAGGGCCCCATCTCTAGTTAATAAAAAAATAAAAATATATCCAGGCCGGGCGCAGTGGCTCACGCCTGTAATCCCAACACCCCAGCACTTTGGGAGGCCGAGGCAGGCGGATCACGAGGTTAGGAGATTGAGACCATCTTGGCTAACATGGTGAAACCCTGTCTCTACTAAGAATACAAAAAATTAGCCGGGTGTGGTGGCGGGCACCTGTAGTCCCAGCTACTTGGGAGGCTGAGGCAGGAGAATGGCGTGAACCTGGGAAGTGGAGCTTGCAGTGAGCCAAGATCGTGCCACTGCACTCCAGCCTGGGTGACAGAGCAAGACTCCATCTCAAAAAAAAATATATATATATCTCTCTCTCTCTCTCTCTCTCTCTCTCTCTCTCTCCAAAATATTTCAACATGTGATCAACAGTAAAAAGTAAATGAAATTTTACATTCTGTTCCTTGTCCTGAGTTTTCAAAATCAGGGTTTTGATACTGAACTGTCAGTCCATCTCAGCTTGGACTGACCACATTTGAAGTGTTCAGTAGTCCCGTGAGACATGTGGCTGCCATGTTGGAGAGCCTAGGTCTCTGTCACCCTCTGGCTTTCTAGTGTCCCACGATGAAACAGTAATTGCTCCCATTCCTGAGCACATCCTGTGTGGCACCAGTTTGCCAAACTCTGTTCATGGCTTATGTCATTGTGTCATGGCAGTGACCCGGTGACTGGGATGGTGTTATGTTGATTTTATAGCTCAGCAAACAGAGGCTCTCACAGCATAAATGACGTTGTGTGGATGGACCGTAATTTATGAATTATTCATAAATGGTTCAGGGCTGCTGCGTTTTGCCAGGCAGGGTCCTGGGGGAGGCTGCACGCTCCCCAAGCATACTTTGGTCTAGTGTCCCAGGGACTCCGGCATAGACATTTAGGTTGTCTGCGACTTTTCACTGCCTTTAGCATCCTGAGTGCATTTCTTATTTCTTCTCTCCCTTACTCTCAGCAGCTTCATGTCATTTTGCCCAGTGGCTAAGCCCCAGCTTCATTTTGTCTCTATTAGGAATAATCTTTAAGAGAAACTGCATGTATTAATTTCATTTTCTCACTCAGGGCTCTCTTTAACTCAGTCACGGGTTTGATTATGCTCATGTGTAAGGGATGTGTAGTAAAGAGCCTCAACTCCCTGTAGCTCCATGCAGCAATAACCCACTTAAAACGCTTGTTGAAGTTTATTTACCAAAAGAAACAGCAACTGCGCCAGAGCACAGTCACGTGCAACCTCCATTTTTAAAGCTTAATTCATTAGCAGATCCTCAGGCTGGAACAGTTTCCAGGTGGGCAGATGAGCAGGAAAAGGGAAACCTGGTTTGCGAACAGGCCTGGACAGCAGCCTCCTCCCACCAGCCTGTCTCCCAGGGGCACTTTTGCCTCGTCCATGGAGCAGTAGAAATCTCAGTCCAGCCAACCCCAGCCTTAGGGGGCCTGGGCCTCCCAGTGAAGTGGGGCCTGCTTCATTCAGCACCTTCAGCCTCAGTATGTGCCAAGTCTTTCCTGGAGCTGGGGACGCCACAGGCAGTTAGACACACAAAGCCCTTCCCCCGTGGCACTGCCAGACAGAACACATAACAAGGCCAGATGCAGTGGCTCACGCCTGTAATCCTAGCACTTTGGGAGGCTGAGGTGGGCAGATCCTTTGTGCCAGGAGTTCGAGACCAGCCTGGGCAATATGGCAGAATCCCATCTCTACAAAAATTAACTGGGCGTGGTGGTATGTGCCCGTGGTCGCAGCTACTAGAGAAGCCGAGGTGGGAAGATCACCTGGGTCCTGGGAGATGGAGGTTGCAGTGAGCTGAGATCGCATCACTGCACTCCAGCCTGGGCAACAGAGGGAGACCCATCTCAAAAAAGAAAACAAAATGAAACTGTAGCAAGACCTCTAAATTGTAATGAATGCTACAAAGCACAGGACATGGGCGGATGTGTGATAGGGCACCTGTGTGTGCAGAGACTCAGGAGGGTGAACAGAAAGTTATTGTCTGGGTGCAGTCATGGAGGTCTTCCCTGAGGCAGCATTGTCTTACGATGAGCCCTGAGCCTGAACAGGAGTTGGCTGGCTAAGGAGAAAAATAGGCAGAAAGAACAGTTCTTGCAAAAAGCCCCGGGATGGGATGCAGGGGGTTTTTGGGGGTGGAGAGAAGAGCAGCTGTGGGAGGCAGAGCAGCAGGAGATAGGGCAAGTGAGGGCACACAAGCTCTGCCTGGACTTCACACTGCTTTCCCCAGATGGAGGAGCTGCTGAGGGGCGGTGCCTTGAGCTGAGTTGGCAGGTGAGTTACTATTTCCCGGGCCTCGGGTTTTCTGTTCAACCAGTTCCCTGCCACCCCGCTTTCTGGTTTGAACTCCCCCCCCCCTTTTTTTTTATTTTGAGACAGAGTCTTGCTCTTGTCACCCAGGCTGGAGTGCAGTGGCGCAATCTCAGCTCACGGCAACCTCCGCCTCCTGGGTTCAAACGATTCTCCTGTGTCAGCCTCCCGAGTAGCTAAGATTACAGGTATGCACCACCACGCCCGGCTAATTTTTGTATTTTTAGTAGAGACAGAGTTACACCATGTTGCCCAGGCTGGTCTGGAACCTCTGACCTCAGGTGATCCACCTGCCTCAGCCTCCCAAAGTGTTAGGATTACAGGCATGAGCCTCCGCACCTGGCGAACTTTTGATTTTTCTATAGTCAGAATGAGAGAAAAGAGAAATATTTCTCCAAACTCTGTACCCGGACAAAAGTAGAAAAATATAAATTAGCCAAAGATGGCCTTCAGTTTCAAAAAAAAAAAATGTAGGAGAGGAGTTTTCTTTGCATAAGCAAAGAATATTACTTCCAACCTGTAAACATGATGCACCCATGGGAAACTTCCTAACATGTCTCATCCTTGTGTGACCTGCTGGTCCCCTTTGGGCATTCAAGTTTGGGATGCTGGATTAGAAGTCTGTGGTGGGGGGCTGGGCATGGTGGCTCACGCCTGTAATTCTAGCACTTTGGGAGGCCAAGATGGGTGGATCACTTGAGGTCAGGAGTTTGAGACCAGGCTGGCCAACATGGTGAAACTCCGTCTCTACTAAAAATACAAAACTAGTTGTGCGTGGTGGCAGGTGCCTGTAATCCCAGCTATTTGGGTGGCTGAGGCAGGAGAATTGCTTGAACCCGAGAAGTAGAGGTTGCAGTGAAACAAGATTGTGCCCCTGCACTCCAGCCTGGGCAACAAGAGTGAGACTCTGTCCAAAAAAAAAAAAAAAAAAAAAAATCTGTTAGGGGGACTCAGGGTATGGTCCACTATCTCAAACATGTAATTCCACTATTTATTCCTTTAATTTTGTTTTGAGATGGGGTCTTGCTATGTTGCCCAGGCTGGTCTTGAATTCCTGGGCTCAAGCAATCTGCCTGCCTCAGCCTCCCAAAGTGCTGGATTACAGGCATGAGCCACCACACCTGGCCAGTTCCTTGAATTGTATGGCAAACCTGCATTGTGCCATTCTGCTGTAGGCACTGGGCGAGACCAGCCAGATAGGCATGGTACCTGGTGTTGCAGGTGGGGAGGAAGATAAGCAGACTAGTGACAAACAGAGTGACTAAATGGTGATAAATGCCATGCAGGAGACACCTGAGGGGTTATAGGGACTGAGGGGAAGGAGGATGGGAAGGACCGGAGGGCAAAGATCTGACAGCAGATGCCCGGCCACAGGGGAAAGGTGAGGGACTGGGAGGTACCTGAGTGGAGGGACTTCAGTGATCACAGGGGCGTTGGGGGAGGTAGGGCCACACCAGGGCCTGGGTCTCCAGGGGAGGAGTCTGAATTCTATTCCAGGGTAATGCATAAAGGACAGGTTCTGATTTGTCAGCTTGTGCTAGGCGTGATAGCTCATGCCTGTAGTCCCAGCACTTTGGGAGGCTGAGGCGGACAATCACTTGAGGCCAGGTGTTTGAAACCAGCCTGGCCAACATGGCAAAACCCAGTCTCTACAAAAAAATACAAAAATTAGCCATGTGTGGGGGTGTGCACCTATAGTCCCAGCTACTCGGGAGGCGGGGGCATGAGAATCGCTCGAACCCAGAATGCGGAGGTTGCAGTGAGCCAAGATCGTGCCACTGCACTCCAGCCTGGGCGACAGAGCAAGACTCTGTCTCAAAAACAAAACAAAACATGTTCCCAAAGATTGGAAACAGCCCAGTGCCCATCAGTGCGGGCCAGTGTCATAGCATTGCTTCTGATGAGTGGAGCAGTAGCGGCTGCGGCAGGAGTCAGCGCTACTTGTGCCCGTGCACAGCAGCGTTCAGCACAGAGTGCTGAGTGAGAGGTGCAAGGGGCGTGTGTGTGTGCTGCCGTCTTCTGTAAATAAAAACAGAAGGCAAAAATATGTATTTTCATGCATCTATAAACAGGAGATTCAATTAAATCAGCTTCTCGGGTGGGGTAGGGTATGGGCGTGGTTGAGAGCAGTAATACAGATTATAGTTCTCAAACTTTACAAACTTTGGCATCCTTTGAGGATGCAAAAATACTAGCTGGGGTCAGATGCAGCATCTCATGCCTCCAATCCCAGCACTTTGGGAGGCTGAAGCGAGAGGATTGCTTAAGCTCAGGAGATCGAGACCAGCCTGGGCAGTATAGCAAGACCACATCTCTACAAAATAAAATAATAAATTAGCCAGGCGTGGTGGCACACGCCTATAGTCCCAGCTTGTGAGCTGTGATCACGCCACTGTACTTCAGCCTTGGGGACAGAGTGAGACTAGACTCCAAAAAAAAAAAAAAAAAGACTAGACTCCAAAAAAAAAATAAATACTGATTGCCTGCCCCATCCTTGAGTGTTCTGATTTAATTGATGTGGGTGCAGCCTGGTCATTGGAATTATAAAATCTCTCCCGGAGGATTTTAAGCCTGGAAGTTTCCTGGTCTGATTGGTCTGTTGGAAAATCACTCTGGGGGCTGGTGGAAAATGGATTATAGGGAGGGGTGGATTATAATAACGGATTATTTAGCAGGCGTGCAGGCATAGGGATCTGAACTTCTTTTTTTTTTTTTTTTGAGACGGAGTTTCGCTCTTGTTGCCCAGGCTGGAGTACAATGGCGCAATCTCAGCTCACTGCAACCTCTGCCTCCCAGGTTCAAGCGATTATCTTGCTTCAGCCTCCCAAATAGCTGGGATTACAGGCACCTGCCACCACGTCCGGCTAATTTTGTATTTTTAGTAGAGATGGGGTTTTACCACGTTGGTCAGGCTGGTCTTGAACTCCTACCCTCAGGTGATCTGCCTACCTTGGCCTCCCAAAGTGCTGGGATTACAGGCATAAGCCACTGCGCCCAGCCAGGGGATCTGGACTTCTGAACACCACCTTCACCCCAGATGATTCTGATGGCCAGCTTGGTTGGGACTGCCCACCTGTCCTGGCCTGGACCCTGCTGGGGTCGCAGGCTCGTGTCCATGGATGTGGAATCCACTGCAGTGTCTGCAAGTGCCCCACCTCCAGCATCAGACCCCCGAGGGCAGGGACCCCAGCTGTCCTGCTTGCTGCTGTGTCCTCGGTGCTTGGTGCCTCTTGGTTAAGGACACATCCCTTACAGGTGTGTGAACCCCCAACACTCTGCCCTGGTCAGACAGGGCAGAGAGGTGGGAGGACGTGGGCTCTGGAGCCCCCTGGGCTGGTGGAGATCTGGGGGCTGTGTCCAGTGCCTCGCTCCCTGCCTTGTCCAGCCTGCCTTCTCACCCCATACTGTGGTCTTCTAGCAGGGTTCTGCCCATTTTAGGTGGTCTGGGAACATTAGCTACGATCATTTGCTAATTGTGCAGACCTTTATTGAGCAGGTACTGGGTGCAGATACTGTGAAAGGTGGCATGAGAGGTGTCTTGGTCCTTGGGGGCTTGCATTTGGGGTGACCCACACTTGCATGAGTAACAGTTGTATACCATGCTTGGAAGTGGGCAATTTCAGCCCTCCAACTGGGCTGAAGAGCAGGGATTTTCACTCACCAGCTCTGCCTTACATAGGCGTGGAAGCCTGGTGTTACACTCGCTGCACCTGCGCATGCTGGGGGCAACCACAACATGGTCTCAACGAGCCACCAGTTCTCTTAAGCTGTTTTAGGATCTGAATTTATTCCTTTGCTGCAGCTGTGGTGGGGAATATGGCTTGTGGGTTTTTTAAAAAATAAATTGGAGCCGGGTGTGGTGGCTCACACCTGTAATCCCAGCACTTTTTGAGGCCGAGGCGGGTGGATCACCTCAGGTCAAGAGTTGAAGACCAGCCTGGCTAACATGGCGAAACCCTGTCTCTACTAAAAATACAAAAATCAGCCAAGCGTGGTGGCACGTGCCTGTAATCCCAGCTACTCAGGACGCTGAGGCAGGAGAATCGTTTGAGCCTGGGAGGCGGAGGTTGCAGTGAGCTGAGATCACACCACTGCACTCCAGCCTGGGCAACAGAGTGAGATTCTGTCTCAAAAATAAATAAATAAATAAGTAAAAAATAAAGTAAATTGGAGTTGTTTTTTTTTTCTATTTTTTAAATCTTTTTAAATAATTTTTTTTTTTAGAGACAGGATCTCACTGTATCAGGAGGCTTAAGCAGTCCTCCCACCTCAGCCTCCCAAAGTGCTGGAATTACAGGTGTCAGCTACCACACTTAGCTGGTTTTGTTTTTTTAAAAGACTTTTGTCTTAAAGATTTAAAAATGTATGTACATGTTACAAATCCGAAAGACCCTGTGGCATGAGAGAGCCCTGCCTGCCTCCTCTGGTCCTCAGCCCCATGCTCCTCCTGCAGAGATGGGTCATTCCTTTGTCCCCCTTCTGGGCAGGTAGGACAGGGAAGTCCCTGCCTCCTGCCACCTCCCCTCTCTGCATTAAGCTTTTTTTTTTTTTGAAATGGAGTCTCACTCTGTCACCCAGGCTGGAGTGCAGTGGCGTGATCTCGGCTTCCAGGTTCAAGTGATTCTTGTGCCTCAGCCTCCCGAGTAGCTGGGATAACAGGCGTGTGCCACCACACCTGGCTAATTTTTGTATTTTCAGTAGAGGCGGGGTTTCACCATGTTGGCCAGGCTGATCTCGAACTCCTGACCTCAAGTGATCTGCCCACCTGGGCCTCCCAAAATGCTGGGATTATAGGTGTGAGCCACTGTGCCACTGCACCCGGCCTCATGCTTTTTTCACTCATTTTTCGACATCTTTTTATATTAATGCACAGGAGTTACCTGATTATTTTCAGCAGTTAGACAGAATTTCATTGTCTGTCTGAATGACACTTTAGGTAACCATTCCTCTGTTGACAGGCGTTGAAGTTATGTGGAATTTTTTGCTGTCACAAAGCGTCCTGCAATAAATATCTCTGCACATACATCATTTTGCATTTATGCAGATATGTAGGATAAACACCTAGGAGGTGTATTACTGTGTCTAAGGGCACATGCATTTTAGACAAGATTGAGTGGTTAGGGCAGTATGGCCATAGACTGCACCTGCATTGTAAGTGTTGGTTACTGTTGTCAAATTAACCTTCCTGGAAGTCAGGGTCTGCGTGATTTTAGAGCAGAGTAGTCAGCCCTTTCTGGACACTCAAACCTCAAACCTCAAGATCAAGGGTCCTTTCGGGACCAGGATGGGAACTCGGTCTTGCTTTGGGGACCTGAGAGGAAAGAGTTCCTGAGTTTCTTCTCTGGGCGGTGGGTCATTGTTTAACCCGCCAGCTCCTTCCTGGTTTGCAGTTCAAACCTAACGCTACTCAGAGAATCACTTCATTTGCTCCCTGGCTTCCAGGATCTTTCAACGTTCATTTCATCCCTTTCATTTTGTGCATAGAGATGAGGATGCTTTTTCTGCCTGGGCTGAGTGGACCTTGCTATGCTAAGATTCTTCTGTGTGTGTGTGTGTGTGTGTGTGTGTAAGCAGCATTATTGAGATGTGATTTGCATACGTACAATTCACCTGTTTAAAGTGTATAATGTAATGGCTTTTAGGATATTCACAGAATTGTACAACCATCAACCACAACCAATTTTAGAACATTTTTATGACCCCAAAAAGAAACACTGCACCGTTATCTGTCATTCCCCAACCCCCCACCACGAATCTCCTCTCCATCTCTGTAGATTTGCCTGTTCTGGTATTTCATGTGTGTGTGTGTTTTAAAAACACAGATTGGCCAGAGGCTTGAAGGCCACATTCAGTCCACAGACAGTTTTATTTGGCCGTCATAGTGTTTTTTAACTTATCAGGCTAGTTTTGAACATTTTCAAACGGAGAGAATTTGCATAAACATCTGGATTGCCATTTGTCTTGAACAAAGCAGGGTTGGCACATCCCTACCTGTTACAAGCTGGGGCCCAGTAGCAGCCACCCCATTTAAATAGGGCCTGTGGTCTTCTGTTTGCTACAGTCTCCACCCCTCCCTGTTGTCTCCCTGACCTGGAGGCTGAACATCAGCTGCTCTTTATAATCCCACCTGCACTGCTATTTTTCTTAGAAGTAAAATCTCTGTCAAAAGTGGGAAACTGGTCATAGCGGTGGCTCATGCCTGTAATCCCAGCACTTTGGGAGGCCAAGGTGGGCAGACCACCTGAGGTCAGTAGTTCAAGACCAGCCTGGCCAACACGGCAAAACCCCATCTCTTCTAAAAATACAAAACTTAGCCAGGCGTGGTGGTGTGCTCTTGTAGTCTCAGCTACTTAGGAGGCTCTGAGGTAGGAAAATCGCTTGAACCCGGGAGGCAGCGGTTGCAGTGAGTTGAGATTGCGCCACTGCACTCCAGCCTGGGTGACAGAGCGAGACTCCGTCTCAAAAAAAAAAGAAAAAGTGGGAAACTGAAAATAAACAGTTTGCAGAAAACAGTCTTCAGCACAGCCCACTTCTCTTCTATTTATTACCTGCATGGCTTCGGTGTCATTTGAGTTTGGAGACCCTAGCAGGGTCCTTTTAAAGGGAGGTGGCGTCTCACCGGGAGTGACCCAGAGAAGTGACTTAGTAGACTTCCTTAGCTTCTGTCATGAGACAGAGTCTGTGGATTGTTTTTCTCACCATTTTCAAATGGGGAGTCAGAAGCACAGGGATGGTCAGAGGTGCAGTTGAGACCACATAGCATAAAATGCAAGGCTGGGACTAAGGCGCCGCCCAGGCTGCTGTTCTCAGGCCACACCTCTTCCAGGCAGTACACATCCTCCCCTTCCCTCCTCTCTCTTTCTCCCTTTCATCTTCCTTTCTTTTCTACAATGAATATTCATGAGCACTGTAGTGATTACCCATCACTGGGTAGCAAACTACCCCAAACCTTAGCAGTTTCAAGCAACTGCCATTTCATGGGGTTCATGCATGGACTGCGTTCAGCTGGAGGATTGGCCACCCTGGCAGTCCAGCATGGCCTTGCCCTTGTGTCTAGCAGTTGGTGCTGGTTATTGGCTGGGGCATCTCAGTTCTCCTCCATGTGGCCTCTCAACCTCTAGGGCCTCGCTCACTGGCTTTTACAGAAGAGTTGCCTGGACTTCTTTTTTTCTTTTTTTTTTTTTTTTTTTTTTTGAGATGGAGTCTCGCTGTGTCACCCGGGCTGGATTGCAGTGGCTGGATCTCAGCTCACTGCAAGCTCTGCCCCCCAGGTTCACGCCATTCTCCTGCCTCAGCCTCCCGAGTAGCTGGGACTACAGGCGCCCGCCACCTCGCCCGGCTCGTTTTTTGTATTTTTTTAGTAGAGACGGGGTTTCACCGTGTTAGCCAGGATGGTTTCGATCTCCTGACCTCGTGATCCACCCGTCTCGGCCTCCCAAAGTGCTGCGATTACAGGCTTGAGCCACCGCACCCGGCCGACTTCTTTTTTTCTTAAATTTTATTATTTTTATTTTTAATTTTTGGGAGTATATAGCAGGTATATATATTCAGGGGGTACATGAGAGGTTTTGATACAGGCATGCAAAGTGAAATAAGCACATCATGGAGAATGGGCTATCCATCCCCTCAAGCATTTATCCTTTGAGTTACAAACAGTCCAATTATACTCTTTTTTTTTTTTTTTGAGACTGAGTCTCACTCTGTTGCCCAGGCTGGAGCGCAGTGGCATGATCTTGGCTCACTGCAACCTCCACCTCTTGGGTTCAAATGATTCTTGTAGGGCCGGGCGCGGTGGCTCAAGCCTGTAATCCCAGCACTTTGGGAGGCCGAGACGGGCGGATCACGAGGTCAGGAGATCGAGACCATCCTGGCTAACACGGTAAAACCCCGTCTCTACTAAAAACTACAAAAAACTAGCCCGGCGAGGTGGCGGCGCCTGTAGTCCCAGCTACCCGGGAGGCTGAGGCAGGAGAATGGCGTGAACCCGGGAGGCAGAGCTTGCAGTCAGCTGAGATCCGGCCACAGCACTCCAGCCTGGGTGACAGAGCGAGACTCCGTCTCAAAAAGAAAAAAAAAATGATTCTTGTGCCTCAGCCTCCCAAACAGCTGGGATTACAGGCGCACACCACCACACGCAGCTAATTTTTGTATTTTTAGTAGAGATGGGGTTTCACCATGTTGGCCAGATTGGTTTTGAACTCCTGACCTCAGGTGATCTGCCTGCCTTGGCCTCAAAAAGTGCTGGGATTACAGGCGTGAGCCACCGCACCCAGCCCAATTATACTCTTTAAGTTATGTTATTTTCTTTTTTTAAGACAGGACCTTACTCTGTCAGCTAGGCGGAGTGCAGTGACAGAATCTTTGCTCACTGCACCCTCCACTTCCTGGCCTCAAGCAATCCTTCCACCCCAGCCTCCCAGGTAGCTGGGACTACAGGCATATGTCACCACACCCAGCTAAATTTTTTTTTTTTTTTTTTTTTTTTTTTGTAGAGATGGGGTTTCACCATGTTGCCCAGGCTGGTCTTGAACTCCTGATCTCAAGTGATCTGCCTGCCTCAGCCTTCTAAAGTGCTGGGATTACAGGCATGGGCCACTATGCCTGGACTTTAAGTTATTTTATTTTTTAATTTCAATAGGTTTTTGGGGAACAGGTGGTGTTTGGTTACATGAATAAGTTCTTTAGTGATTTCTGAGATTTTGGTGCAGCAACCATCACCTAAGTAGAGTACATGGTAACCAAAGTGCAGTCTTTTATCCCTCACCTACCTCCCACCCTTTCTTCTAAGTCCCCAAAGTCCGTTGTATCATTTGTATGCCTTTGCATCCTCACAGCTTAGCTCCCACTTAACAAGTGAGAACATATGATGCTTGCTTTTCCATTTCTGAGTTACTTCACTTGAATAATGGTCTCCATTTCCATCCAGGCTGCTGCAAATGCCATTATTTCATTTCTTTTTATGATTGAGTTGTATTCCATGGTATCTATATGTATATATGCCACATATTCTTTATCCACTTGTTGACTGATAGGCATTTGGGCTGGTTCCATAGTTTTGCAATTGCTAATTGTGGTGCAATAAACATGCATGTGCAAGTATCTTTTTCATATGATAACTTCAAGATACCCAGGAGTGGGATTGCTGGATCAAATGGTAGATCTACTTTTAGTTCTTTAAGGAATCTCACACTGTTTTCCATAGTGATTGTACTAGTTTACATCCCTGCTAACAGCGTAGAAGTGTTTACATTCCCACTAACAGTGTAAAAGTGTTCCTTTTCACCGCATCCATGCCAACATCTATGATTTTTTAATTTTTTGATTACGGCCATTCTTGCAGGAGTAAGGTAGTATCGCATTGTGGTTTTGATTTGCATTTCCTTGATCATTAGTGATGTTGAGCATTTTTTCATGTGTTTGCTGGCCACTTGTATATCTTGTTTTGAGAATTGTCCTCAGCCCACTTTTTGATGGGATTGTTTTTTCTTGCTTAGTGTTCTGGATGTTAATCCCTTGTCAGATGCATAGATTGTGAAGATTTTCTCCCACTCTGTGGTTTGTCTGTTTACTCTGCTGATTATTTCTTTTGCTGTGCAGAAGCTTTTTAGCTTAATTAAGTCCCATCTATTTATCTTTGTTTTTATTGCATTTGCTTTTGGGGTCTTGGTCATGAAGTCTTTGCCTAAGCCAATGTCTAGAAGGGTTTTTCCAATGGTATCTTCTAGAATTTTTATGGTTTCGGGTCTTAGATTTAAGTGTTTGATCCATCTTGAGTTGATTTTTTGTTTAAGGTGATAGATGAGGATCCAGTTTCATTCTCCTACATGCGGCTGGCCGGTTATCCCAGCACCATTTGTTGACTAGGGTGTCCTTTCTCCACTTTATGTTTTTGTTTGCTTTGTCAAAGATCAGTTGGCTGTAAGTATTTGGGTTTATTTCTCTGTTCTGTTCCATTGGCCTATGTGCCTATTTTTTAAACATTTTTTCAAATTTTTTTTATTGTTTGTAACAGAGTTTCACTCTTGTTGCCCAGGCTGGAGTGCAATGGGGCGATCTTGGCTCACTGCAATATCAGCCTCCTGGGTTCAAGCGATTCTCCTGCTTCAGCCTCCCCAGTAGCTGGGAGTACAGGTGTGCACTACCACGGCTGGCTGATTTTTGTATTTTAGTAGAGACGTGGTTTCACTATGTTGGCCAGGCTAGTCTTGAACTCCTGACCTCAAGTGATCCACCTGCCTCAGCCTCCCAAAGTGCTGGGATTACAGGCGTGAGCCACCGTGCCCAGCCTTTATAGTATATTTTGAAATCAGGTAATGTGATGCCTCCAGATTTGTTCTTTTTGTTTAGTTTTGCTTTGGCTGTGCAGGCTCTTTTTTTGGTTCCATATGAATTTTAGGATTGTCTTTTTCTAGTTCGTGAAGAACGATGGTGGTATTTTGATGGGAATTGCATTGAATTTGTAGATATATTTTGGCAGTATGGTCATTTTCACAATATTGATTCTACCCATCCATGAGCATGGGATGTGTTTCCATTTGTTTGTGTTGTCAATGATTTCTTTCATCAGTGTTTTGTAGTTTTCTTTGTAGAAGTCTTTTACCTCCTTGGTTAAATTCCTAAAGATTTAATTTTTGCAGCTGTTGCAAAAGAAGTTGAATTCTTGATTTGATTCTCCGTTTGGTTGCAGTTGGTGTATAGCAGTCTACTGATTTGTGTGCATTGGTTTTTATATCCTGAAACTTGGCTGAATTCATTCACCAGTTGTAGGAGCTTTTTGGAGGAGTCTTTAGGGTTTTCTAGGTATACGATCATGTCATCAGCAAATAGTAACAGTTTGACTTCCTCTTTACCAGTTTGGATGCCCTTTATTTCTTTCTCTTGTCTGATTGCTCTGGCTAGGACCTCTAACTTATTTTAAAATGTACAGTTAAGTTATTATTGAATTTAGTTGCCCTGTGGTACTGCCTGAACTTCCTTATGTGGCTTCTGGCTTACCGGAGGGTGAATCAGAAGCTTTGAGGTCTCTCAAGGCCTAGACCTGGGAGTCACAGAGTCTTGCTCCCATCACGTCCTATTGGTCTAAGCAAGCCATAGGCCAGCCCAGATTCGGGGGTGGGAAGGATTGGATCCCACCTCTTCACTGGAGGAGCTGCAAGGTCCTTTTGCAAAAGCACATGTGGGATGGGAGGGAGTTAGAGGGCCGCCTCTGAAACACAAGTACTTATTATTTGCCAGACTTTGTTCTAGGCTCTGGGAATTGAAAGACAAATAAAATAGACAAAAACCTGTGTCCCCCAGAGGTTTCATTCTGGTGGGGAAGATGACAGGAAACAAGTTGAGAAAAATAGATAGTACATTAGATGGTGATAAATGCTAAAGAGAAAAGTAAATTGGGGCAGGAGGACTGGGAGTAGGGGAGCTACAGGGTCAGGGAAAGCCTCACCTGGAAGAAATATTTGAGCAAAAGCTAGAAGGAAGTGAGAGACAACGTTCACCAGTAAAGGGAACAGCAGGTGCAAAGGCCCTGCGGTGAGGCTGTGGCTAGTGTTGTGGGTGGGGGTAAGCAACAGGCAGTGAGATCAGGGGGAGGCGGAGGCTCCAGATGGGGTAGGGCTGGGGAGGCCCCCATTAGGTGTTTTCTGAGTAGGTGGAAGATGATGGAGGACTCTTAAAAAATTGAAGCCAGGCATGGTGGTGCCCATCTGTAGTCCCAGCTACTCATGAAGCTGAGGCGGGAGGATCCCTGGGGCCCAGGAGTTGGAGGCTGTAGTGAGCTATGGTCCTACCACTGCACTCTAGCCTGGATGACAGAATGAGACCCTGTCTCTAAGAAAAAAAACAATTGGTATATAATTCATGTATAAATTTATGATTTAAAAGTATATAGTT